>NC_056727.1:253318376-253675876 GCF_019279795.1 Protopterus annectens | reverse complement strand
TCAAACTTATATCCTTCAGAACATGTTAATGCATGACTGTTTTCTATCAACTTTCTGTCTGTACTCTGTGCAGATGGGATGACATATGTGCTCAGGCTGTGGTTTACTACACTGCAGAATGGATCTGAGAGCCCATGTCTGTGTTCATGTAGGATGCAGCCAGGAATGGTATCAGGCCTATGGAGGCATCTATGTATTCCCTTTGACAGGGCATTACAAACCTGCTTCCTCATCATGAGGGGAGGACTGCAAGTGCTGTACATGCACATGTCTACCTATGGGGGAAAGGGGGGGGTGATGTTTACAATTTACCTGTCTGCAGCCAGTTCCCTATATTTATGGAATATGTGTATGTGGTGTTATTGACCACCACTACAGAGCATATATGTGTGTTGCCTCTGGAATTGCAGACACATGTCTGGAAGGCCTACTGATTGGCCTTGGTGGATGTATCCAGTTTGCACTCAAAGACACCCTTAGGGTACATCACCTGTGACCTTATTTGCTTATGTAAAACAAGGTGACATGCCTTCCAATGAGGCATGTGTTTCTTCTTGGTCCGTCCTGCAATTATTTCCACCTATGATGGTAATTGTGTATTGCTGCTGTCCACCACAGGCATTTAGCCTACCTTGAGGGGGTTGATGGTGTCCTGTCAGGTATTGCTGAGGCCATACAGCTATGTAGATGCCCACATAGTATTTTGGTGTGGGCCTGGACACTGCTGCTACTTCCAACATATGGGATGTCCTTCACATAGGCCTTGCCCCTTTTTCTTGCCTGTGTGAGGGACATTATGGAGGTGTGGGGGCTACAGCTTCACAGACAGTAGGTGGGAATGCCTCACAGGACAGGACATGTGGAGACAGCCCAACAACATGGGGGACAAAGCTCCAGAATTGGGTACAGATTGTATGTCATTAGTGCTGTTATACAAATGGAGGGTTGCTAGATTGATTGGGTTCATCTGGACATGCATTTACTGAGTGACTTGACATCTGACAGTGATATGCCTCTGACCTACCTCTCAACTGGCATGTTGTTCACAGACTGGCCAGTGGTTTGCCTGTTATGTTTGGTCTGTTCCTCAAACAACGTCTGTTTTTGTGGGGTCGGTAGGATAATGTGATGATTGTAGTCAGTAATTGTTGACATCCATTGGTGTTCCAGACATCATATCCTTCAGGGATGTTGCGTTACAACACGTGTAACACCAGCTACTGTTTCAGTTTGTAACACCATTATGTATGAAATGTTCCTTTTTCTAGCCCCCTGTCTCTCAAGTATGTCATGTGTTGTCCAGATGTCCTGCACTATGAGGTGCAGAGGTATGGTATATCATTAATTACCAACTGCACTCCAGTTATCAACCCAGTGACCTAGCAGATTTCTGGCCATGGTATGTGGTAGTGGGCAGGATTATGGTTCCACACCCTGGGAACCTCTGTGGAAATCTGTACACATGACAATTATGTGTGTCTGCCCATTATGAACAGACTACCAAGATTGTGCAGCAGTGTTGTGTGTAGATGTTTGTTGGGCTGGGTAGGGAGAGTAGCAGATGTGAGTGCCATACATCCTTTACCTATCTGACTGTGCATGCTGCTATGGCTGCTGGCGGTCTATCAGGTCTGTATGCTTGCAGAGGCAGACTGTGAAATGTCCTGTAACACTTGAGGATTCCCAGTACACTGTGATTTTGGCTGGTATATGTTGGTGTAGTGTGTGACTGGCAATCAGGATGTTTGTTCAGACAGTCATTCTACTCTAAAGTTCATTTTGGGTACTCTATGTTGCTGTGACTGTGGTGCAAATGTTTTCGGGTGGACATTTTTGCACCACTATCCGCTTTTCACTACAGTTCCATCCCTGTAGCGCATGCTATATTTGAATATACATAGGTAATTACCCAGAGTTGATGTTGGGAAGTGTTGTGTTGGTCTTACTGTGCTTCATATGGTGATGGGTGACATGTTTGGCAGCTGTCAGGGGATTTCCATTCTGCTACATGACTGAGATCACAGCTCTACACTGTTCAGAGGCCTAAACACTGTCCAGATGCATGGCTCATATGTTTGGTCTGTTCCCCAGACAGTTGTTGTCCTTGGCTAATCTGTAGGATACTCTGGGGAATTCAGTCAGTAAACTCTAGCATCCATTGGTGTTACTGACTTCATATTCCTCAGAAAAGAAATGTTACAACAAACCCGGTAACAACAGTAACTGTCTAAATTTATAACAGCAATATGTCCAATATACCCCTGTGTTTGGGCCTCTGTCCCCCAATTATGTTAGGGTTTGTCCAGATGCCGTGCACTATGAGGTTCAGAGGTATGTAGTATAATTATTTATTGCCTTCATTCCTGCTACCATCCCAGAGAAGTCTGTGTATGTCTGGCCATTGTTAACAGACTGTCAGGATTGTGTAGCAGTGTAGTGTGTACATATTATTTGGGCTGTGTAGGGATGGGGGTACATGTGAGTGTCATGGGCACTTTCTATCTGACTGCACATGTTGATCCGGTTTCTGGTTCCCTATTACCTGTATATGTTTGTACAGGCAGACCATGACATGTCCCATAACACCTCCAGATTCCCACTATACTGTGACTTGGGGCAGTATATGTAGTAGTAATGTGTGAGTGGCAAATGAGATATTGTTGCTCACATAGTCATTATACTGTAGTATTCAGTTTGCTTACTGGTATGTCACTGTGGCTGTAGTGCAATTGGTTGTGGGTATGCACTTTCACACCAGTGTCTGTTTTCCACTAGTGATATATCTCTGTAGTGCCTGTTATATTTGAAAATGCATGTGTACAGCCCCAGAGCTGGATTTGGGCAGTGTTATATCAGTCTGACTGTAGTTTGGACATTGCTTGGTAACTCAGTGTAGTTTCCCTAATGTTGTGTTATGTCCACATATTCGTAGGATCTCCAGTTGTCTGGCTGATATCTTTGGTCTGGTCCCCATAACTGATGTGTATTCCTGACACATCAGTGGGATGATGTGGGGACTGAGGTCACTAACTAATGAGAAGCAATTGAGTCCCGGGCTTGTGAAATTTCAGTCAATATATGTTAGGACATACAGTGCTATTACATCAACTTTCTTAGCTTATCTACTCACGTATTTTGGATATGTCCCTATTTTCATGCCTTTGCCCCCCCTGCCACTTTGTCAGGCTTGGTCCAGATTCATTGCACTAAGGGGTTCTGAACATACCTCTCCACTGCCAGGATTTTCACAGAATGTCGAGATGTTTGGCCCATACTTTTGTTCTGTTCCACAATTTATTTGTATTTGTCTGGTAAATCACTGTGATGATCCAAGGATTTATGTCAGTAAATAATAACAATACATTTCAGTTTCCATCCCCGTATCCTTCAGTAATTGTCTGCTGAAACACATCCTGTTGCTACAGCAAATGTCTTCGTTTCTAACATCGATATTTGAAATAAGTCCCTATATGTGGCCCATCCCCCCATTTTATAGCCTTTGTACAGGTTTCTTGCACTAATAGGTTGAGAAGGATGGTTCTGAGGTATGACTGCACTGCATGTTAAATGCATGCATATATATATATATATATATATATATATATATATATATATATATATATATCTCCAACAGATAGTGCCAAAGTAAACTCAACCAAAATCCAAAAAGAACACACCACGTAGCCAATATCCTCCAACCTCAAACCACACTTTATTGTGTACAACAATTGTTTGTACATAATATATATATATATATATATATATATATATATATATATATATATATATATATATACATATATTCCTTCCTTTGTATATTTATATATGTATATCTATATTATGTATCTACTTTTTCATATATATGTTTAAACAGACATATATATATATATATATATATATATATATGTGTGTGTGTGTGTGTGTGTGTGTGTGTGTGTGTGTGTGTGTGTGTATGTGTGTGTGTGTGTGTCTTTCTCCCTAATGTTTTATACCTCTGTTGCATGATATGTTTGCAAAGGCTAAATTGATTCCTAAAGCTTAGATGGTGTAGTAGTGCATTGCTCGTACTGTAGTGCATCAGGTCATGAGTTTGAGACTTGGGACTAATGTTTTTTTCATTAATGTTAAATGACCAGAATGCATGATATGTTTGTTAAAGCATTATGGATTCACACAGCTCATATGGTGTAGTGTTATGTTGTTGTGATTGTAGAGCACAGCATCCTGGGTTTGAGACTTGGCAGTGCTGACTATTTTGTTACTGGGCAGAGCAAGGTCTGATGGATACAGAGTGATTAAGGCACTTTTAAGCAGTTGTAAGTGGGTTTGTGTGGATTTGTGCGATGCTAAGCGATCCCAAGCTATGGTTAATCAGATTTAGATTCACTTATCACTGTTTATTCCCACTTACCCCCACACTAATTTCTTTAAAAGAAAAGAAGAAGAGGTGATAGGAAAGTGGTGAAAAAAGGGCATGCAGAGGGAAGTACAGTATGAAAGGTAGCTAAGGATGTGAAGGATGGGTGTAGGAAAGGTCGATACCTGTCCATTTCTTCTACAGCATCAACTGTGAACTTCTACAGAATTTGGAGGAGAATTAGGACACTCACCCCCGAGAGAGGGGTGAGGACAACAGTAATGTGTTGTCAAGCCAATTGGACCAGATTACATGTCCAGTGGACACGTGCAAAATGGACAGCTATGTATGGGGCATATTTTTTTTTGGGGGGGGGGCAGATGCCCTTTTTTTAAGGTGAGAGTGGGACATTGGGGAAGGATAGTAGGTATATTTGAGGAGGTAAGTTGGGTAGGAAGATAGACAAGACAGACATGACAGCAGACAGGGGAGGTATATGACACATGTGGGTGGGTAAACACCTTGGACCGGGAGGGTGGTTGGGAATCAGATGCCCATGAGCCTCCAAATGGATATAATGGGACTGAGGTTCTCACCCATGGGCAGTCACCACTGCAACTTCACGTCCCAAAGGTGGCTGTGCTGGGGACTGGACAGAATGGGAAGGCTGACTCTCAAGATGCACCAGGTGGCTCTCAATCTGATGCAGCTGTCCACCAAACTCCTTTTGGATGGTGCTACGGACCAAACCCTGACCTAGCTATGGGTGATGGCTTCCTGTCTGCTCCTGCTCCAAGGGGAAAGTGCCCCATACCCTAAGGAGGTTCAACCTGAATGTGGTGCAGGACCAGCAGAGAAGGAGGTCCTGGGTTGGGTCCCAGATGTGCTGCGTCCTGCTGCCATGGCCAGATAATGTGGGACAGGTGGATCCACCGGGATCTGCCTTCCCAGATGTGCTATGGTGTTGGTTAGTCATGAACAACACATTTTAAGATTAGTTATAACAGCATGCATGGGTGTTCCAATTGACCCCATAAAACAGATTCGAAACAGTTACATAGCAAACAGAACACATGCACATATAGAACCACATTAGACATTAAAACAGTGTGCAAGTTACATTTATAGCAACAGGTCGCCAATGATAGTATTTGAATGGGGAACATTAATAATTAAACAATTCAATATTTGTAGAACAGTAGGACACATATCCCAACAGTTGGTTTGGAGAAAAACATACCCGTTGATTATGTCTATGAATTATTGGTGCAGATAGGGTGAGGGAGAGAGAGAGATGTCAATTAACAACTGTATAGGCTTCAATTGTTCACAACTCTACTGATAATTACTCTACTCATTACTCTCCAGGTATAACCTCACTTTACATCTACCTATGGCCTGGGGTTGGGCAGTGGAATGTTTGTACACAGTGTATTACTAAAGCCTTCTTAAAGCTAATACATACATTTCCTTACCTGGCAGATCTGTGGAGGAAATATCTGTTAACACTACCTGACTGTTTCTACACATACTCGCATATTCAGGGTTACATATGTGACACTTACAGGGGTGGCCTGCACTCATGCTGTGCGTGTGTGTGTGCTACTGCCATACTCCACCTGGATTTCTATCTGTCATCCTGGGTATTGGCAGCGGTGACCACTAGCAGTGACAGCGTGACAGTTGCGGGGCATTTATCAGAAGAAACCGTTTGGTGTATGTACCTATCTTGCTGTCATTTCTAGCCTTGGGTTGGACAATGGAAGTGTTGTACACAGCGTATTAGTACAGTCTTCTTACAGCAAATACATACATTTCCTTACCTTGCAGACCTGTGGAGGAAATATCTGTTAACACTACCTGACTGTTTCTACACATATTCACATATTCAGGGTTACATATGTGACACTGACAGGGGTGCCCTGCACTCATGCTGTATGTGTGTACTACTGCCATACTCCACCTGGATTTCTATCTGTCACCCTGGGTACTGGCAGCAGTGACCACTAGCCATGACAGCATGACAGTTGAGGGACATTTATCAGAAGAAACTGCTTGGTGTATGTACTTCTCTTGCTGTCATTTGCAGCCTTGGGGTTGAACAGTGGAAGTGTTGTACACAGTGTATTAGCACAGCCTTCTTACAGCTAACAGAAACATTTCCTTAGTTGGCAGACCTGTGGAGGAAATTGTTAACACTACTTGACTGTTTCTACACATATTCACATATTCTTGTGTGAAATTATTCATACAGCTTACTGCCACTACCAGGATTCGAACAATGCCTGTTTGTGCAAAAATGTACATCAAGGTTATGTTTCATCACAATGAGCACTTCAGGAACTGCTGTCTCTTGCTTGACTGTTTTCTGCCTAATACTCTCTTGGTTGGACAATCTGACCTTGTAATTCTGACATTCATGCATGGCAGATAGTTCTTGTACTGTGTATTAATGCTTTGACATATTACAATCTGGAAAGCAATGGTTAACACAAAGCACTGCTGTAGGGGATACAGTATAATACTTTACACATTACTATTCAGGGATCAGATCTTGGTGCATGGAACATTTCATATAGTTGATTTCCTGTTTTACAGCTCCTCTATCTTTGTCAGATGAGCCTCAATTAAGTCATGCTGTCAGAGCCATAGTTGCTCTGCAGAACCTGTACACATTTAGATTCATACCCCCACATACCAAAGTAAACACAACAGTCTGGGGGTTTTAGTTTTATTGAAGGGTACTGGCACTTTTATTGATAGATATCCTGTACACCACTATTACTCTGCTAAAGTCTCATTTATTCATTACACAAAGTACACATTTTAACCTACTGGCAGTTGACATTCTACTCCTTTCTATTTATTTGCCCTGAATGCTGCAAGCTAGATTTGTACTCACTGGTCCCCCAGCATAGCCTTAGCAACCTGCCGGCATGGTGTCTATGTTCATAGCCCTCTCATCTTCAGCTGTACAGGAGATAAAGAAACATTTATACATACCTATCGATCACATATGCAGGCTGGACTTTGCTAAACACTAATTGATACCGATACTTTTACAATTCTGGGACATTCTGTGCCCATGCATCTTGGGTCCACTGATCCAAAAGCTCCCTCTTCCTATGCTTGAGGTCAGCAAAATGGTGCCAGACCTGCTCACCATTTTGAGGGATGTCAGTAGCACTGGTGAGATCATGCACGAGATGATCCCAGGCCTTTTCTTTGTATTGTGAACCCTGATACTGGCACTGCAGCAGTCTCTCCTCATGCTCTTTCACTAGGAGTACAACCATGATCCTGGACTCCTGAATGCCCCAGCTCTGCGCCCAAAAGTGTGATCCCTCTCCTACAACAGCCATAGTGCCTGCAAAGATGAGCTACAACTGATTATGGCTGTATTCCTGCCTGCAAGGTTTAAATAGAGCCAAATTATTGCCCTTTGCCATCATCGGACTATTTTGAATATGCTGAACTAAGGTAAGTGACACGCAAACAAACTTAGCTAAGGTTAGCAGTGCTTAAAGGGTCAGATGTTGAACACTGCTTACCAATGTGCAAATCTGCTTAGCTGAGCTACTTATTCCTTAGTATTTACATTTAAGTATTGCTTACATCAGCTTAGCATAGCTGAGCACTACTTAGCATTGACCAGATTTCATTTTATAGAGTATCAGGATTGTGGGATTGATTCGTCATTACTGACATATTATAATTTTATGTTTACCTTCCATGACACCCCACTGTGTGCTTTCATTACATTATATTCTTGTGTGTCTATACTGTATGGGGAACTTGTGTTAATATGGGGGTTTCACATCTTTTCTAGACTGACATCTCACTTTTGGATCTGCTACACTGTTCTGGTTGACAAAAAACAGTTGCTACATAATTTAAGCTTACAAAGTTAATTTTAACACTACGTTCCCATAGAAAAACAAGTTGCCTGTCTTGGCACTTGAACCATAAACACCTGCATGTAAAGGTAGGATTTTAACCACTACACTATCTCCACTTAGAAATTTTACCTATATATTTGCATTTATCTCCTATGGGATGTTTAAGCTATGGTAAGCGGATGGCCATAACGCGCACACCCACTTATCTACTATTCCTTAGCCTAGAAAAAAAAGTTTATATTATTATTATATTGTTATGTTATATAAGTGAGTCTTGTGGTGTTCTGTCAACTCATTGAGGACTGCAATCATGAAATAATGGCATTCATTTGGCTTTCAGGCTTCTATCCTTCAGGGACTCCTGCTAATACATATCCTGTTTTCTCTCAACTTTCTAAGTGCGTGAGGGCAATTTTTCAGATTTGTCCTTATTTTATTGTTTTTCCCCACATTATCTGTGCCTTTGTCCACATGCACTGCTGTCAGGGAATATTGGCATACATTTGCTTTCAGACTTCTATCCTTCAATAATTCATGCTAATGCATGACTTGTTTTCTATCAACTTTCTAAGTTTAGTGGGCAATATGTTTGTTGTGTCCTGTTTGAGGAATTTATCCCCCATTATTTGTGCAGTTGCACACATTTCCTGCTTTATCAGGTTGCGGAGGTGTGGTACGGCGCATTGACAATGCATGGGGTATGTCACAGAACCTGTCACACACCCCCTGCATTGCTTTCTTGCTGCCATGTTTATTTTAGTGTCCACGGACACTGAAATTATCATTTATTTCATTTCAGTGTCCGCAGACACTGAAATACTGGCTTAATATTAGAGTAAATCTCCGATATTATGCCAGATCAATTTAGAAAGTGCCGTATGGCACTTTCTGAGTGCAGGGGGCATGTTCAATGTCTGTGCACTATTTGGACATGCCCCCTGCACTCGTTCACGGTTCATGTCCATATAGGTAGAACAGCAGCAGGCCTTCATGAATATGCAAGGTGCGCTGCTATGCTATACGAACATGAACCACTCCATGCAAGAATAGTGCTATTCTTGCATGGAGTTTATTGAATCCAGGGGTCTGATTAAAAGTGGTGTATAATGTCTAAATGGCATAATGGTTAAAGTGTTTTACTCACACATATAAGGTACAGGGTTGGATTATAACCTCTGGTTATTGGCTATTCTTTAAGTAATTTGCAGACTGACAGCTTGGTAATGAAGCAAACTGAAATAAATTCCTGAGCACTAGAGCTGTTGTTCAGTCCTTTACCATTTCCTTGTAGAACAGCAGTCTCCTTTTGTGTTTATGTAGATGTGCATGATATACAAACATAATTAAATGGAAGTGTTTTGTTAACCCTCTAATTACAGTTAAAATAAAGCAGGTTTGAATACTGAAAATACTTCAGACATGAATATCAGCTCATTGTATAGACAGAAGATGCTTAAATTATACAGAGCAATAATATGGTATATACCTCTCAACTGTCCAGATTTTTGCAGAATGTCCAGATTTTTGCCTCATATTTATGGTCTGTTCCTCATAAAATTTGTGGTTTACAGGATTTTTTGTGACAAATCATTAAGGACTGAATTCACTAAATAATGCCGGGCATTTGACTTTCAGACTTCATACCCTCCAGAAAATGTATCATATCACAATATATTTTATTCTAGTTACATTCTAAGTTTATTTGAACAATATTTAAAATGTGTTCCTATTTCAGGGCTTAATTCTCCCATTATTGTTAGCTTTGTCCACATTTTTAAGAGGTATGATAGGGTATGTCACATGAGTATGATGTGCATTCAATAGTCCCAGTTCAAAGACAAAAAATGTAAATTGCAATCATTGTTTTCAATCAGTCAGAAATCCAATTTTTTTTTGAATATATGCATTTTCCTTCTAGGAAACATCTTGCCTTTGAAGTCATCCTGTTACAGACAGACATTTTTCATATGAACTATTACATAGACACTGACGGTCCTAGTTATAAACACTGGCATGCAGTGGAGCAGGGTTGGACTGCTGTATACCTGTGTATATAATCCAAAGAAGATTCATAAAGTCTTGTATACAATGAAACAAAAAACTTTATAAGCATTGCTCTTCATGCATTGTGTACATCTGCAAAATACCTCCTCCTGACCATACACAGTTCAAGAAGGCAGCACCACTGGGGTGCTGCATGGTCCCAAGGGGGTAACCCGTTTCACAGCAGCTGTATATATACAATGGCGATGTGCTTATCAGATCAGCCACGTGTCTTCCTTGCTAATATGTTGGTCAGGAACAACAAAAGCATTATACCAATAAGTACTAACTAATACAACTTTTATTATAGTATTTAACGCTTAAAGCTCAAATTCTCTGAGCAACATAAGGCTGGGTCTGTTCATAAGGTCACAAATCATGGATTTATAATAAGCATTGCAAATCTAGAAATAGTTGGAATTACTTTACTAGAATAGCCTTCATGGTTGTAAGTACATTCAGTGATGGTGAGCATTTTAATGGGGTAAAAGCAAAACAAATTCCAAAGCCTTTGTTTCATCAAAGGAAAATCCGTACCACATCAGAGTTCCCTTATTACTGGCATGCCTGCTATCTCAGTCATCCTTGCTCTGTCCCCAAAAGAGATGCTGGAAAGCACTTACCAATGGGATTTCACACAGCAGATCCCTCATTACCATAGATAATTAGCATTCCTACTGAATGTAATAAATGTATGAATTACAACCAGGCATGATGGCACAGCACAATGCAGGAAAGTGCACCTATGTACAAAAGCATGCAAAGCATATTATTTTACCTAGATGGTCTCTAACATCCCATGCTGTACTGTCATGCTGCATAGTAGAGTGCAGAGGCTGTTGAGCTGTTGATGGCAGGAATGAACTGGACCCCTGTGAGCAATTCATAAGGCATGGGGGATATTTGTCAGCTGCAATTATGGATTGCACGTCAGTGATCCATTGTGTACAAAGTGCTTTTAAGTTTCTCTGTACCGTGTGTTTAAACACCAGGGCCATCAATATCAAACAAGTGCTGTTTTGACATTCTGCACATATATAATTATGGTTTCAGGATGGCATAAGGGTTGATCTCCTTACTTAAGAGGTACAAGGAACTGGGTTTGTTTCTGACTTCTGTTTATATGGTAGGCTTGCATTAGTCTACAGACTGATAGCCTAGTATTTACCTGTCAACGAATGTATATCTAGTTTAAGAAATCTGAAGTGGGGGAGTGTTTTACATTGTATAACTATATTATCTTTTATTTTATCTTTTTACTGACGTTTTTACTTTCTTACTGTGCACATTATTTAAGATGCATGCACACTATTTATGTATAACTAAAATAGTGTAAATATCCTATTAGTGACTTGACAAATATTTTATTCAGGATTGAAAAATCATGAATCATTTAGAACTGTCTCTAAGTGACTTGAATGATGAACTGTATTTTCAGTCCTTTTAAGTTGTTTGTACGAATCATGGAATACTTGTGTACTAAATTAACAGTTTGATAATTGGTATTGTATTTCTTCATCCCATTTCTTGATGCTGAACAACTTCTGGCTTAGTCATTTACAATATAACTAACTAGCTAAATAAATAAATAGATAAAATAAAATAAATAAATAAATATTAGTTAGTACCTCTCCTACTGAAAAATAAATGTATTAATTGATAATGCATCAAACTATTTTTATACATGTATGTACTCTTCTGGCATCTTGTAAGTAGGCAGTGCGCTTTACCCTTTTAATCTTGGTTTGATTCTATTACCCTGTACTTGGAGTTTGTGTAACTAAGGGTGTAACCAAGCATATTCTTTGTACTTTACAGACTGTATTTTTTTCTGAGCAATAGGTAGAATCAATGTGGCTTTTTCAAGCCATACTAAGTCTATAACAGACTGAATTAATGTCTCTAATAACATTGCTTACAAAGAGAGAATTGCAAATCTAAAAACAATATATCTAATATATTTTAACTGACCAACTGAAGTATTACATACATTAAGTTTATTTTTCTGAGGGGGAAAGCATGAGTGATGTCACCATATGTTTTAATGACAAGTCAGTTGGGGGGGGGGGGCAGCAATAAGTATTTGTGAGTACAAAACAGAATGCACTGACTATACCCTCGTGTGTAACAGATCGTTTAATTGCTCTTGAACTGTCCTTGAAAAGAGAGATGTACTGTTAGAAGGCCTACACAATTAAAATGAATAAAACAAAACTTTTTGCTATAAATTTTCTCTTAGAAAGATTCTTCATATGATATTTAGTGATTCCCTTGTCACTGATAAATCAGCTGGTATTAGAGGAAATTTGTGCTGTCTGAATATATTGTACTGGTTTAGAGATCAAAAGTGATTTTAGCCATTCTGAAGATAAATATAATTTATAAGGCTTGTCATTAAAGCCTGTCCAAAATAATCTCTTGTAATTTATCTACAGAAGTTTGTTGTTATATTCGACTGATACTTTATTCCTAGTATAAGTTGTGGTGAGAAAGGTAGTTGAAAAGAAAAACAGGAGGGCAAGTAAAATGTCTTCATAGCTCACTGCAAGCTGCCCTAGCGAAAGAAAATGAAATGTTAACTGCCTTCAGTGCAATAGTGAGTCACATTAACAGAGAATGTTAATGTTTCATTTGCTATTCATTGCAGAAAAAGGGTTAGGGAGGTATTTGCAAATTAATTCTGCAAGCACAGATAATATGTTAAGTATTAAAGAGAACACTGCAGTATCTTACTAACCAGGAAAAAGAAGATAAGGATGATATGAACTGACTTATCTTCTATATTTCTGGTAATGTGTGTACTAAGAACATACAAATAAGCAGGTTAATATATTCTCAGACAGTGACTGCTTTTATGCTTGAATGAGAAATGAAATGTTTCACTTTTGTATCTGTCTTTAAGAGATTATCTAATGATGAGACCATCTGGAGAATGATCTATGTGTGGTGATTATGACCAATTAAGACTAATTCAAATGATGGAAATCATTTCCTGGATGAAGTGGCAAAACCTAATTTATTGCTTTTAGAACTACATCAATGATGGCTGTTAACCATAGCTGCTTGCAATCGTTTCTCATACCATCAGGTGAACTATGCTCTCAAAATTAAGTCTATAAATGCTCAATGCATTCTAGATAATTGTGCTTGCAGCTTCCATTTACCACGCACATTATTAACAATTAATAATTTGTTCTTGTGTGTGTGTGTGTGTGTGTGTGTATATATTTATACACACACATATATATATATATATATATATATATATATATATATATATATATATATATATATATATATATATTATAATGGTAACAGGTATTACTTATAACAATTTTAGTCTGCGCATAACATCATTTTTCATTAATACTTTGACTGTATTTGGTATAATAGTCTACAGAAATTTACCCTGTATCATCTGTGATACATATTTATGCATGGCCTCTTTGGCCTGGGTTATGATTGAAAATGTTCACGTGAAATGTGAACTTACCAGATTAACACTCGAATAAGAACTGATTTCATGCAACAGAAAATTGCAAGCAATCTTTAGTAGTGCAGATCCTAGCAATGCTAAGGCTTATTTCTACCCATAAATAATCACTCTTGCATTGTGAGTAGCATGCATTTAGTAAAATATGTATGTATACTAGAATACTCTCTTATCATCACAGACTTCAGCTGGTGTACACATACATTTTATTTTTATTGTGGATGTCTGTGGTATAAGCTCCATTTAAAACACCACTTTGAAAAAAACATTCTCACATTGTGAGTTCATCCACTTACATTTCATATGTATAATTTCTGTTACTAATCTGAGGTATTAACTACGGATTTCAAAGAAGAAATAATGATATCATCCAATCTAGTTATGAATTTGAGAAACCTTTACAGAATTCCTTGGAAGCAAATTCTTGACAGTGTCTTCCTATCATTTGTTGAGTGGTATTAATAAAAAAACAACAACAAGGTCAACGTACCTTGACCTCTACAAGGGAACTGATGTTTGTGTAGCAATACAGCTACTCAGACAAATACTTGGCATCTGTGAAACTAAAGAACATCAAACCACGGTTCAACATCATATTATACATGCTGTTGGACATTTGATATTGTGCTGGTCATTTCTATCTTCCAAGTACTCAGCCACATGTTTTAATGGTTCCTAACTTGTTTAACTCGTTCACACCTGACCTCTGTGTCACACCTCCTGCCACCAAGAAACTTCCTTTTATTACTTCTCATTTTTTTCAAAAACAAGCTAGAAACTTAAGCCAAACAAACAAAAGTATGTTCTGAGCAGTAGATACTGTTTAAAAGCAAGTACAGCAGTGTTGTCCTCTAAGGTCAAGTCAATGGGCACACCATGCATGCCATGCCATTGCTACCATTTTATTAAACATATTCAACAAACATGAGCGATGTCAAGAAACAAACATCATAAACACAGCTGTAATAACTGACACTAAGTGCTGGTTGGTGGACCCAAGCCTATTCCAGCTAGCTTCTGTGACTTGAGAGTGTAATCCAGGCTACCTCAGACCTAAAATACTGACCACTTTGGGCTTGCCTCAAGCCCAAGTAGAATTTGCCTTAACAAGATTTTAACCACAAACAAACTTTACAACCATAAACAGGCCACTGAGTATAACCTGGGGGGGATCCAAGAGAAAGAAAGTCACAAGGCAGTCACCCACTGGAATGCTTGTCTTGCCCCCCCATTGGCCTATATGGAACTAAACTATTAAAATTGTTAACATTGTTCAATAGTCATTAACATCTCTGAAGAATTCCTCAATGGACAATGCAAAACATTCTGGCTAGTAAAATCCTTCTTTTTTTTTTTTTTTTTTTTTTTTTTGAGGGAAAAAGTTAAATTATTACTTCCAAGGTGAATAATCAATTATTTGGGAAACTTTCTGTTGGCTGACAACTGCCTCCAAACCTCCCAAAACTGGAATCATGACGGTCCAGGAAAACTGAAGTGATACTACCCAAAGACTATGCTTTAAAGACCCTTTACATTCAGGAAGAGGGGAAGCTGCTTGCTGTGCCATTCTTCTGGTGAAAGACTGCCCCGGGATCCATAATGCTTTCCTCCCTGCATCATAAAATTATACTGTTACTGTCTAATGTAGGATAAAAAGGCATCAGACAACCACCTCCCACTACTTTTGAGAACATTGGTGGAGTGACCTTCCATTACCAAATTTGATGTCCATCCTATGCGAAAGGAATGTGAAGAATAACCTTGTGCCGAAATACCCTTGCAAGTGACAGCTTTACTTAGGGTTAAGTTGATTTTCCAAAGTGATAGACTGCACAGCCTCTAAGCAGAAAGCAGGACAATACAGCCTGGACCTGGGAGTTAATTTGTTTAATAAGGTCAGCTATTGAACTGGGCAAGTAACCAATATTTTACCCTTATCCAAGTGGATTTGATGCCCAACTGATCAGTCTTGGATTTACCTACCCTTATTAATACAAATTCTCTGTCAATCACATTGTCCTGCCAGCACAGAGAATCTAACAATTCACTTGCTTGAAAAGCCGCAGCATAGAGACATGTAAACAAGGTTGCCCACAATGTAAAAGAGTAAAAATTAGCTAAGACGAGATAAAGACCATTGGCAATAACACCTGGAGGTGATGGCCTATAGGTTTCCTGGGGACTGTCATTACTCCCTTTATGTTATCCCACATTTTCAGGATTTGGAAGGTGACCCAATGGCTAGAGAAATCTAGAATCCATAATACAAGAGCTAATCATCTTGAAACAACTAAGTGTATCTTCCATGTGGATGAATCTCCCTTGCAATATCTGTGGACCAAAAACTGTAACAGTAAGTGTAGATCCCAGCATCTATAATGATGAGGAGTATGATCTCCTAGACTTCTGAGCCTAAGAGTTAATCAGGAGTGATCCTGCTACTTTCTCTAATAAGCCACACTTCCAGAGGCATATTGGTCCCCACCGAGCTGCATCTGTGGTCAACTGATGAAACCTGGTAAACTGAAATTGGGATAAACTGTCAGCTATTTCATTATCATGATCCAATATGTGGCATCTAGAAAAAGTTAATTTAATTTGCGAAGTCAAGAAGACTAATAGCCCAATCACTGAGTGGACCCGACTTGTCTTAGATGAACATTTGTTCAGAGCATGCACTACTGCAATGTTGTCAGAGCAAGAAGAAATTTTTGAGTTCTGTAGCTGGTCTATAGCAAGATGGCCACCCAAATGGGAAAATTCTCTAAACAGGTAATATCATTCTTCCTCTCATCCAACCAAGACTGTGGCTATCTGTTGAAAACCATTTACCTTGGAAATAGCCACCCACACCAAAACCAGGCACCACATCTGTAAAGAGATGCAAGTTATAAGATGAGACTAACTGTGTCATAGTGTGACTCCCTTAAATTGCCATAGAAATGTATGCCATAAGTGAAGATCATCCTTAACCCAGCCTATGATATGCACCTAGAGGTGATTAGCTTACCACCTTGCCAGAGGTAAGAAATGAAATGGAGAAAAGTCCTGCCTGGAGCAATGGCCCTGCAGGAAAAAATCAGGAAGCCGTGTAGCTGCATGACTTCATCTTTGCAAGCCTTGCAAACTAGTAAAAATCTCCTGATTGGGCACCAAAGCTGTTCCAATTTTTTGTCAGGAAGCCTAATGGCAGAAGCTGAGACATCAGTTAATAATCCCAAGAATGTCAAGGCCTGACTTGGCCCTTCTACTTTATCCTTAGCCAAGGGAACACCCAATTCTGCACAGAGGTCTATGAATTTTGCCATCACTTCTAAAGCCCTGTCCTTACCTTCCCTGGTTATTAGAAGTCATGAAGATAGTGAAAGACTGTTTGACCTGGTGCCTTCTGCTTCCAGCACCAATGTAAAGCTATTAAGACTTCAAATGTGGAGCAGGCCACCGAACACCCCAAAGGCATTGCAGTATCAAAAAAGAATTGGCCTCTAAATTGATAGCTGAAAGGGGGCCACTCTTCTTGTCTAATGGACAACAGGTGAAAAGCAAACTAAATGTCCATCTTGAACAGCCAAGTATCTGAAAAATCCATAATAGCTTTAGCAGCTGGATCAAGGGAAGCATAATGGATTTTAGCTTGATACTTATCAGTGAAGTCATTCACTGCCAGGCCCACTGGGTACTAAATCTGGTGTATTATAGCAATAATCCACGCCTGGGTGTGGGTAATGCTGGATTTACCCACGGTTGGTGTGGTTTGGTCATAAGGGTGAAGCCTGAGTGGCCAAACAAAGCCAACCATGGGTAAATCCAGCATTACCCACATCCAGAAGTGGGTTATTGCTATTATACAATGACATTATTTAAGAAAAAAAAAAAATTACTTTTCTTAAATAATGGCATTGTATAATGCCTCCTTGCTGCCCTTCTGCAGCTGTCTGGTATTCTGCGGCAGTTCTGATGTACTGCACATGTGTATGCCTACGCAGTACATCAGAGCTGTGGGCAAAAGCAATGGAGAAATCAAGATCTCCGTTGCTTTTTAAAAACTGTTTTGCCATGTTAAATGGGTTTAACATAGCGAGACAGCTTTAAAAAAAAGCAACAGAGAATCTCCATTGCTTTTTTAAAGCTGTCTCGCTATGTTAAACCCATTTAACATAGCGAGACAGTGTGAAGCAATGGAGATCTTGCGTTCTCTGTTGCTGTAAAAAAAAGAGTTATAGTAATGGAAAAAGTCCGGGCGACCGGACCTTTTTCCATTACTATAACTCTGATTTGCAACGTGCACGCTGACCAATCAGCGTGTATGTTTTTGAATATTAACGGGGGGTCATTGTATAATAAATAATATTCCCCGTCTTTCTTTTTAGGGACCAAGACTATGGGAGATATTTTTGAAATTAGGCCACTGGGGGGGTATAAAAAAGGGCCAGTGAGTCAACATGCTACAGTCTCTTTCAATGTCAAATCAGCTGCTATTGCTTTATTACCCTTAATTGGAAGAAAGATTTTTGACTACATTTGAGTCCAGGTGAACCAGTGAACCAATTGTAAAGTCTATTCCAAAGCCCTCATTGATATTACAAACCACCTTACAGTCTGGGTAGTTTGCTATTAATTGCTCCAATTTATCTAGAGTAGGCATGGGTGCAAACCTATTCCCTCAACCAATCAGATCTTTGGTCATGCAAAAAGGTGTTGACCCTGCCCGGGTTATTATGGGTTACATTTGTTTTCTTGTCTTGAGGATGTAGGGTATAGGTCAGAGTGTTCTGACAGCTTTAGACCAGCACCTAACAGCTGGATGAGACTTACCACAAGTAAAGTACAAGTAGGCAAATTTGCTACTTGCCCATGAACATCTCCCATTGTTAAATGCCCAACAAAACTTTACCTTTGAGAGGTTCTTTGAAGTGGGATCACTTTCAGGGCCATTTGGTCTGTCTAATCCAACACTTAATCATATATCTATGCATCACTCCTCCCACTTGACAGCTTTTTCTATAGGTTTGAATTTTATGAATCTCTGGTCATACAATGACCAAGCCGAGCCCTAAACCCCCCACCCCCTATATGGTGAGCCTCCCTAATGGCCAAAAAATATGCTAATAAAGGTAATACCTGACTGGCGTCCTTTTTAACCAAAATACCCATGAGTACCACAAAACTCAATACCCAGTTATCTCTTGTTCTGGATATTGTCTTGGCCATGAGTCTGTTACCAATTGCCACTAAGACTGCCACCAAATTCTTAGCCCAGGATTCTTTGAGTCAATAATTCAGTGAATACCTTCTGTGTCAACTGAATCAAATGCATACAAACTAAACAGGGTCCAACAAAGCAGTCACTAATTACAGAATGTAATATGTTTAATAAGGTGAAAACCCCAGTAACATAAAACTATTATAGTTTTGTACTTTCATCCAAACATCATATGTTTATCAAAGGCACTGTGAAAGAGGATATATGAGCACAGCTATGATATTTCTAAGAAGAACACCAACAGCATACTATACAAGTTGTCACTCTCCTACTTTGGACACAATAGAAGAGTCTTTGTGGGTTCTGTTCCAGCTTCTTTATTGTATACAAGCACATCACGATAGAAGTTTACTGACTTTAACTTAAGTAACTTACATACAAACTAACTACTACAATCATACATGCTCCCTCTCTGGCTGCACTCTCAAAATGGCACTTGGAATAGCACATGTCCACTATTTGTATGTGCATGTTCAGTCCTTGATATGCTTCTTAAAGATACAGCACATCCACTCTGATCTATATCCTCTGTCTTTGAGAAATAGATCATGCAATGTTATGAATCTATTCGGCATGCAGATATTACAAGTAGTTTTATGTCATTCAATTATACAAGATTAGGTATGTATGTTTGTATATATATATATATATATATATATATATATATATATATATATATATATATATATATATATATATATGTCCATGTTGCTGTGTATTTCACAGTGGGTCTGGATATTCAACCATATTGTGTGACATAAAACTGGGAATTAGGTTTAGCAACTGGAGCTGTCTCTACAGAATGTTCAGTCTTGGAAGTATTTGGAACATCTTCAGGAATGGAAGTGGAGGTTGAAACTCATTCTGGAATGAGAACAACATCTAGTTCGCTCTGAGATCTAGAGTCTGTATCACAGGAACAATGCTGTGATATTGATTCTGGTACAGGAGGAAGATCCCTGCGATTTCTCCTATAGTCCACACCCTCAGATTCTACAAGGTAAGATTTTGGCTCGACACATATGCCTGTAACTTAACCAATCTTGTTGAAACCTTTCACCGTTTGTATTCTCACTGTCTCTCCTTCCCTCAACAGACGAAGAAATCTGTTTGATTTATTATAACTGGACTTCTGGGTAGAATGCTTTTTGAATAATTAAGCCATGATGGTTTTGTAGTTCTTAGCTTTAGGCCTCAATAAACTGGAACTAATAGATAGCATAGTTCTTGTTTGCCTGGATAGAAGTCTTTGAGCAAGTGAGCCAAGAATATCATCATGGAGTATGTTTCTGAAATTAAGTAAATTCAAGAATACATTGATATTGACACTTTTGACCTTTCAAGTAATTGCTTTGGACTCTGTAGTGCATGTTCAGCTAGACCATTTGACTGAGGATATTCTGGACTACTAGTAACATGTACAAAGTCCCATTCTCTTGCAAATTTCTGAAACAACTGACGTAAATTGAGTACCATTGTCAGAAATAAATTTGTGTGGTCTACCATGGACTCAGAAATTATGTTTCAGCTTAAGAATAACAGTAGTAGATGTTAGATTAGGTAGTAAGTCAATCTCAAACCGATTCAAATAAGAGTCTACCAATACCAAGTTGTGTTGATTGTTCCACTCAAAAGATATTAGTGGCTACTGTTGACCAGGGTAGTTCAGGAACTGGACTTAGCTGAAATGATTCTCTTTGCAAAAGCGGTCTAGTACTATTGCCTACTGAACAAGAAGAAAGTACTTTATCAATGTCTTTCAGTAATAAAGGCCAGGATACTAGTTCTCTCACTTTCCTCTTAGTGGATGCAGAACCTGGGTGACCATGATGCAAAATCTGGATGTACACATGTTGTAAGGAAGCAGGAGCAACAATTTTAGGACCTTTGAAAATAATGCCATCTTCCATCAACGTTTTATCCCTGTAAGGAAAATAGGTTTGCACATTGGGTGGTGCACTAGATTGCTTTGACGGCCATCCAACATTAATGTGGTAATGGAGCTTTTGTAAAATTGGATCAGTCTTTGTGTGATCTGTCAATTCATCAAGCCTAGTAGTAAAAAAATGATGCACTGACATCACTTTAAAGTCAAAATTCCCTGAGTTAAGCTGTTGCATTGTATTTCTGGGCGATCTGGATAAGTTATCAGCCAGATAAAGTAGTTTGTCTTAAATGTAGACCATTTTGAAGTTGTACTTTTGCAATTTGAGCATCATTCTTTGTACTCTCACTGGAGCTGAATACATAGGCTTCTTTAGAATAGTAACTAGAGATCGGTGGTCAGTTTCAATCTGCATAGCTCGACCATGAATATAATCATGAAACTTGGAACATGCAAATACTATTGCCAAAAGTTCTTTCTCAATTTGAGCATACTGTATATTAGTTTTGGTAAGTGTTCTAGATGCATAAGCTACTGTTCTGCGTTTTTGAAGAATAACTGCACCAAAACCAAAATTTGAAGCATCGCAGGAAAGAGTAACTGCTTTGTTCACATCATGGCATCTTAATGTAGGTGGGGTGGCAATTTTCTGCTTGAGGTATTCAAATGCCTTCTGGTGTTGTTCTAAATATGACTATGAAAAATTTTTGTACATCAGCTCTCTTAAAGGTGCTATTAGCTCACTGAAATCTGGTATAAACTTGCCCAAATAGTTGACCATACCTGAGAAACATTGTAGAGCTTGAATATTGTCTGGTGCTGACATCTCAAGAATAGCTGCTTGCTTGGTGGGGTCTGGTTTCGAGCCTGTACTTGTAAACAAAGGACCTACATATGTAACTTCTAGTAGTCTGAATTTGCACTTCAGAGGGTTAAGCTTCAAGTTTACTTCACATGTTCTGTCTAAAACTCTCTTTAGGTTTCTGTCATGCTCTGCTTCACCATTGCCTCCAACCAATGAATTATCTACTATTATGGCAGAAGGATAACCCAAATCAATTTGCCCCATTGCACACTGGAAGACTTCACTTGCAGAATTTATTCCAACTGGCATGCTTAGAAATCTGTATCTGCCAAACAGAGTACCAAAAGTAGTTAGTAATGAGGATTTGTGATCAAGCATCACTTGCCAAAATTAACTTTTTGCATCCAAGACAGACAAAACAGTGGCATTCGGTATTAGGGCTGCAACCTCTCCGACTGTGCTCACTGGATGATGCAATCTCTTCACTGTCTTGTTTAAGTCTCTTGGGTCAATGCACATTCTGATTTCATGTGAGTCTTTTTTATGAGCTGCTTATCATAGACAACATCCACTCAGTTGGTTTTGTAACTGGACAAATTACACCTTGCTGTACCATTTTTATGCAAATTATGAGCCTTAACTTTATCCTGCATAGCTATCAGAACTCTTCTTGCTGGTCTGACTGCTGGAGTGACCTCTGGGTCTAACGTCATGGAATACACAATGGGAAGTTTGCCCAACGTGTCATAAAAACATCAGCATACTCTGAGAAAATGGCTTCAGAAAAATTGGAACTAGGATATGCATTTATGTGATGAACTTCTTTGGTAAAAGAAAGCAGATTCATTCTCAAACAATCTTTGAGACACAATAATAACTGTGCTGGTCTTTAGACTACATAGAATAACAAGTTGTAATAGTGCTTGGCCAAATAACATGAAAGCATCACTGAACCTTCAGTTTGAATTTCTTCACCTCCATAAACAACAAGTCTCACACTAATGGCCACATCGAGTTGCTCATTAGTTATCACTCCTTGATAAGAAAAACTACTACTTTAAACTCCAAGACAAGCATCAACAAAGCTCACAAACGTTCTGGTCAGCTATAAATAGACTTTTACATCCAGGCCACTCAAAGACTCCAACCCCTTCAGGTCTCTCCTTAAACACTCCTAAGGAGATTGCTGACACTTTCAATACCTTCTTTACAGAAACTGTACAATCTCTTGCTAATTCCTTACCTCCTGTTAGCTCAACCCTCACATTCCCCCTGACTAGCACACCCCCTACATTTCAATTAAATCCAGTTCCTACATCCCTCATCTATACCTCACTGACTAAACGTAAACCATGTATCCCCTCAGCCAATCTCCTACCAGCTGAATACCTGCAAATTGCAGCAAACGTACTTTCCTATCCTATTTCCATACTAATCAACAGAACCATTACTGAAGGTTCCATCCCAGCTCTCTGGAAAATCACTCACATAATCCCACTTCACAAGGGTGGTAACTCAACCAAAATATCTAACTTTTGCCCCATAGCCCTACTCTCCCCTCTAGCCAAAATAATGGAAAAATGCATCCACCACCAATTACTTGATCACCTTCTCCAAAATAACCTTCTATCAGACTGTCAGCATGGTTTTAGGCCTTTCCATAGTACTACTACTGCTCTATTATCCTTCTCTGACTGCATCAACAATCATCGTAACAACAATAAGCTCTCCACTGCACTCTTCATAGACCTATCAAAAGCCTTTGATATGGTGAACCATCAATTACTTCTAGACATACTAAAGTAACTGTCACTCAGCTCTCAGGCATTACAATGGTTCAAGTCCTATTTAGAAAACAGAGAGTAAGCTGTCCTCTGGGACAATAACCATTCCACTCATCTTCCCATTACTCTTGGGGTCCCACAAGGCTCCATCCTGGGATGTCTCCTTTTCTCTATATTCATCAACAATCTAAAGATAAATATTCCTCAAGCCACCTGCATGCAATATGCAGACAATTCCACACTAGTGTGTTCTGCCACCTCAGCTGCTGAGCTCCAAACCATTACTCAGACAGTATTTAACTCAGTTGAAAAATGGTTCCTGCAACGTTGCCTCCTACTAAATGCCAAAAAAACTAAATTACTGATATTTACTCGAACACTAAAGTCCCCCCATTGACCTTACTGTTAAATCCAGCAATGGTACTATAATTGCACCTGACCTGACCACCAAACGTTTAGGCATAACAATTGATCGAAATCTTAATTTTGACGCACACATTAACACTATTATTAAAACTGTTAACAGAAAACTTGCCTCACTCTATAGGATAAAATCTTTCCTTACCCCTGAAGCCAGAACCACCATCGCCCATACCCACCTAATCTCTACCTTCCTGTATGCCTCACCTATTTATACTTATCTTTCCAAATCTAACCTAAACAAACTGGCAACTTCCTATAATAACATTGCCAGATTTGCCACTGGCTCACCATTTAGAACCCATCACTGTATAAATCTCAAACACCTGGGATGGCTAGAACTCCAAAACCAGCTACTATTTCAATAATTTACTATCACCCATAAGATACTCTTTCATACCAACAATACTCCTATTCTCAGTAGCCTAATCTCTCCCTATAGAAATCTTAGTACCCTTCGCTCAACAAATAAATTACTAGTAACCATCCAGAAATCCCATAATAAAGCAGGAGCCTCCCTCTTCTCTAATTCCATGGGGTAGATTTGGAATAGGCTCCCCAGAAACCTACAATTACTTTCATCATTACCACTCTTCAAGTACCAACTAAATTTACTCCTTAAAGCACAATGGCTATGCCCATGTATTAACCTAGATTAACACAAACTGTATAGTATACTGTTTTCCCCCCTTCCCTTAACCTCCTAGTGGGAATATAAAGCCTTTTCTACTTTAATATTCTAGTCTTCTCTTTTTCCATGAAACTCCCTATATTACATATTTTGAACCCTACTTCTGCTCCAGGCATGTGCATTGTCAGTTTTGTATGTATGCCAACTATGTTATATAAGTGTAAAATTCTGAACAGGCATAATAATTATCTAGAATCTTTCATTTCTTCTCTACTCTTCTACAAATCAAATGTCAACCTCTAAACCTCAGATACATGCTTCTAAAACTACTGTACTGCTAAAACCTGCACATATTTTTCTTTTGATGCTAGTTTCTACTATGTTAGGCTACAGCAATATTGTATTCAACATTATTAGTTTTATGTTGCTTTACTGCTTTGATGCTAGTTTCTACTATGTTAGTCTACAGCAATATTGTATTTAACATTGTTAGTTTTATGTTGCTTTACTGCTTTGATGCTAGTTTCTACTATGTTAGTCTACAGCAATATTGTATTTAACATTGTTAGTTTTATGTTACTTTACTGCTTTTTGATGCTAGTTTCTACTATGTTAGCCTACAGCAATATTGTATTTAACATTGTTAGCTTTATGTTGCTACTGCTTTGATGCTAGTTTTTGCTATGTTAGCCTACAGATATATTGTATTTAACATTGTTAGTTTTATGTTGCTTTACTGCTTTGATGCTAGTTTCTACTATGTTAGCCTACAGATATATTGTATTTAACATTGTTAGTTTTATGTTGCTTTACTGCTTTGATGCTAGTTTCTACTATGTTAGCCTACAGATATATTGTATTTAACATTGTCAGTTTTATGTTGCTTTACTGCTTTGATGCTAGTTTCTACTATGTTAGCCTACAGCAATATTGTATTTAACATTGTTAGTTTTATGTTGCTTTACTGCTTTTTATTCCTGTTACATTAGTTTAATTTTGGAGCTTTTCTCCCCGGGCCTCTACTGAAAATGGACATGTATCCAGTTAGACTAGCCTGGTCAACAAATGTAAAATAAATAAAATAATAAATAAATAAACTTTAGCAAATGTGTCTGCCGATATAACATTACACTTTGAACAGTGTCTACCTTAAGCTCTGTGGATTTACCATTGTTCTGGACTATACAAAACACTTCACTTTTTGCCAGTAAATTCACTGCATCAACTCTCTCATCAATTACTGATACACCATCCACACAGAAAGCTGACTGCTACATCTCCACTTGATCAACCTGCTTCTTTGTGTGACCTTTCTTTACAACTGCATGAGGTTTAATTGATTTGGAAACTCTTTGAAAATGGTTCCATTTTTTACACTTGTGACATTGCTGACCAAACGCCAAGCATTTCTCTCTTTTAAACTCGTGATTTGCACTACAATTGTGACAATTAACACTAAAGCTAGACTTGGGTTTTGCTGATTCATGCTTGTACTGCACTGAGCATGCGGCTTTAACTGAACTGGTTCTAGAACTTGCTGGAAGACTACATGGTTTCTCTGATGAGCCAGCAGGGGTTGTGGCTGCCATGTGCTTAGTAGGCCTATTTCTATTAGCCACATGTTGCATGCTATCTACATTTGCTCTGGAGCTTGCTGAAATCATGCTGTTGCCACTTGCAAGCATACTTATGTGTTTTTCTGTCACTTCATGGATCTGACAAATCTCAATGGCTTTACTCAACGTTAAATAAATCACTGTGACAAAGCAAAATCTTTCTCACAGCAGAACTATTAATACCACACATGTGCCTGTCCTTTAACTCATCTTTTAGATCACCAAATTAACATGTTTTGGCCTTGTTTCTCAAATCAGTTATACAAGCTGCAAAAGTGTCCCTTGGTATCTGATCTCTCGTATCAAACAAATGCCTCTCCAGTGTAATATTTGTCTGGGGGTTAAACATTTTTCTGAATTTGCACTTCTAACACTCAGGGATTTCCCCTTGATTCAGCCTGTATAATAATATGATGGTCTTCACCTTCTTCTTCATATATTTCTGGTGTATAGACAAATGAACGCTCTCTTTCTATGTCCTCTGACCCAGCTAAGTTTAGCAAAATGAATACCTTGGTATGTACATCTTTATCTGGATAAGCTGCTTGTATAAAAATATTGTACTTTTGCTTAAATATTATCCAGCTCTCTGTAATATTCTGATTAAATACAAGTGGTAAGGGCTTTTAAAATCCATCTGTCATATTAACACGTACCGGTGAAGGGTTTTGCACATAAGCATGAACACATGCACATACACATATGCCAGGAATTTATGCCAGTACTTGTAACTTTTCCTAATAGCACAATAAGCCTCTGTGTAACTGAACTTTGTGAAATAAGTCTCTTGGGCACTGTAATACTCTTGAAATCACTGTATTGCAAGAAATCACCTCTTAGTGTAAGGAACGTATCAAATAACTGCACTATGCAAATGAACTGGGCAAGCGAAGCTCAGAGTCAATAACATTTTGAAGTAATGGCACTTTTCGAATAAACTGTACACAACACACTGAAATTTCCCAAAAATGGAGGTACCTTTCTAGGCAATTCTTTACAGTGCAAGAAACACTCTGTAATAGTGGCACTTTGCAAATAGACACACCCAGCAGAAGAAACTTTTCGAAATGGCTATACATTGTACTTCACAAAATAGTTGCACTTTGCACTTTGCACACAAATGAACTCTTCAGAATACATGCACAGTAATAAGCACACACTGTAAGCACTTTTACACACTGAGATACTTCAAATAACTTCAGTTATACCCTTGATACAATACGAAGCCATAGGTATGCCAAACACAGCACTTTACCAAAAAACATGCAGTCGCCTTGCTTTATTTATGCTTAATGTGCCCTTTTTGTCCTTATTATATTCATTTTGCTCATTTCATCTCTTTTTATGCCATTACACTTTTCTTGTGCTTGTTTTACTCTAAACATGCCCATTTTGCCTTTAACATACTCATTTTGCCTTTAAACATGCTCATTTTACTTTTCTGCTAATCATTTTGTCAGACACCTTTATTTTAAACATTTCCTTTATTTAATAAACCTTTTGTGCCTCCTGCTTGTTTAATAATGCATTTTGTGCCCTTTTAATGCCCCGTTCTGTCCTTTTTATTAAATAAGTAGTTTGTGCATATTCTCATTGCATTTGCTTCTTTTCTGGCTCTTTTTTATACTTATTTCTCTTAGTTTACCTTCACTGTCATCTCTGCACCTCATGGCTCCGAATCTTATTCTCTGCAATCCTGGTTGTGACACCATGTTGCTCTCCTACTTTGGATACAATAGATGAGTCTTTATGAGTTCTGTTCAAGCAGCTTTATTATATACAAACACATCACGAAAGAAGTTTACTGACTTTAACTTAAGTAACTTATATACAAACTAACTACTGCAATCATACATGCCCACTCTCTGGCTGCACTCTTAAAATGGTACTTGGAATAGCACGTGCCCAGTATTTATTTGTGCAAGTTCAGTCCTTGATAAGCTTCTCAAAGACACAGCACATACACTGTGATCTGCATAAGTTGTCTGTAGTTTGCAGAAATTTCGTTAAGCCGTTATTTTTTATTCTAGAAATTATTCCTATGGATCCTAGGGTTGGAACATGAGAAAACAAGACAGAATACAGGAAACTCATGTGGCTATTAAGACTTAAACACCACTCCTTATCAGGCTTAAATGATCAGATCTCTATAATCTCAGTATTAAACATGCATGCTGCAAATTTTGCATAGCAACAGCACTGTTCATTACAGACTGATTTTTCACATACTGAGTGATTTTTACTCACATGCACATATCTCATGCCTTCCAAACATTGTTTATCCATCTTTCAAGGATTTTTTTATGAATCATATGTTTCATATGTAGCGAACAAGCTCCTACTGACTCCATTTATTACATCAGTTTACACTGCGGTCTGATTGTTTTCTGCATTTACTTATAACTTATTTTATTGAGTGATAGTTTTTATATTTCAGTTTGGAAATTTTGTAAAACACCTTGGAAATCTTGATTATTTTAACATATATTCATTTGTATGTATTGTTGCAATCTGAATTGCCAAGAAAACTTTCCATTTGACTATTTTTTCAAAATCTTGCAATGTTTTTCTTCTGACAGTCATGTTTTATTGAATAAGTAATATGCCTTTAAGGTCGTCACATTGCATATGAGGATATATTAGCACTTTGTATATGCTCTGTTTACAGTTCTGAAGAAGTCTGGATGAAAGTGCTAAATGGTAGTTACTTTATGTTACTGGTGTTTTACCTTGTTAAACATACTATGTTTTGTAATTGGTGATTGCTGTGTTGGGCCCAGTGCTGTTTTTCTGTATTGTGCAGTTTTCATTTGGTTATCAATTCTGCTCCTGCACTCTTTGTCATGATATTTTTATAAATCAAATACATCTACAAAATCCCCACATAAAATTTTCTCTTTAATGTCTGTTGGGAGACAAGCAATGATATGCGAGCCTGGAAATGCCATGCTAGTAGAACTGATAAGGACCATGGGAGATAAAAAAGTGTGTGATAAGGAGATCTGGATCAAATTGATTATTTCTCTCTTGAGACCTGTAAAGGGACAGCATAATTATGAGGGGCTGATGATGCTTTTTGAGACTACTAACCCCTGTTGGTCACTACTTGTTATGGTTGGAGTGCTACCAAAATTGTTCTCTTAAATGATATCAAATATTCTAGCCCTGACTTCATCTGGAAGGGAATAATAAAATCTTCTAAATATTCAACCATTGATTGCCCATTTCCCTGATACTGAATCTCGGAGTCCTCCATCATCATTAATTTCCAAATCCTTTGTAGCATCCGATGCTGGAACTGCAATTTCTGCCAGAGCATGGAGTATCATTCCTAGCCCTTCTCCTTGCTTTCTGGGGGGGGGGGGCTTTGCCTCTGTAGCATGCTCTTCTTTGGCAGCCATTAAGCTTCTTCTTATGTTAGCCACACTCTGGTCTTAGGTCTGAGCCACTTCTAAGCCAAGAAATAGACCTTGAGCTTCCTGCATTATTTATTGCCATCGATCTTTTAATACTTGTAGAGCAGATTATCCTGAAAAACAAATGTTCAAAATTAGAAACTGTGGCTTGACCTGCCTGCATTACCCTACTTCTGTTTTAAGCTTGGCAAAGCCCATGCTTCCCACAAAAAAAAAAGATGGCTTCTCCAAGCCAAAATGTTGCCTCTCAACAAATGTCCAAATTCTGCCTTCCTCAGAGAATTACTGCTAGTATTACAGTGCCAAATTAGGTGGTCCTGCTGCTGCCATGAATGCCATAATGTCATGAAACCACTCATCTACTGAATAAACTTCCATCTTTATAACATGTCTGACCCCTTCCTAACTCCAACTGTGGAACATTTCTTCTCATAATTTGAACAAATACAAAAAGTGTGAAACCCACCAATAACCAACTAAAACTTCCACTTGGAATCAGGCAGGATGATAAACATGAGTTGGGTTCCATTTACTAAATTTTATTTGATAACTTAAAGGATTCAAATATATTTAAACTAGATATCAGTTAACATTCTCCATAACCTCACAATGGCACTGATTCTTATGATCCTAACAAAAGAAACATACCTGTCTGAAAATAACCAGACCTGGAAACTCCCAAATAAATTCATACACCAAATAATCCCTTAACATAATTCTCAACCTATGTCCAAAATGTGGAACACTACCTCTCATAATATGGAAATATAGGCAATGTGGAACACTACCTCTCATAATATGGAAATATAGGCAATGTGGAACACTATCTCTCATAATATGGAAATATGGGCAATGTGGAACACTATCTCTCATAATGTGGAACTATGGGCAATGTAGAACACTTACCAAAGGCTGAAACCAACTTCAAATAGGAGGCTTTCAGCTTATTTAAAACATGTTATCTTATACATACAAAGGGTGATTTTGAATAGTTAATATGAATCAGTGCCTTTTACCACTGGTATTGCAGAAATAATTCTTAACAGTGACTGTGTGTAACACAAATCCAGTGTGGAATGAGGAGGACCATGGATGTTTTAAGACTCAAAATATGGAATGATCACCATAAAGAGCTACACTTAAGAGGTATGTGCTTCAAGAGATGCAGTAATAACCCACTAATGGCAAACATTACTCCTGCTGCCAAGCTTCGCTTCCTTAAATTCACTCCAAACATTTCCTTATAAATCCGTAAGCATCATCACAAAATTGCTTGCTTCAATTCTTTTTTTTTTTGTTTTATAAATGATCAAACCTTTAATATAGCCCCTATTTGAAGCACAAACACTGAACACCATGGCCCCTTACTAGTCACATCTTTAACATTAGTTAACATCCTTTGAAAAATATAAAATCAATGCATTCATGTTAACATATATTTGCAAAGGATAAGAACTGCAGAATCGATTTGTCAGCCTCCATGACTTCACCCCCACAATTTAATTTAAAACACAGCAAGCTGAAAACCAAACCTGTGAACAGATCCATACATCAGTTACATCAGGAGACCTGAGAGGCAACCTTTCAGTCAAACAGTTTAAATACCTGTGTGGTCACTGGAAGCTGGCTCCCTCTCTGTCTTGCTGCTTCCTTTGAGCCGTTATTGGAACCACAGTCCGCAGCCTGCACTGCTGCTTTAAAGTGGCCCCAGCCACTTGGCTTTCCCAAGGGCAATGGAGCTTACAGGTCAGCTGCATTTATTCTGTAAAATCTGTTCTTACAATGATAAATGTCAATACATCCAAAGTGTTTACATAAATCTCTTAGTGTATTATTATGCAAAAAATATCCAGTTTTATAGTTCTTCTAGACTTTCCTTTCATATCTAGGAAACCATACAGTCTAGGAATAAAATCAGTAGCAGTTTTGTTAGCCAACCTTAAACTTACATATTTTCATGCTGGGTATATCTTCATTTTACAGATATATACAGAATATGAAATATGCCAATATACTTAATTAATAATGCAAACAAAACCCCACATATCTTAAGCTGCACAACTTGGATTGTAAGTATCTGGGACAGCTTTCTTTAGCATCATCTAAGAGTTTAGCTGACATCATGTAATTGTTTATAATTATTTGGATTTGGCAATATTACTGAACATATGGAAATAATGCATATCTTCATAAAGGCTGAAAAATAGCTAGAAATATCTCCAGTGCATTACATTATCCCTCTGGATTCATAACAAGTGTGTAGACATCATGTTGACACCTATGTAATTGTTTGTCTTTGCTTGATGAACAGCATTGCTTATTAAATATGCAAGACTTTAAGCAACCCTACACATCAGGTGGCACCGACTTATGTCCAGATCACCTGCTAGCAGCCGTACTGACATGCAGCAGGGTTCAAGCTCACAGTATAAATGCAGGATGGTAAATAAGCTTAACCTTAGTAAACAAGTAAATGCAAATGGCATGATACTAGACAAGAGCAATTTGGAATGCATAAAAAAGCAGGGAAGCCTAAGAAGTGCTCTGAACTGAAACATGGACAAACTTAATCTACATGTGAGACAAATCTAGACATAATTAGGGATGATCAGGGACATTTTTTTGCATTGTTACTATAATAAGTTGAGATGTTGACAGAATAAGAGAGTGTAAATTAGTAGTTCTTAGATGTGAAAGAAGTATACAATCCTAATTAGTGTCATGATGTACTTAATTAAAATTCACCACCTTTTTCCAAAGGTCACCCATTCTTACATGGGATTAAGTGGGGCAGAGCTAAAATTTGTGTCAAACTAAGGGACATCCCTGAAATTCTGGAATGGAGAGGTATGATAACAGTGGATGAGGAAATCTGATACAGCAGGATACTGCATTCACTGCAGGTAATGTACATGTATGAGATTCATTAGCATTGTCGGGTTAGTAGGATATAAAACACAGACATTATAAATGTTAAAAATGGATCAATTGTGATGTTTGAACAGACATGTAGATAATACAAATGTACACATTCCCATGCCTTCATATGTTCTGAAGGAACAATGCAGGCATGATATGGAACTGGCATAAATAAAACTGTGGAACAATTGGGAAAAATAAGGAGCGTCAATGGACATACTTCCCAGATAAGTACTCTTACTGGAAACAATAATAACAGTTATGGCAGCAACATGCATGTTGGGAAGGGTAGGAATTGGGATAGTTACTTAATCCCCTATCTGCTATGGGGGCAAGCCACAAGGACATGTCTCAGAAATAGAGCTGTCACTTTGAACAGCATATTACTTGAAGATTATAATTCACTACGTTGATACAGGTGTATTACTACAACATATCAGATGTAATTACATGGGAGATGTGGGACATTTGCTAAGAAATATACTAAGATGGAAATCCTAGAAGATACAAATCATGTGAAGGCACTCCAGTAACATCAATAGTTATGTGTGAAAGGAATACCACTCATGATAGTTAGCCCCTAGGAGAAATGAACATAACAAAAATACTCCTGATGTCAGTCTTGTTTAATGACAAATGCTGCATGCTCTATTAGACTTTATTTTATATATGATGGCTGTTTAAAGTAGTCATAGCTTACATGTGCTGTTCCTGCTGCTGGCACAAATACACAAGTTAATGCAGTCTGATAAAGTACATCTCTAAAGCCCGTACAGTATCTTGTCCTAAATCCAAATATCTCCCTAACTGAGCGTTGTCCAACCACATCCTACTTGAAAAAGGGCAAATGTAAAAAGACCCAATGGATTGTTCTAGAAAGGACTGTTAAGAGGCTACAGTTCTTAAAACTTTCTCAAATGTCATACAAACTGCTGCACAGCCAATCAATATGGCCTTATCAAAATAAAATATACCCTGTATATACATTCTTAAATATGACCTATCAGCATCTGCTATTGGCAATAAACAGAAGGCTGCCTTACTATCCAGTTTAGCTAACCGTTGGTCTTCAAAAAGTAAAATACTTTTTACTGCACCATCCAGACTGGCATACTGCACTTTTACCAAATCCTTGTCAGTATGACCATTCACAGAATTCCCATCAGGGTATGACGGATAGTTATTTAGTCAGTACTCTCCCAGCTTCTTTTCATGAAAAAGCCTAATGTGGAGACTCCAAAACTTCTGAAAAGAGATGCCTTCAGTGGACCCAAAGTTCTACCTGCTCTGACATCCTTGTACAATAACTTCAACAAATTATACTCTTTCCCATTAATAGAGTTCAAATTATTATAAATCTTGTTAAAAACCTTCTTTTGAACTGACAGAACCGACTGAATTGAAAACTCAACAAGAAAACCCTGAACTCTCCTTCACCACCTCCATATCAGGGAAGTGTGTGAGTAATTTGTCAATTACCTGACTCTAATAGGGGATTGTGTTGGAAAGTTTTCTGGGCATTCACCAAAAGGGCTGCCTTTCTCTAAACCAAAAACCCCTATCCATGTCCCATACTACAAGATTGTTACTCCCAACCCCTCAAAAAGGCTCGGCAAAGAAGCATCTTCCCCTTACTTACCTCTCAGTTTTCTTTATACCAACATCTCATTCCACTATGCTGACCTCCATATATTGAACAAACATGAAGGAAGTGAGACATGGGTCAACAACACCTCACTGTGTTAAATACTCAACATGTCCTTCCAATTGCTGCATCTTCTGACTGATTACTTTGACTACCCAAACTCAGCCAGTCACACATGGTAGATAACCACGTATTAGCATGCCTACCCTCCAACTTTAATTATATGTCCACTTCTTTCAACTTCTTGAATTTATAGTCATATGATTACCAGCAATTACCTCCCTTCAGTCTTTGACCCTCTCATATAGAATAAAATATGCTAACAGCAGTAATGCCTGCTGGGATTCATTGTCCACTACCCAGTCATCCCAAGATCTTGCCTTAAATATTGACGCTGTCTTCTTACCAAGGCCTGCCAAGGAGGCTGTCAGGTTCTTTGAACCTGATTGTCCACCTCCACTGTCCGCTGAACACTGCCTACATCTAATAACTTAAAAATATTAACAAACTCTCCATTACAAATCTTTTTTGACAGATATAGAGATATGAAGGGTAATATTAATCCCCTTACCTCCCCCTAAGAACTCCTGTGCATCATCTTCACTAGCATTCTGACACCTGCAATCCTGTCACTAACTGACCTGTCATTCCTAACAATCATCATTTAAGCACAGCACGCCTCCATTACATTGTGCCTGATTCAACACTACTGAACCCTCCTGACTTCCTAACTCCTGACCATCCTACAACAATTCCTGAAGCCTCAACCAGCCATTCACATTAAGGTCTTGCAGAAACCCAATCAAGTACTCATCAACCTGTGCAATGACATGGCCTAAGCACCGCTCATATCTGGGTCCTGTACAAGCCCTGATTCACCCCCCCGCACACACATTCATCAGATTAAAAAAATAATTACCTTGCATAATCTCACCTGTGGATTCCACTGTTGTAGACCTTCAACCCTACCTGGTCCTTTCCCTCGACAAGTGACCCACTAGAACCCTATCTTTTCTGCTTTCCATGCTCTCTATGCTGTTCACTTGAATCAACCTCAACAGATGCCTGCCATGCACCTGGCCAACTGTTTCTTGGAAAAAAGGCTTCTGCCTGAGATGAAATCGCCTGCCACTTTCTCCTTAGCTCTTCAATGTTCAACATCCTGAAAAAGGAGAAAAGAAATAGTTACTAATGAATGCAAACAACATATTGTCATAATTCACCTTCTTTCTTAAATCCCTAACCCTTTGCTGTTCTTGCCAGCAATGGACCATTCACCTAATACCTGTAGACTGTTGTTATCCCTTATCCCCTTTTGCATCTCAGCCTCCCTTTTCCCTGTTCAACCCCCCCAAACTGACTGCACTATTCCTTCTTCTCCTCCATCTCCATGACTCACTGCCTTAATAGCTCTTGTAAGATTCTACTACTGTTGTGATAATAAAATACTGACCACAAGAACTGGTTTTACATACCGCTCTTATAACATAATAGTGTTATTTAACAAGCAAAGATAATGGGTTGCTTGTCTCCTACCAAAACATACTAATTTCCCTAACCAACATAACAAGGTGAGCATTAACATAAAACTTCTATAATCTTCCTTACCTAGTTATTGACTAGCAACCGAAAAAAGTCTATTTTTTATATCGTTTGTTATTCTTTTATATCTATCTATGTATCTACGTCTATTTATATAGATAGCTATAGATAAATAGATACACACACACACACACACACACACACACACACACACACACACATATATATATATATATATATATATATATATATATATATACACAGACACATATATATAAGTATATATATATATATATATATATATATATATATATATATATATATATATATATATATCTATATATATATATATATATATATATATATATATATATATATATATATATATATATGTATGTTGTTGTTGTTTGTCTTCGGCTTTTCCGGTAGGTCGCCACAGCAGAACTCCGGTCTGCTAATGATTGGCAGTAGATTTTTACGAAATGCCAAGGTGCCAACTCGACGCCCAACCTTCAACGAAGGCACATATATATATATATATATATATATATATATATATATATATATATATATATATATATATATATATATATATATATATTTATAGATATTTATATAAAGAGTGCATTATTGTCAGGTAATGACTGCTACTTCAATAAAAAAACTGGTTGTTCATTGTAAAAGAAACACTCTGGAGCCAGTTTTTGATTTGAGCACTTTCGTTCACACAGAAACAATCTATTAGACTTCAGAAGCCAGTACCCTGTCTTCATGAAAAAGAACATAATCAAAGGGCAATATGTCAGACTCAGCAGAATAGTGAGTGATGACATGCAGTACAAAATTGAAAGCAGTTCCCTGTGCAGACTTTTTATTGAGAAAAAATACTCCGCAAACCTGGTAGAAAGAGTAGCGCGAGAAGTTGCTGAGCAAAGACATATCAGACAACAGCCATATGCTAGTATATGGATTCAACAACCATACCAAAAAGGAAGAAAACTTCCTGCCATGGTTCCCCATCCCTATCTCACTAGATATACTAGCCATCAGAAATACAATAAGCAGTAACTGGGGATGCTACAAAGTAACCCCGAACTGAGCAGAGTACTAGGTGACCAACCCAACTTCACCTGCAAATGGACCAATTCCCTCAAAGGCCTATTCGAACACAAAAAGTGAGTTACAGACACTAACAATATAGCTGCCGCACTAGGCACACTACACTGCGGTCATTGTATCTGCTGCCAATATATACTAACAGGTAGCCAGATAAAAGTAGAGAACAGGAGAAGTCATATTACTTTCCACAAAAGCTACAACTACAACACCACCAACATGGTGTACCTGAGCAAATGTGAACACTGTATGGCATTCTATATTGGAATGACCACATGCAAGCTCAGCGATAAAATAAAAGAACACAACCAGGCTATTTACAGAGCAGAGACAGCAATGCCCTAGCGAGACACATAAAAAAATGCCCAAATCCTTCCAAATTTAATTTCCTAATCTTAAAAAAGGTCAGTATGTTTAGTGATGAATCTAGTACTCCCCTAGAAGTAAAGGAATTGAAATGGCAATTAAAACTAGGTGCAGACTATTTCCCAGGGTTGAATGGTAACCTGAATAGCAAATGTCTATTAAAATGGATCAGGTAAACCACATCACAGTGACATCAAAGGTTAATTAACATAACAGTTTAAAAGCAGAATGCATATCCTCCTCCACTGATTTCTGATGAAGTTCATTGTAAAATAATAAAAGTGTTAACAAAAGTGCTCAAATCAAAAACTGGCTCCAGAGTGTTTCTTTTACAATGATCAACCAAGTTTTTTTATTGAAATATGTATATACATAGACATACATATATATATATATATATATATATATATATATATATATATATATATATATTCCCTTCACAAGCAAAATGTCTCGAAGTTTATCCAAATATATATATATATATATATATATATATATATATATATATATATATATATATATATATGGGTCTCCTTCTGTTCTACGAAAACCCATTTTTTTCGAAGAGTTGAAGTATGAACCCATTTTGGTGAAAGAGCACTTAACTGAAAGTGCACTTTCGCGAACACTGGTTTACTGAACCAGAAATAAAAATCAAAAACCACTGCAAACACACTTTTGCAGGGGGTACAGTGGGGATAAGGAAATTTACACATATCCCCACTGTAGTGCAATTTCAGAGTAAGTATATATAAGTAGCAGGAGAGTGGGGGTGCAGAGGGGCTTTCTCCCCTCCAAAAGCATGTTTGCAGTAGTTTTTGTTTTTTTATTTCTGGTCCGGTGAACCGGTGTTTCCGAAAGTGCACTTTCGATTAAGTGCACTTTCACTGAACTGTCTTCAAAAAAATGTTTTTTCGTATATCAGAAGTAGACACACACACACACACACACATATATATATATATATATATATATATATATATATATATATATATATATATATATATATATCTATACACCCATATGTGCATGATCAGCAGTCCCTTGATAATAGGCACGCAAACAAACCAAATCAAATGCTGCAAAAGCTGTCAATTCTGCTAAGAGTTGGACCACTGAAAGAAAAGGAGAGTGACAGCAACATTAGACATCATGTTCCAAGTTAAAAATATTGAAACATAAAACGTATAAAAACTAGGAGTTTACTAACAGACATTTATAAATCTGGGAATTCACTAATAGACATAGAAACCTCATTAACACTTCTCATTGTAAATCCCAAAAACAACCCTACCTATCTTAACTACTGAGCAACACACACACACACACACACACACACACACACACACACACACACACACACACACACACACACACACACACACACACACGCGCGCGCGCGCGCGTGCATATATGCATGCATGCTGCATGATTTTCCATTATTATACCTGCTGAATAATATGCTTTCTCTCTTATTCATATCTCTATGCTCCACCATTCCATAACAAACAAGTTACCAAACTACTACAGCATATGCACACTATTCAAATTTGCTATCAGTGTTAACTTAACTGCAACCCTTGCAAACTAAACAGGCTCAGACCTATTGAATCCATACCTTAACAAATATAAAATCCAAAAGAAAGGGTACCAAACACCATGACCAAGAAACCAAGAAATAAGATAAGCCACCACTAACATATGTGAGATGCTACAATCAAGGTTTTTCAGACCAAAGGTTGTTCAAAAACAAAACCGTGCTAGCACTCCATTTGAAATCACATAAAGCACAAAAACATTAAGAATTAATAAGAACCGAATAAAGTTCAACATGGTTTACCCACCAACACAAACATCAAGTATGAAGTAAATAGATCTGCCCTTGTAACACTAGAAACGCCTTATTTGTCTTGTTTTTTTTTTTTTTTTTGTTAAGCAAGATAATGACCTGGAACTCCTCTACATCCAACTTGCTATTAACAAAAATCCTCATCATATCATAGCTAACCAAAGGACCCTCTCAATGTTCCCCTTGTACCAGACCTCTAAACTATCTAGTATGGGATCCCTATATTTTAATCCAAACAATATTCTTCTAGAAGACTTTATTCCTCCATAAACTGCAAGACTTAAACATTCTCAAACATGCATGCCCAGAAATTTGTGGACTTCATCATTATTAACTCCCTGTATCAGTCAGTCCACAGCCCAACAACCCCAATGAGGGGTGACAAAATATTGGATTTTCTCCTTACCAGTATGGGGCAGCTTTGCTCCCCATAAGTTCCTGTAGGTTCTACGCCAACTCAGACCTCAAATCAGTCACATTTACCATAACACTGAAGCCTGAAACAATTTCTAGCTAATCTACTAAAACTGAGTGATGACCTGGTTAAATTCAAAAAACCCTTTTATCTTAATGATCTCACCACTTATGAGTAATATTTTATTAATAACTTCATTCCACATGTAAGTAACTGCACATTAGAAATAAATACAATACAAAATCCAACAATAAACCCCTATAGTAGAACCCTGATATAAACAGGTTCTAAAATAAAATGAGAAACCTCATTGCACACAAAAATAAATTTAACTATCAAGATACTAAAAATGTTCTTGCTAAACTAAAGCAAGGGACTCCAGACCCTGATCAAATTAACCAAATCAATATATGAGGCAAAAATAGCCAATCAGGTGAAAGATAGCCAAAAAGTCTTCTTTAGAAACCTCAGAAATAATGCCCAACACTATGCAGAGCTAATATTCAATAATATCACCTACCCAGACACAAAAGACACTGCCAGTCAACTAGAAAATAAATTTAACTCAAAATTTACCACTTCTCTTCCAATATTCTCAGATTACATACCCGAATTGGTTTCTATCAAAATCAGGAAATGCATATTGTAGTATAGTATAACATCGAATACTTGTTTTGAAAAAAATTCTTATTTCAGATGTATGTCATATAACTGAATTAGAAATACCGAATTACTACTGTTTTTTGTCATTTTCAATATGATGTTAACTGGCTTGGTTAATGCAATTGGAAATGCAGCAGTGATGTATATGCATACCCCTCCGGCTGCACAGTCGCAAGGACCACTTTAATTCTGCCCACCACGTACCCACAACCCAACAAAATGTGAGGTTTATTTTGCATTTTTGCAGGGGGGCTGTGTCCCTTGCACCCCCCACACCCCCTGAAAAATTAAATATACCAACTCTGAGATCACACTACATTGAGGAAAATGGAAGTTATGTCCATGGCATGTCCATATCTGCGCAAACTGTCCATTGGGATATACACATACAAGATCAATGATAATGCCTAAAAGATGTTATTCACAGAGATTATTTAAAGTATTACAACACTTCTTCAAATTTATCAAAAATACCAATTTTCAAATGTGCATTAACAATACGTTCAACATTATGAGTGATCAAGTTTGCCAAAATAAACTTTTCAATTTGGCTTTCTAAATAAAAATTATTCTGACATTCCTGATTTTGATCGCAAACCACCCACATCTATAAGCCCCTGAAATCTCCCAAGAAAACTTGTCAAGGCACTGTCTAAGGCTAAGAACATTACTTCTATGAGGCTTGACAACATACCAGGCTGCTTACTTATCAGCCTGAAACATGACTTTTTAGACACCCCCTGCAGAGGTTATTTAATATCTGTTTCAAAATAGGATTTTGGTGGATGAATGTTGGGGATTCAATGGACTTGGGTAATTATAGACCTAGAAACATGACCAGCCTCATTTGTAAGGTTATGGAAAGGATCATTATGAAATTAATAAATAAGGACATAGGTGACCTATAGATTATGGTGAGGCTAGCCACCTAGCAGTGTGAACATTGATTCTTGATGGCCACTGTTAATGTGACACCTCAACCCTATATGTAAAAAAATGGGGAAAGGGTTCAAGGATGGATATAAGTAACCTACAGACTCTTGACACAAGCCAGTTCAGAATCGAGAGCAGATCCCACCAAGATAACGTGATCAGTTTCTTCCAAAAAAATGGATGAGGGAAAATCAGTACACATCCCATATCTAGACTTCAAAAAGGAGTTTGGCACAAGCCCATCCTCAGGTATGAGAAATAAACTCTCTGAGCTAAGTGTAAATTCTGATATAACTCATTGGGAAGCAAATTGTCTCACAAATAGCACCCAAGAAATAAGGATGACTAGCTCTACCTCCTCCAAAAGAGCTGGCATTTATGATGTACCTCAGGACTGAGTCCTTGGGCCACTGGTCATTGTTGTTTTACTTCTCAGAGACCAAAGCTAATGATACGGGTTTGTGGCTGACCAAGAATGCAGATGACTGCAAACTTGGTGTAATCTTAAACTCTTTAGAAGACAAAATAATCATCATCTGTCTTAAATAAATATCTGGTGTCAAAACCATGGACAAAACTGAAATACCAAGAAATGTATAACTGCATCCTTCAGCAAGTATGAATTCCCTTATATAACTATTACATTGACAACATGTCCCTCATAATTGGTTCCATAGTCAGGGTTCTGGCAATCTTTGTTGTCAATGAACTGTCCTTTGATTACTGTGTATCTACTATTGTAGCAAAGTCCTTTTTCATTGCACAGCTTATATCTGAAGATATAGCACCCAGATCCAGGGGATGCAATCATTCTACTGCACTCATCATGCCGATCTTTAAGTATAATGTCCTTTTTAGTTTGCACTTGTCCAAACAATTGTCACAAAAGGAATGACCACACTACTTCCTCACTAAGAAAATCTAAGGCCTAAATCATAAAAACTATGTGGACCATCTCAAAGACTTGTCCCCTTTCTTGGTATCATACCGACAGGTCCCTATTAAATTATCGAAAAGACTGTTCAACGAATGGCATTTTCGGTGCACTTACATTGAACATGCCGTTCACCGAACTGTTCATAGTGAGATCGTGATACAGGGAGGATTGGAAAATTTGCCCTTTTCTCACTGTAGTACAATCTTGGAATTGGCATACATAATTAGCGGGGGGTGTGGGTAGCACAACCCCCCCCACAAGAGCAGAAATCGATGAACAGCATATTCGATGAAATGTGGTTCGTTCACAAGAGGTTTCGATAATTTAATATAGACCCCATACAGACTACTGTGAGGTGACCGCTGCCTCTCATATAAAGCTACAGCAGACCATGTCCTGTCAGACCAATTACATATTAGCAAGTCCAGTGGTGACATAAACACCTGCTCAAGACTTCTTAGTCTATTATGCAACATAAAAAGAACAAGTTGGAACGATAAGCATGTATCACAGAAAATTCTACTTCTATGGAGCTATCTTCCATTCTGCATAAAACAAAGTACTTGTCTTACTCTATTCAAACATACTTCAGATGAATGGAAGAGTAGCTGTAAATTCATCCTCAGTTTAGCATCTTTGACCATGTATTGGGCAACATGTAAATGTTCCAAAATGACCTTTTTCTGCCAATCTCTGGGTTATTTGTATAAAAATATAAGGGCTAAAACTACCACAGAATGTAAGCATCTTAAGATAATCACAGATCAATAGCTTAGTAAGTACCTATGCACATATAAACCTAAAAACCTTAATGTTGTTAATTGTACAGATAAATGATTAACTGACAGAACCCATGTAGTAAAAGTTGCAAGAACTTCTGGCCACCATTATAATGAGCCAGGCATCTGTCCATGCCCTAATCCTCTAGAGGGCCTCCACATACTGAAAGAAAGTAAATTAATAGACAAAAGTCTTGCTTCTTTAAAAAAATCATAAAATGGAGAGTCAGAAGAAAGAGAGAATGTCAGTTACATTTAATTTCCTTTCCCTGGCTACCGGAAACAACAGCACAAGTCTTTTCAAAGTAAATGTTTGAACATGACATTTCCATAGTTCCAGTAGGACTGTGATCTCCTTGCACCCATCAGTATAGATGATGAACAGAGATCTGTTTGAAGTGTTAGTGTCTTTTTTTAATTTTGTTCAAAACCTGTTTAGGTCTTTTAGTCTGGTGCTGCACCCGATGTTGCCCCTACTTTGTCTTTAGTATACTGTACTAACTGAAACAAATACACCCACTAACTAGGACTTTGAATTTGATTTACTGAGGTAGGTTGTCAATCGTCAGAATGTAAAAACATAACTCTTTAGTCTGTCAAAGAAAATAATGTTTAACAGGCTAAACTACTCCTACATATCACAAAAGCAGGTATTTACCATGTATTATGGTTATTGTCATTTGCTCATATTCACCCACTTGTGTCTTTTATATTCTTTATAGCACTGTTTGCCTTCAAAAATACCCCAGTCCATACTATTACAGAGAAATTTCCAGTCTATCTAGCTCCCTTGTTGCTGGAATGACATGCATATTTAATTTTTTTTTTCCTTTTTATATCTTCTTTTCCTACCATGATCCTTTATTTTCCCCTAATCATCAGATTTCTCTGTTTTCACCAATTTAACAGTATCCTTACCCATTTGCTCAACTGGCCTTTGACTCACTTTTTCAAGTAGTGATCTTAACTTCCAAATTGCTTCATCCAGACCATCAAACAATACTGCACCAAAAAAAAAAAACCTTTCAGTATTGCTTTAAATGAACATCTAAATTTCTGTCGCCTTCATCTGCACTCCCAGGATGCATCCACAAATCTTCAGTAATGCTTTAGTCTCACATCAGAATGATCACATTCCTTGAACACTGCTCTGACTTCCACAGACAGCTTATTAATAATAATACCTTTGATCTTATATGTACACGTACCATAAGAATATTTATTAATAAAGATTGGTTGGTTTTATTGAGTGGTAAGAATTTAGTCACATGCATCATGCAACATGTTTCAGCCTTTAAACAAAGGAGACAAAAAGGACTGAGGTTAACAATAAACACCTGAACTTTGTGGACACTCTAAACATTTATAGTTATGTCATAATGACAGATGTTTTTTATATCTAAAAACACACAAGTGTTATGACATTCATCATTTAGCAAGATGTGGTACTTGACAAATTATTTATTTTGCACAATACTCATGAGGTACTTTTAAAATTGGGCAGACAGGGTGCATGTTTAAACAGAGGATTGATTTGCATTCACATAAGTACAGTCAGATGCAAACATGAAGAAAATACCTTATTTGAACATATTAAGTTGCATCAGGAAGCCAAGCTTATGCTTATTGGGATTGATAGGATCCTATTATTAATTTGGATGATAAAGAAAAGGAATGGACCATTTAATTAAGTGCATTATTTGTAGCAGGGCTTAATCAAATGCTTTAATATTATGATTTGTGATACACTGGACAATATTAAGCTGATGTGTGATATGCTCATTTCTATTCATATTTTTTATTTTTCATTGTTTTAATTCACTGTTTAGGTTAATTTATATAAATTTTAGATATGAGATGAGTGGTCATAAGACTCATGTTTGTCTTCGTGATGTTTGGAGCATTTCCTTCATTCTCTAGGGTGATTATTAGCCCAAATGGCCACCATTAGCATGATATCCTCCATTAAAGATCATTTGGCAAAAATAGTTAGGTCCCCATTACATAACCTATAAAACATCAAAAATAGTTTAAAAATGAATTTGCTGTTTAATCATGTAGTCAAATCCAACTCTTTCCGACCTCATGAACTTCAGCAAGCTAGACCTATCTGTTAAGAATTGCTTCTTCAAATTCTTGCAAATTCATTTTCATTACTTTCAGTAATGTACTTCAGTTAAGTAGTCTAACCACTTTAATCTCTACTGACCATTTTCTTTTGTCTTTCATGATTCTAAGCAGTAGTGTCTTGTCTACAGAATCATGTCTTTGCATTATTTGGCTAAAGCATTTATTTTAGATTTACTGCCAGACCTTCCAGTGAATAGTCTGGACTTCTTTCTTAACTATTAATGGATATGATCTTCTCGTAATCTACAGAGTTATCACAAGTCTTCTCCAATGCAGTTCAAAAACATCAGTTTTCCAGTGTAACTAAACATAGCATTGGCAGTATTGACCTTTGTTGACAGTGTAATATATTTGCACTTTAAAATTTTATTCAGCTTTACCACAGCTTCCTATCCAAAAAGTAAGTGCTATTTAATTTTATGTCTGAAGTCACCATCAGCAGAGATCTTTGAGCTCAGGAATATAAACTCTGTCATTGGTTCTATTTCTTTCCTAGCAAACTGCAAAATCATTAATAGGGCTAAATTATGCAGTTGTATTTATTTATCAATTGATTGATTAATTGAGTGATTGATTTATATTGAGAAACAAGCCAGTTTTGTACTTTTTAATTTCACCTTCATGAAGTGGCTCTTCAACTCCACCTTACTTTTAGCTATCAGATTAGTATCATCTGCGTATCTGAAATTGTTAACACTTCTTCTAACAATTTTGATTTCAGCATCTAATTCATCTAACACTGATCCCAAGGACAGTGTCAGATCTGGAACCTCAGTTAGTATTAACAGTATGCATTATCTCTGATATGTTCCTTCTCTAAAATGACCTTGCTATCTTCTCACTACAATACAATGGATGTCTGGCAGTTAGCATAGGCTAAGACTATGAAGTGTTAAGTTGCTTCTTATGATACAAGATTTGGATCCCACACTTATCATTTGCCTAGAATGTGACCTTGAGCAAGTCACTTAACCATGCAGTGCTTTGAGGCAATTAGCAATTTGGGATAGTCTCCTAAATGGTCTTTTGGGTTACATACCTAGTAACTACCTTTGAACCTCATACAACATGCAAGAAGAATAAACAGTTGAAAATATCTGTTAAAATATCGTCAAGACATGGCTGCAGGTAATCATCTTGTTTATATAAAGAAATGTTGTTACCTGCAGTGGTGCGAGTTTTTGAAAAGAAATGTATGGAAACAGTTGGGGTTATTATAAACATTATGGGTTGGAGACAGTGGTATTGACAAAAAGGCAGGAGTCAGAGCTGGATGTGGCAGAGTTAAAGATGTTAAGATTTGCACTGGGTGTGACGAGGGTGGATAGGATTAGGAATAAGTATATTAGAGGGTCAGCCCAGGTTGGAAGGTTTGGAGACAAAGCCAGAGAGACAAGATTATGTTGGCTTGGACATGTGCTGAGGAGGGATGCAGAGTATATTGGGAAAAATATGCTAAGGATGAAGCTGCCAGGTAACAGGAAAAGAGGAAGGCCTAAGATAAGGTTTATAGATGTGGTGAGAGAGGACATGCAGGTGATTGGTGTGAAAGAGCAAAATGCAGAGGACAGGAAAAAATGGAAACAGATTATCCGCTGTGGTGAGCCCTAACGGGAGCAGCCGAAAGAAGAAGAAGAAGAAGGCACCAGCAAATATTCTTGATATGGCTTGCCATAGTTCATTATGTGTTTTTTTTTTTTGCTTCACGTTTATACTACATCTCCATTTTCAAATTCCAAATACTTAAGTCAATTTGCATTTGATTGTATTCTGTCCTAATGATTTTTTAGCAGGCCTGCAGGCAGAAGACACATCTTTTGTACCCCTTAATCCTACCAATAATACAATCCTGTTCAGAAATGACAAGTGGGTAAAATATTTTAACTGTGATACTACATTCTACAAAACACACCTCACAGCAAGAGGTTCTCTGGTTCGATCCTCGGCTTGGGTGCCTTCTGTGTGGAGTCTGCATGTCCTCCCTGTGGTCATATGGATTTCCTCTGGGTGCTCCAGTTTCCTCCCACATCCCAAAGAGATGCTGTAGGTAGATTGGACACTCTAAACTGGCCCAAGGCATAAGTGTGTGCATGTGTGTGCTCTCTGTGGAAGGTCGGGCACCAGGCTGGCAACTTGACACCATAAAACTCCACTGCCAATCATGAGCAGACAGGTGATCCACTGTGGTGATCCCTAACCGGGAAAAGCCAAAAGAAGAAGATTACATTCTACAAAACAGATAAACATATCATAGGTTCATAGGTTGGTACTAGGCTATCGGCCCTAGGGCCTATGCAAGCCTAGCCATAAGAATTCCCTGGATATTTCTTCCCACAATATTTACTTCTCTGGACTCCTGTCTAGCAGGGCAACTGACATGATCCCCGGGGTGAATTTCTTGTCTCCCATCCAATCATCAAGGTTCCTTTTGAAGAGGACCAATGAGGCGCTCTGCTTAACATGCATGGGCAGTCTATTCCACAGTATGAGGAGTCTCTGGGCCAGGAACATATCGAGAGGATTATTCCCTCTAGCTAGAAAAATTTACAAGTTGGATTTAGCCTGATACTGAATTTGATTGTAAGAGATTGTTATAAGAATTCCTTCAAGATGGTAAGGACTCCCAGTTAACAAAGGGATAGTCAAGATCACCTTGTAAGAATATTACCCTATCATAAAACCTTTTCTTAAATAAAGCTATCCTATTAAATGTATAAATCTAAGGGGTCTATATTAAATGCTCGGAGGTGTTCCATTGAACGCCTCTTCATCGACACATAATCAGTGACCTCATTAAACCACGAACATTCAAAACAGTGATTTCTTTCCCTGGGAAAGAAATCACTTGCACTAAAAATACATGCACACAATTTCAAACATAAACTGGGGGGCTTTGCCCCCCACAACCCCCAACATGGGGGGTGTGCCTCAGACACACCCCGTAACTAAATACACTAACGCCAAGATTGCACTTCAGTGGGGTAAAGGGCAATGTCATAGCTCAGGCCAAGCGATTTTTTTCCTGGGAAAAAAATCACTCACCCGAGCCTTCGCTATTTTTGGATTTCGGTCTATATGTTTCGATGAAACTATTCGCTGTAATGCCATTTCTCCAATCTAATATAGACACAATCTAAGGTTTAGAGCACGCTTAACCCAGGAAAATTGTAGAAGTCTGTAAATATCACTTTACCATGCAGTGTTAATATGCTATCCAGAAATGTTACATCAGAAGTATTATTTGAAAGACAGAAGCAAATGTTAGCCTTAACTAATACCAAATTATTTTTGATATAAAATTATGGTAGACTATTTAGTAAGGAAAACTGAATTGATTAGTTGAAGAAGCTAGTCTTATTTCACTTTCATAGCCATAAATAGATAGCAAGACTTCAGTCACCCTATTTTTCATACTCCTCAAATCAGATAACAGAATATTAAAATAAAATTCAGAGTTTCTCCATTAATTCATTTATATAATGTTTTGATTCTCCTACAAATATTTTCGACTACTTGATGTTGACACAAACCCCTGGATTCAACAAACTCTGCACAGAGTGCAGGAATAGTGCAAGAGCTGCTGCTTGCAATATGGCCAACGAGCGATCCAGGATCGAGCTCCCGGTATGTGCACGAGCGCTCCTACACTATTCCTGCACGGACACCACTGCTCTATGTTAATTACCTAATTTGTTGCTGAAAACCATGCAAATGAGGTGAATTAGTGATCCAGGAAGCAGGCAGGCGTCTGTGCAGGAATAGTGTAACCTGCAGAAAAGTATTCAGTTACTAACCGAATACATTTCTGCAAATTACAAAATGGAGACATGACAGCTTAAAAGAAAGCATGTATGCAATGTAGTAGGCATGCCAAGTTTTTTTTTTTTTTGGCCGATCTCGGACGTTTAAGGGTAGGGTAGTGGTGCTCAAACAGGATTGCCATGAAAATAAGAAAAAAGGGAAAAATAAGCTTTTATACCCAAATCAGCATTTTTCCATAATAGTCAATGGCATGCATAAGACAACAATACCAGGGAATAGTGGTTGCTAAGGGAAAAGGCTCAGTGTAAGTATGGTTAATATGAATTAGCATTCTGGTTTATGTAAATGAGGGGACTGATACTGAATCATAGATTTCCTCTCAGTGTTAGCTTGCACCCAACCGTGTAGTTGCAGCTTAAGTTAAGTATATGAGGTGAATGACCTCATAAGGAGGTGTTTCATGCGTTCTGTAAGCTTATTGGAGCTCTGTGGCCCATAGCTAAGCAAAGCTAAGGAAGGGGGTGCGTCTCACATTGTTAAGCATTGTTTTGCCTGCAGGTGTAAAAAAAAAAAAGGAAATACTAGCACTGTTCACATCTGAGCACTGGGCATGTGCAGCGTGCCTCGGGCCTTAAACAGGAAGGCAATAGGAAGGGAAAACAGCAGTGGGAAGGCAGTCAAGGAGAACTATCATAGCTGGCAGGTGAAATGTATCAGAATCAGCCAATTACACAGGCAGCAGCCCAGCACACTACTATAAACTATGCAAACACCTTTCAGTCTTTTTTTACTCACAAACCATGCACCACCAGTGTACACATATGGGGAAATTTTACCTGATAAAACTAACAAAATGTTAGGGGCTGCTGTCGCTGTCATACATCAATATGTCCAATGTGTTAGGGTGGTGAGGGTGTGAATGCTGACGACCATCCCACTGTAAGGAGGAGGAGGAGAAAAAGTGTGTACAGACCCAGGGTAAACTACCAGGAGCTGCATGAGCTGGAGATAGTGGAACGCTATAGGGTGGACAGGGACATTCTACAGCAAATTGTTGAGCTGTGCTGGCCCCACCTCACACACAGAACCGACAGAGGGGAACCCATCCCAATGGATATCAAGGTATGTAGGCTAAAGAATACTAGCCACAGGTACCTTCCAAAGGGCAATGGGGGATATCTTGGGGATCTCACAGGCATCAGCATCCAGGGTACTCCACCAGTTCCTGGATGCCATGTCAGCACATGCCAGTGAGCACATATATTTCCTCAACACCTGTGAGGTGTTGACCAGCAATATGTGTCTCTTCCACCAAATAACAGAATACCCTGAGGTAGAGGGTGCTATAGACTGCATGCACAGGCACATCAAAGCACCACCCGGTGAGTGGGGTAGGGTCTACATAAACCTCAAGGGCTTCCCCTCCATCAACTGCCAGGTCATGTATGATGACCAGGGCATTATCTTGAATGTGTGTGCTGGCAGCCATGGAAGCTATCACGACTCCCACATCTGGCATATGACACAGCTGTACCAGTCATTTGACAGTGGGGACATCCCATATGGGCACCTAGTGGTGGATGCTGGCTATGCACTGGAGCCATGGCTGATAACACCCCTCAGAAATGCACACACACCTGAACAAGAACTCCATAATGAGACACACCCACAATCCAGAATCATTATAGAGCGTGTGTTTGGGATGCTCAAGTCACGTTTTCACTGCCTGGACATATCTGGTGGAGCCTTGCAGTATTCTCCATCTACATGTACACAGATATTCATAGTATGTGACATGCTACACAATATGATCCTGCAGAAACAGCTGCAGCAGGAACAGCATGGGGCAAGGCTACACAGCCCCACACCATTGCCAAGGCCATCACAGGCACACAGTGACTCAGAGGAGGAACTACCTGAGCCTGCCCATGTAGGCAGAAGGAGGTGTGCCCAGTATGTCCAGGCCTTGACAAAGAGGCAATGCATAGCACATACACTGACACAGTAGGGACCCAGGGAATGGCACCTCTCTCTGACTCGCACATAAAGTAAAAGGGATGCCAAACATGACACTACCTGTACTTTACCATGTATAGGGAGTGTACTATGTGCATCTGACATAGTCAGCCCTACAGCACTGTCCTCAGTACTGGCCCAGCCACAAGGTAAGTCACTCTTCCTCTCAATTACTGAATGGAGTAGTATGTTCTGATAGTTGTATCTATGGTATGGATGCGAGCATGCAAAGGAATTGGGTGGCTGAATGGGATGGCAGCAGATAGAGGATACCTATATGGGCAGCATGAAATCCATAACAAATACTGGTGTCAACACACTAGGCAGTACTAGACAAGGTGACAAATCCCACTGAAGTACATGTGGTGGCCCAAATAACTGTGGGTGTCCATAGGACACACACACACATGCATGTCAGTGAGGCTCACATACCCACTACCAGACTCAGCCAGTAGAACAGGTGTAGATGACCATAAAGAAAGGCTGGGCTAAGGTCTCCAAATGATGGCAATGGTGAGCAGCCCCCCTCCAGACCTAGACAGACAGACTACAGCAGGTCTGGCAGTTGTATGTTAGTTCTGAAGGGTAAGAAGTCTGAAACTGATATGTAGGTCAATAAAACCTAAGATCTGTACTCTACTGATATGCCTCCAGTCTGCATGATAGATCCGAATATAATATTAAATGGAAGCCAACAGAGTACCTGAAGTACCAGTACAGTCATAGCAGATGTTTAAAGTCATCGCAGTAACATGTAAGTGTGATGAGTAATATCTTTGGAGTACAGATTGCCCGAACTGGCCCAATCTACAGGATAGATTTTTGCATGTGGACAATATGCAGGGGTCTGTGTGTTAGGCTGTTATATGTTCAATATTGTCTGGAAGTGGTCAGCATGTAGGCATGGAGGGCTGTGTCTCGGTGGACTATGGGCAGTACTGTGGTTGACAGGGTCATGTTCCAACAACTGCAGTACCAACCATAATGCTTCTCAGCAATACCCATGTCAGCAGTCATCCATACTCACTGTCCAGATGTCAATATCTGTCACCATTTGAAAGATGGACATGCCATGAATGTGGGACTATACATACACACAGTACACAGGTGAAAGTACCCTAGACAGAATGCATATAATGTAACTGTCAGCTGCACACAGCTTTGGAATTGTACATACAGGTTAGTAGCACATTAGTTGTCTGTGTAGAATGGAATACTGATGTAGTCTGGCCAAACACTGGCAGACCACAAAAGGCACAGTTATGAAGTAATGAGAGACTGCCTATGTCCCTGCACAAGGCAGCATAAGGAGAATTTCCCAGGTATATATGTGAGTCAGCTGGAAGTAGCTTCCATATCACATATGCACCTAGCTCACCCCACCATCAGCCACAGGTTTATCACAGGTCATATCCTTGCTGTTGGGAATGAGTACAGTATGACCCCACTTTTGCATGGGAATACCTACAGAATGCAGCATGCTGAAGAGGTGTCCTATGCAGGTGTGTCTCTAGCTGTAAGCAGAACCCTGCTTGCATCCAGATCAATGGATCAATATGGACAGGAAGTCTTGCCAGTAACACCTCGCACACTACCCTGTCACCCCAGGGGAATCCACTGGCTCACAGCCTGGGAATGTAGGAGTGACAGAATGCACTGGCCTGCTACAGATGACCTGTATCACTACCAAATAGCCTACAGTTCTCTGTCAAAGGCCTGTGCCTCACCCGTAGTGCCAATGTATGGTATCGCATGGAGTACTAACTAACAACCTAACACAGTCAACAGAACACAAATGCAAGGCCATGTTGACAAATCCCAGTAGCATGCCCCCCACCCCCATGCCCTACTGCCAGAGCTGTGGACCAATCCATAAATACTGCTGGAATGAAGTGCCAACTCTAGGGATACTTCTCAGATATCACTCGCATAATGTTAGGAAGAGGATAGAATAACAGTGTGGGGGGGTGTAGAACCATGGATGTCATGGAGTGTGTGAAGTCTGAAACTCTGATGTGTGCCCATACTACCCTGCCTGCAAACCCATTAATGGGTGGCCACAAACCTGCTTGTAAGCCACAATATGAAGGGGAACTAACCAGATATATGAGCTCTGCCTCTGGGTAATCTGGGTGAATCTGTACAGCTGAGAGGTATGGCCACAGCAGGATATGGCCATTCTGTTAAGTCGATATATGTACAAGAAGGGAATCCTCAGCCACCATGCTACCAAGGTGCTGGACCATTTACACAGAGCCATCAGCAAGTGTCTGTAGCTACCCCTGTAGAATGGCAGGAGTGTCCAAGAATGTGTAGGCTGCGGTCCACAATACTGGACTCAGCTTCATTCATCTTGTATTTCCCGGTAAATAACTATGAGCAAATAATTATATCTGTCAGTAGTTGATGTCATAATACATCACAGTGTAAAACAGTACATATATCTGAATATCTCTGCTAACACCAACCATGTAACACAAGCAGCACAGGCAGCAATACTTACAATAACCCCCTATCCTTCGCCCATTGTGACTCCATATTGTCAACCTATCTACAGATATCCTGCAGACACAGTTTGCTAGCTGTAGGTGTAGAACACTAAACCATGGACTGGAGTACAACCCTACCTGGAATGGATTCACACACTCAATATAGAAGGTCATAATAGGCATGCATAAAGTCCGTGTCTGACAATGCAGTGGACTGTACATATCTATCATTTGCAGATGTCTGTGCACACACACCAAATTGTACACAATGTATGCTTCACACACACATTGCATAGGAATACTCACACATATCTAAGGCCAACAGACTATAATATGACAAGCATATACACACAGAGAGAGAGAGAGAGAGAGACAGACAGTGACGGAGAGAATTCCATTATGAGGCCTGTCCCACCCACCACATATCCAATTGGCCTATATCACATGATGTGCTGATGTCAATCACTGTGGACATTCCATTTGGTAGACCTCAGCCCTATAGTGTCTGTGGTGCTTGTGATACATGTGTAACACTATAGTATAAGTATCCATGTAGCAGTTGTAATCTCAGTCCTGTCAAATGTAAAGTTGTGTCTGAGTGTGTGTGTGTTTCTAGATGAATGAGTTTAAGGCCATTCACACTCATTACACTTCCCATTGCCCTACTTTAGCACTTCTGCTTATGTCAGTCACAAAATTAAGCTGTTCGGCACAATTATGTTGTGATTGGTGGCCTGAGCTGAATAGGCCTTTTTATTGGTGGAATATGACCCAATGGGAGTACTAAATTCTCTGCAATGCCGATCAGTCGACTTTTAGTAATTTATTAATATAAATGAATAATATGTTGAGATTGGCGGTTTGAGCAGAATAGGCTTTTTATTTGTTGAATGTGATCCAATAGGAGTATTAATTTTGCAGAAATACTGAACAGCTTAATTTTAATTCCTTATGTGTACAGTTTTGTGCCGAACAGCCTTACGATTGGATATAAGACAGTTTTATAAGATCTTATTGGTTAGAACAACTCAGTGCCATAAATATAATTTCTTTATATGTTTTACAGTTTGGTTAAATACAGCAGAGTTGATATCTTGATTTTATTCCAATATATGAAATATATCAAAAATCATTGAAATGTTTGTATTTGTTAATAAAATTACATTGTATACATGATGGTTATAATTACAAATGTATAATGTTTTTTAAGAATGTAAAAGATTGGTTGATTTTTTGATATTTATATGTCCATCGGCCAGTAGGATTTATTGGTGATTGGACAATGGATAGATGTGTATGGGCTTGAATATATGTTTATATGAAGGTTTTTATTGGTTATAGGAAAAAGGTGTGTATAATTGATGTAATCTCATTGGTTCATTAGGGTTTTAAAAATGTAGTTTGTTTGAAATTATTTTATCTGATGAAGTTCCGTTGGTTCCAGGATAAAATCCTATATGTGTGAATAAAAGGGTATTCTAGCAGTGCATTGTGATTTATTCCAGTGGTTTTGGATGATTTTCTCTGGTGGAATTTTCATGCTTGCTTTTGGATTCCAAAGTCATTTACACCCACCACATATCCAATTGACCTATATCACATGACGTGCTGATGTCAATCACGGTAGTACAAATAAGTATTCATGTAGCATTTGTAAACTCAGTCCTTTCAAATGTAAAGATGTGTGTGACTGAATGTGTGTGTGTGTGTGTCTGTGTGTGTGTGTGTGTGTGTGTGTGTGTGTGTGTGTGTGTGTGTGTGTGTGTGTGTGTGTGTGTGTGTGTGTGTGTGTGTGTGTGTTTTCAGAGGAATGATTATTGCCCATTCACACACACTGCACTTCCCATTGCCCATGTTAGCACTCTGATGTTAGCTGATGTCAGTCACCTTGAAATAACCCTTTGGGCAAGTCTCAGCCCTATAAGCTCTGTGGCGCTCGCGATAACTGTGTAACACTGTAGTATAGCAAACTATCTCTATAGGAGTTCTAATCTCAAACATATCAACTTTTAAACTGTGTTTGGACATGAATGATTTTGAGGCCATTCACACACACACTACACCTCCCATTGCCCTACGTTAGCACACCTGCTGATGTCAGTCACCTTCAAATAACCCATTGGCTAAATCTTAGCCTATAAGCTCCATGGTGCTTGTGATAACTGTGAAAATCATAGTATAGCAAACTAGTTAGGTAGGAGTTCTAATCCTGGTCCTGGCAACTGTGAAAATGTGTGTGTTTATGTGAGGGAGTGTGTGTGTGTGTGTGTGTGTGTGTCTTTGTTGACACCTGATTTTGAGGACATTCACATTTACTACACTTCCCTTACCCCTCCTTTAGCACTGCTGCTGGCGTCACTGACCTTCAAAGATATCTTTGGACAGCTTTCCAACATATAAACTCTGTGGCACTTGAGATAACTGTGTCACACCGTAGTGTAGCAAATTACTTAGGTAGGAATTCAAATCCTGGTCCTGGCAACTGTGAAAATGTGTTTGTGTGTGAGAGAGTGTGTGTGTCTTTGTTGACACCTGGTTTTAAGGACATTCACACTTACTACACTTCCCTTACCCCTCCTTTAGCACTGCTGCTGGTGTCACTCACCTTCAAAGATACCTTTGGCCCAACATATAAGACATTGTGGTGTTGGTGTGTTTGCTGTGTACCCCCCTATAAAAAGTGTAGTAGTTAGGTAGGAGTTGATGGTCCAGTCCAGGCAACTAAAAATGTGTGTGATGTGTGGAGGGAGTGTGTGTTGTCTTGTTGTTGACTGATTTTTTTGACATTCACACTTACTACACTTCCCTTACCCCTCCTTTAGCACTGCTGCTGGTGTCACTCACCTTCAAAGATACCTTTGGACAGCACTCCACCATAAAAGTTCTGTGGTGCTTGCGATAACTGCATAATACCATAGTATAACAAGCTAGTTAGGTAGGAGTTCTAATCTTGATAACTGTGAAAATGTGTGTGTTGGTGTGAGAGAGTGAGTGTGTTTTTGTTGACACCTGATTCTGAGGACATCCACAATTACTACACTTCCCTTACTCCTCCTTTAGCACTGCTGCTGGTGTCACTCACCTTCAAAGATACCTTTGGAGAGCCTTCCAACATATAAACTTTGTGGCGCTTGTAATAACTGCGTAATACCATAGTGTAGTAAACTAGTTAGGTATGAGTTCTACTCCTGCCAACTGTGAAAACGTGTGTTAGTGTGTGTCTTTGTTGACACCAGATTTTGAGGACATTCACACTTGCTACACTTCCCTTACCCCTCCTTTACACTGCTGCTGGTGTCACTCACCTTCAAAGATACCTTTGGATAGCTCTCCAACAAATAAGCTCCTAGGCACTTGTGATAACTATGTAATACCATAGTGTAGCAAACTAATTAGCTAGAAGTTCTAATCCTGGCCCTGGCAGCTGTGAAAATGTGTGCGCTTGTGTGAGAGAGTGTGTGTGTCTTTGTGGACAACTGATTTTGAGGACATTCACACTTATTACACTTCCCTTACCCCTCCTTTAGCACTGTTGCTGGTGTCACTCACCTTCAAAGATACCTTTGGACAACTCTCCAACATATAAGCGCTGTGGAGCGTGTGATAAATGGATAATATTGTAGTAGCAATACATAGTTATGTAGGGGTTTGAAACTCAGTACTGGCAAGAGAGAGTGTGTGTGTGTGTGTGTGTGTGTGTGTGTGTGTGAGTATCTGTCATCAGTATCCTGTGTTGGTGTGATTGTGTAATAACAGGATCCATTGTGGCATGGGTTTTGCTACATTATAATATTGAGGACCTATATGTCCCAATGTCTACATTACAAGGCCAACAGTTGTCAAACACCGTAGAGGTTGGTGTAAGCAATCCACATCCATAAATGTCTACTGCCATGTGCAATGACTATGTGACAGTATGGATTAGTGAACAATATAGGCAACCCTAATAATACTCAGAGACTACTCTCCACCCACGGATCATACACAAACATGCTTGGCAATTCCTCTGTTTCTTTCTTTCTTCCTTCCTTTCTTTCTTTCTCTCTGTCTCTGTCTCTGTCTCTGTCTCTGTCTCTCTCTCTCTCTCCCTCTCTGGTAGATGTAGAAAATACATCTGTTTTGCATAGGCAATAGCTTGATTTTTGTAGGTGATGCTCATGATCAGCCGATGGCATCTGCACGAATTGGAGTCCCCCACTTGCTAATTGCATGTGGAACAGCTGTGTTATCATTCCTATAGCCAATTGCATGGAAACACACTCCTATAACTAAGCACTTCATGTGGGTGTTGGCCCTTTTCCTTCACTGTGAGCATGAATTCATGTGGGTGTCTGACAAACAGCATCAAAGAGGGTAGTTGAAATACCTCTTACAACAAACACTGTGGAGATAGGCCAACAAACTGGAGGGGGATATTCCAGACATGGGGACAGAATGTAAGTATTGCTGTTTGACATTTGAAGTAATGTTGGTTTAACAGGGTTTGTGTGGGTATGGCTCTTCTGCATGATTTAAAGTCTGGCATGACAGAGTTATGTGGTTGAGAAAACTCTCACCTGTAGGGCTATCAGCAGACTGGCCAGAGTCTGTAGTCTTAGATTTGGTGTGTTAGTCACACAATTTCTGTCTTTATAAATGCAGTAGCATACTCTGATGATTGCAGTCAGTAAATGGTAACATCCATGTGTGTTACTGACTTCATATCCCTCAGAAGAGATATGTTACAACAAACCCTGTTACACCAGCAATTGTCGCAGTTTATAACAGCAATATGGCAATATTGGCCCTGTGTTTGTGTCTCTGTCTCCCAAGTCTGTCACCTCTTTGTCCATATGCCATGCAGTAAGAGGTGGATATGTACAGTATATCATTATTTACTGATATCATTCCTGATATCAAGCCATTGATATATCAGACTGCCAGACATGTTATGTATAGTAGACCTTATATTTGAGGACAAAACCTGGACATTCTGTTGTAGTCTGTACAGTAGTGAGGTCTGTGTACGTATGGTGATTGTTGACAGAGTGTCAGTATTGTGTAGCAGTGTATTGTGAATATGTTATTTGGCCTGTGTACAAACTGGGGTAGATGTCAGTGTTCTTGGTCCTGTTCTATCTGATGTTGCATGCTGCTCCAGTTTCTGGTACTCTATCAGCTTATATGTTTGTAGGGCCAGACTGAGCATGTCCCATACCAAGTCAGGCATCAGACTACACTGTGAATTGGGCCGGTATATGTAGGGTTAGTGTGTGACTGGCAAATATGATGATGGGCTTTGTTCACACAGTCCATATACTGTACTATTAAATAGACTTACGATTATGTGACTGTGACTGTGTTGAGATTGATTGTGGGTATGCACTTTCACACTGGTGTTTGTTACTCCATGCTGTTACATGCCTGTAGTGCCTGCTGTATTTGCAATTACATATGTATTCCCCCATAGGAAAATTGGATTAGTGTTATGGCAGTCTGCCTGTAGTTTAGACAGTGCTTGGTGACATGCCCAGCAGCTCAGTGTATTTACCCTAGTGTGATGTTATGTCCAAATATTTGTCAGATGTACTGTTGCCTGGCCACCATACATGTTGTGCATTTCTGACAAGGCAGTGGGATGCTGTGAAGATGTATGTCACTAACTAGAGGGAAGTATGTGGGCTTGGGACCTCTGCTCATCTAGTTAATGTATGTTAGGACAGACAGGAGGGTGTGAATGCATCAACTGTGTGAGGTTATCTACTCCAGTATTTGTGGTATATCCCCATTTTCATGGCTTTAAACATCCCCTTTGTCAGGCTTGGTGCACATTTTTTCCACTAAGGATTTCTGTGTATACCTCTCAACTGACCAGATTGTTTCAGACTGTCCACGTTTATTGCTCATATTTCTGCTGTATTCCACAGGATCATTACTGTGATTTGTGTGGTACTTCACTATGATGATTTTATGATGTCTGTCAGTAACTGATGGCATGCATGTGAGTTTCAGAAGAGCCTTCCTTCAGAACATGTATGTTGACACAACCCCTGTTACTGTAGCAACATTCTACATTTCTAACTGCAATACGTACATTATGTTCCCATGCACTAAGAGGTTGAGAGTTATGGTGCTGAGGTATGACTCCACTACATGTTATGGGCATGTGTTTTATATATATATATATATATATATATATATATATATATATATATATATATATATATATATATATATATATATATATATATATATATATATATATATGTATCCTTTTTATGTGTAAACATCAGTGTTGTATAGTCCTTCTCAGATGTATCTCACCATATTATCTCATATGTGCATATTTAGATATAAAAACATGACTGATTCCACACTATTTTCACTAACAAGTAGAAAACAATTGTAGTAGTCAAAGCAGTTGTTCACTACTATTCTGTACATGTACTGAATGAAATATTTGAAAAAGCAGCAGACATTCTTACAGCTCAGATGGCTTAGTGGTTAAGTGCTGTAACTGTAGTGTATAAGGTCCTGGGTTCAAGACCTGCATGGGTTGTTTATTTTGTTGCTGGGCAGAACAAGGGGTGATGGAGACAGTGTGATTAAGGCACTTTAAAGCAGCTTTAAGTGGGTTTGCGCGATGGTAAGTGGAGCTAATGTATGGTTAAAGGAATGTGCGCTTACACCATGTAGGCTTTGCTTACCAGTGCACAAATCTGCTTAGCAATTATATTTAAGCAATGCTTAAACCTGCTAAGCATAGCCCAGCCCTGGTAACCAGTGATCACATTCCAGTCTGATCAAATAACAGGGTAATGACATCTTTAATAAGTGTATTGAATTCCATGTACATAATATGCTTCTGTGTGCTGTCATTACAGTAGCAAGGGGTGTGAGTATACTGTATGGGGTACCTGAGTATACATGGGTAGTGCCACAATCTTTTCTCTTTGTATGTGTTTCATACTTGGGTAGTATCCCAGGTTACATGCAGTCACACTTGCATGTATTTTATCATTGCGTTACTACTTTTAACACTGCTTTTCCAAGTAAGAGTTGATTGCAGATTGTAGTACTGGAACCATACATCCCTGCATGCAAACCTGGGCGCTGGGTACTGACTATCGTGCTCTTGTTGTTTGAGCTGTATGTTTTTATGTATCTTCTATTGGATATTGATCTGATATATTGATATTAACTGTAGACTGTTATGTTTTTAGGACATGTTATGAGGACTGCTGTCATGTAGTAATGGCATACCTATCAGTTTCAGACATCTATCTTTCAAAACATTCATCCTAATGCATAACCTGTTGGCTATCTACTTTCTGCCTGTTCTCTGTACAGATGTGCTGATGTCAGGTATTCATCTTGGCTGCTTACAGGAAATCTCTGACTGACTGACACTGACATGTCTGTCCAGGTGTGTTATGAATGCCACAGTTAGGAAACCCCACTCTGTATGCACCACATACTATGGATACCTCAACCAGACTACCACAGTTAACAGAACATGTTTGGGTACAGGTCCCTAATCCAGACACCTCACCATGTTATGGAATATATGTTGCATACATGTCAATTGGAGCACCTCACTGGCCCTCTTCAAGAGAAAACCAAATTAGTGGATGTTGAATGTAACTGTCACCCTGGGGATCACTCAAGTGGCATTACTTGATAGATGGCCTGCTGACAAATGTCAGGTGGCATGATACCAGTGTACTCACATGCCCTACTCTTCTCATCTCTCCACGGACATTATCCTTGTACACACCTCAGAACACCTGCACCTATGGACCTCAGTACTGACAAATGTGTCTGTGTGCCTTACTAAGTATAAAAGTGTTTGTGTGTCCGTAAACCTGTAGTTGAAAATACTTTGAGGGCCTTCTCACCCACTACATTCCCCATTGTTATACCTAGAAAGGGCTGCTGCTGTAATTCACATTAAATGTACCTTGTTACACTCATCACCCTATTGGGCTACCTGGAGCTTGCAGTACCAGTGTAACACTGTTCTACAAGTGGGTAGATAGGCATGGGTTACCCTCTCTGAGTCCTGGACAATGTGAGTGTGTGTGTGTGTGTGTGTGTGTGTGTGTGTGTGTGTGTGTGTGTGTGTGTGTGTGTGTGTGCGCGTGTGTGTGCATGTGTGTGCGTGTGTGTGTGTGTGTGTGTGTGTGCATGTATGTGTGTGCAATTGTGTTTGAGTCTGCATAATTGTAGGAGAAAGCATTCTGAGGCCACACTCTCCAAATACACTAAACTTTGCCATGCATTATAAGGGATGTTGATGCTGCTGACATTAGGAGAGCCATGGCAAAACCCTCACCATACTATCCCTGTGGCATGTGCAATAAATGCATATCCCTGTAGTAGCACTAATTAGATATACAAGGGTTTGTATTGCAGTCCTGGTAAATGTATGGTTGTGGGTATGTCAGAGCATTAACATGGGTTTCAGTGAGTACAATATCCAGTGTGGGGTGGGGGTGCTGTGTATACAGTCTTTACACCATGGTACCCCCAGTACATGTCCCAAGATCCATTGTATGAGGACCGCTGTCACCATCAACCATGCAGGTAACTGATGACACTATCCAGCCCAATGATGCATGTGTTGTGTGCAAAAACTCTGTAACAGTATGGACTCACTGACAAGCTAGTCAGCACTGTTAAACCCAGGTCTATCAAATGTGTCTATGACTGTATGTATTTGTCAATGTGTATATGACAGTATGTTATACTATGTATTATCCAATAACACCCAGTACATACTTCATTAGCATACTGTACAAGGCTTGGTGATGTTAATCACTTTACAGGAAGCTCAGGACACACCTTACCCTATAATCTCTGTGGTGTGCAATTAAGGCCAAACACATTAGTAGCAATAAGTACCTAGGTATGGGGTTCTACTCTTAGTGTTGCCAAGTAAGTGTGTGTGTATGTGAAGGGATCTACTTTAGTTTGCAGAAAATATATTTAACAGGAGATCATTTGTCCAAGAGGTAACTGGCAAAAGGTAACATTTCAAAGCAATCATCTTCTGGAAATTCATTCTATCAGAACTAGTAGTGGATGTGTAAATGGCCTCTTCCCCACTGTACAACTGTAGAGCGATACTGGAGTTGGTATATATGGTTGGGTGTGGTTGTTGTGGGTACAGCCACCCACATTGGGGTTATTGTTGTGAGTATCCCCCCGCTTAGTGTGCTGTTATACTGTGCAGTTTATGTTAAGAGGTTAAGTAGTTGTTAAGCACACTATGTGTGGTTCTACACAACCCCACACCCTCCAAAGTGAGAGGCTGTGCCCCCCACACCAGCACACCTATGTTTACCAACTCCAGGATTGCACTACATTGGGAAAGAGGACATATACCCTGCCAGTACCATTTTCAATGACATTAAATCTGGCGGACTGATTATTTACTGATGTGATGTTTTGGCAATTTGGTCTTGATGGAATTAGATAGGCCAAAATTAGTTTCCTGAAAAATGAAGTACATCCATGTGAATAGTATTCTCTGTGTATTGCATCAACACAAAAGCCTCTGTGTGTGTGTTATTCACAAATATTTGGTGTGTACCACCCAGTGCACTTACCATTGTCCACTGTAGAAGAGCTGCTTACATCAGCCACCATGCACTCACCTGTATACACCCCTCAAACCTATTAGCCATGTGGCACATGCAGTAACTGTTATACAGGCCTGTTACTTGTGTTCAGCTGTACCCGGGATATGACACAGTCAATGTTTTACCACAGTGCCACACCCCTTGTAGGAAAGGATAGCAGATCAACATCTTCCTGACACACACAGACACCTACAACACAAACAGAATACATTATGGAGACTACAGTCAGTCAGTCAGTGTTAATAACAGCTATAATGCATCATGGCTGGACAGCTACACCCTGACATGTAAGCATTAAACATTCCAGCTGACAACACGTTAAACAGTATTACATTGCTAAACTTTAGTACATTCACCCTGTGCATCACAGCCATATTAGCATGTCCCTGCATTGATGGTATGGATGACAGGGATGTGGCACAGGTATCATCATATGCACAGGATGTGATGTGGGTTTACCAGAGGCCTAGGCTGAGCTGTTTGATTGCTGCCATGTGTGTGGGTTAGGGGGTTCTTTATTAAATGGCCCGTGCAGACGTGGTGTATGTAGGTATGGAGGTGCCCTAGCTGCGTTGGTGATGTGTGTGTATGTATGCACACAATTCTGCCATGTGGCTGCCCTATACAAAGGTATGTCAGACAGCTGTGTACCATACATGACAGGGTGTACAGTTCACTATGTCCGGCCATGGATAGGGAAACTGCGCCTGCAAGGGGTTGCACGGGCACCACCTGGCAGAAGCTAAGATATGGTACTCTCCCCTGACGATGATAATTGTCCAATGGATTTGCATCCCTGTTGAGACTGGACAGGACCATGTGCATGTGGCCTGCTGCAATTTGGTGTGTACAGCACCCTCCTGCATTGCTGGTGCTGGTACTTCCACTATGGGAGTGGCTGTGAGATGCTGCACATCCACATAGACCTCCACCTCTTTGTGTTGCTGACCTACATCCATGTGGCTGATGCCCTACTCCCACCACATGCTTTACCACAGACACCACATGATCGAGGATTCCCACCATCTCACCCTACCATCTATCCATGACCTCTGCAAAATATCGGTGGGCATCTGCATGATCATGGATGTAATCATGTACAGCAGGAAGAGTAGCCCTCTGGAGCCTCAGACTATCTCTGGTGTAATTTTCCATATGTGCCTGTGCCTCCATGATGGCCCAAAACATGCATCTGGTGACTCCTGCTGTGGCACTTCTGCCAGGGCATGATGGCCAGCAGCTCTCATATGAGCACCCCTGTACATCTGCTGGTGTGGGACCTCACCGGTCATCTGGCTATGGCTGCTGTGTACAGACACTTGCCATAGTCACCACACTTTCCTGTCCCATGCCACCACCTGCCAACTGTCCCTCTTCAATGGCCACTGGTGATGGGGTATGTGTGGGCATTTTGACTGTGTGTGTGGGGATGGGATGGATAAAACTGGGATGGCAACCAATGGCACAGATTCAGCCCCTGACAACCCTGCCTGTGCCTCACTATGCCTACCATCATTGTCAGAGTCTGTATGGACACTAACATCAATTTGCCTGCAGGGGGGACCCTGACCCACCTCGCCACCTATGAGGGGCAGACAAGAAATGTAAATTAAGACCTGTACATTATGATTTACTTCTACACACACACACACACACACACACACACACACACACACACACACACACACACACACACACACACACACACACACACACACACACACACTTACAGGTGAGGTCACACAAAGATATTACACAGACCTCTCATTACCCAACAGTTGACATGCATGACATATGGCACTCAGCAACATGCACTGCAGCCATTCATAATCTTTGTTACCAACATTATACATCTATGTGATGCATGTGTTGTGTTAGTAGGTGATGCCCCTTCCCCTGGAACGCACTGCACCCATGCACACATTATTGCTGTGCACCTGTACAGCACACTGGAATGTACTGTGCACCATACCTCACAAGTGTACAGACCACTGCTGAATGTGTATATGTCTGGCAATAATGTTTGCTCTGTTGCTCATAGCCTCTATGTGTTTGTCTGACACATACCTGGGATGATATGAGGACTGATGTCAATAATTAATGCCTGACATTTGATTTGCAGATCTCATTATCAGCAGTGCATGTATGTGCAATAAAATCTGGTTACACCGACAACCTTCAAAGCTTAATGTGGATATGAGGAGTGTACACACCCTTGTTGATATGCCAGCCTCTTGTAAGATATGCAATTGTGCCACAATACTGCATTTGTTAACATTACACACACCTGATAAGCGACATATGAACTGTGCAATCCAATGCAGTATCAAACAAATGTGTTAGTCATGGAGATGCTGAATGAGATGCATACAATATGTGGGTTGCATAAGTGTGCACACCCTTAACACAATGGTTTGTTGAAGCACCTGTTAAGTGAACTATAGCAGTCACTATTCCTGGAAGGGGTATACTAGCATAGTTCATATTTACTTGGCATTATTTGGTCTGTCTGCCCCAAAAGGTCCCCAACTCTGCCAGATTTCAAGGTCAGCTCATGTGCACAGCCCTTGGAGGTTACACAGTGGCTTAACTATTGCCGTAGAGTCTGGGTTATGTCTAGCACAATTCATAACCTTGACTGTGTTCAGATACAGCCATTCTTAGCTAGCTTTCAATGTACGCTTCAGTTCACTGCTGTGTTTTAACCTGACACCCCTTTCCCATCCTCAGCCTTATGGCTTCCAATCAGCATCTCAAATGCTGATAATATTGAATACGATATTGTCGACGTGAGAATGCCAAAAGTTCAGAACATCAAACAGGTAAACGGAAATCTCCGTAAGGGGAAATTTCCATTTACTTCAATGTAGTGAGGTCTTGGACTTGGTATATTTAAGTAGCGGGGGGGGGGGTACACCCTTTAGGTTTTTTTTTTTTTGGCGTTTTTATTTTTTTATCGGCATTCAAAAATGTAATAGTTTGATCATTTCAGTTTGATATTTAGTGATTCGAACTATTAAATTTTCAAAATGCTGATATCAACCCTAGTTCCAACTACTGAACAGCAACTCCAAAGGTGTACAATAGCACCAGCAAGCTAAAAGTTGGGGATGGTGGCCCTGAGGTGGAGTGAGGTGTTGCTTGTGCACCACATATATCTTTATCAATACTGTCTGTAGGTTTGAGCCTCGGTCTCATGACTGCATTACACATGCCTTTGGGAGACTTGATGTTATGCTTATGCTACCTGTACAGAGCCCTGGATGATGTTTTATGTGGGACAAATCTTCCGTCTGATTACCCTAACCCATAGGCCACACTTATGCAGAATCCAGGCGATTGTCGACAGAGGTACTGCACAGACAGTATTTTATTTTATTTTACATTTGTTAACCGGGGGTGTCTGACTGAGCCGAAAAGGCCCTTTTTCAGCAGAGGCCCGGGGAGAAAAGCTCCACAAAGAAAAATTACAGACACATTTTAGTTATTTAGACATGATCAGTATACACACAAATTACAAGAGACATGTTTCTTCAGTGGTATGCGGCACAGTTACAGTGGAGAGAACAATCAAAAAAATATTAATTTTAAAAATAAAGGTAAGTAATAGATTTGTGGTGTATGGCTGAACTTTGGAACGTAGGTAGATTACATACATAGTACACAGGTACAGTACATACATTTTAGATTAGCCAGTGTTTGTGAGTAAGATTGAAAAACTATTATCAATTGCTCTAGATTTAGTATGTATATGTTATCCGCTTTCACTAGCCTGGGGAGCAATCATGGCACTGCCAACTTTGCTTGAGATGTTGCCTGATGAGGTCTTTAAAGGAGGCTTTGGATGATGTGTTTTGAATGCTAGTAGGGACAGAGTTCCATTTTTTAGCCACTGAACTACTATATAGTGAATCTCCAAAGCTATTGTAGCTGTTGGTGACTTCTAGTAGTAGTTTGCTTGATGATCTAAGAGGTCTTTTGGCTGAGTGATGTTGTACTAGGTTTTTGAGGGCAGGACACTTATTGGGGAGGTAATAGATAGAATGACAGAGGCAGAGCTGATTGTAGGTTAGGATGTTGGGCAGTTCAAGCCAGTGGAGCTGTCTCAAAGCAGTACAATGATGAGTTCTTTATGAGCAATTTGCAGCAAAGCGGGCAATTCTGTTATAGCAAGCTTCCATTTTGCTTAGTTCAGTTTTGTTGAGATTAGTCAGAATGGGAGATGCATAGAGTAGGGTGGATAGAAGTTGGGAGCGAGCAATGGCTGATCTTGTGTTGTTGGTAAGAAATAGTTTGATACGGTAGAGTGACCCCAGTTTGGCATGCACTTTTTTAATATTTAAGTTCAGATGACTATCAAAGTTTAGGTGGGAGTCTATGGTTATTCCCAATAGCTTAGCCTGTGCCACTGGAGCAATTGGAGTAGCATTTGTGGAGTAGATAGTGAATTGACTGTTAGTGTTTTTGTTAGAACTGGTTATAATCATAAGCTGAGTTTTCTTTGGATTGAGGATAAGTTGGGCTTTAGTAAGGTAGTTTTCAACATCAGAGAATGCTAGTTGAGTTGTTTGCAGGAGGGTGGGAATGTTTTGTGCAGCACAGATTAAGGTAGTGTCATCTGCATACTGAATTATAGATGCATGCTGTGTGGAGGTGTGGAGGTCATTTGTGAAGACTGTGAATAGTAGTGGTCCTAAGATAGAACCATGTGGGACTCCTATACTCCTATACTCCTATACTATCCAGTACTTGCTAGACATTCCTGCAACTCCCTCAGTGTTGCTGCATGTCTCTGGGCAGCCTACATGACCAGTTTGCAACATGTTTTGTCATCTGTTTTGGATGGGCATCTGTGTAATTTCTACATCACTGTTGTCCCATATTTCATACATCCATAGATGACTGTTTGCCAAAGTATATGCAATGGTAAGGTAAGTTTACTATTCCCACTCCTGACTGCTACCTTTTTGATATGGGATCCATTTCATGGTTTGTAAGATGTGTGAAAGCCATGGCTGCCTCTCTTTCAGGCAACTGGGCATATGTCAAGGACAAACTTCTTAGACAGCAGACCATTAGTTGATTTGACATTGAGGCCCTGTACTTGATGGCAGGTGTGTACTCAAGAAGAGTGAATGCTGTCAGTACATGAAAAGCTGCCTCCACAATATGTTATTTGGAGTGTGTGCATACATATGCGTCCAGTGTTTTGTAAGGTTTGTATTCCCCATATTTGTTGTCCTAACATAGGATTCCATATATTACACATTCATTGATCATGTTAGGATCACATTACATGTTGTAAAAGGTGTGGAATGTGTTATTGTGGTCTGCTGTTGTATATATCAGGAACAGTTGTCATTGTAATAGTGGTGTATACACTGTTGTATCCACTATATTAGGGTAATGTTTCATACATGTCCCTACTGTAGGCCATTTGTCCCACCATTTTGTTTATCTCTGTCCACCCATCTTGCACTGACAGGTTGTGAGGTATACTGCAGGAATCTTACATAACCTTCAGATATGCCACCATGGTGACCACTGTGATGCAGTGCAGTTAACACCAACAAAAATGAGCACATACAGCATGCATTATGGGTAGGTGGGTTAAATGTGTGCATGGCAAGTACCATGGCCTTAACATGGCCGGTGTATTGGCAAACCTGAGCGAACCTCTCCATACTCACCAGCTACATGCTGCTGTCCCAGTTGAATACCAGAGGGACCTAAATAGTTGTGAGAGAGAAGTAATGTTAGTAGCCACACCTGTGGCATTGGTACAGGGTAGAAGCAGCATTTCAGCACATCAACATTACAGACCCCAATACTAAGGATTATGCACATCTGTGAATTACTACACTCCAGCAGCAGACTATCTAATCTGACATATGCATGTAGATACTTTAAAGATAAAAATGGATAAGCAGCAGTGTTCTAGTAATGTGCACTGGACCATTACCTGCACACTCCATGTCCATTGTGTGGGTGGCACCCGCCTCCACACTGCTGTCTTCAGCTTGATGGCTTGTCTGGTGGGCGGGTGCTCCAAGCCTGGTGAGGAGCTCTGCAGCATGTGTCAGTGGAGGCTGGATGGCCTGACCCCCACCTGAGGCTACCCAGTCCCTCACAATGGCAGCAGCATGCTGACGGGCGTGGCAGATGAGGTCAGTGCAACGATGCTGCACCTGCTCATAATTTCGGCTGTGCAGACCGACATTTACCCTGTGGACGAGCTCATTCCACAGGGTGGTCCTCTCCTGCAGATGCTGGGCTCTGTGGCTGAATAGGATGCTGTGATGATGTATGACATATTATGTGATGGTCTCATTCCCTGTGTTGGTAAATGCTGGGAGCCATGGACGTTGCATAATACCTGGAAGACGTAAACAGGAAAAAAGTCACAGGACCTCAAACGGTTGTCCACTTGCACATCAACAGTGGATATTACTTGCAAATAATACAAACTATACCATAACACTGCAAGCTATCATGGCTTTGGCATCTTGCATTACACTCCTGGCTCTGACCTGTATAGTTCTCCCACTGTTGGACACAATGGCATAATCCACTATTCTCCATTCATATCTGTGTAGAGGGATGACAGTAGCCATCTTCCATGTGGATGGTGTCTTGATAGCGGCAAGTCTGTGTTTGACTATAGTGTGTGATGGAGCTGTGAACACATGCCTGAGTTCATGTAGGAGGCAGACTGTGATGTTCTCATGCCCCATGGAGACTAGCTGTTGTTGCGATCAGTCGGCCTCATGTACATGCTCACCATTGGTGCGGGCAGGATTGTAGATGATGTGCATATCCCACTGTACAAATGTTGTGGACAGGGTGGCACTGTTCCCACCTAACCTGTCTGATGCAGGTTGCCAGTATCCATGGCATGTGTGTATGAGGTGTGTTTTACCCCCAGTACAGGTTGAATTGTGTTACTGCCTCTGATACTGACTACATATGTGGAGACATTGTTGCACTTGGCCTTGGTGGTGTGGATATGTCTCATTTATAGTCATAGTCAGCCTTACAGGAAGTCACCTGTGAACCTACATGCTTGCTCAGATAGAGGTGAACTTGCTTCCAAGTTGTGGTCTGCACCTATGTGTCCCTGTACAGCCACTATAGCAACCTATTATGTGCTTTGTGTATTGCTGCTGTCCACCAAGGGGCATTACTCTATCGTTGGTGGAGGCTGTTGTACAGGTCAGGTACTGCTAATTCCATATAGCTATAGTGGATTTAAAGTGTACACACCCCTGTTACAATGCCTGGTAGTTGTGCAATTGAAAAATGACCCCACAAAAGCTCATGTCAACATAATCCTCACCTGTAATGTGACCTAGAGCCTGCTCAATTCAACAGAAAAGATAATCTGTCCTGTGAAAACATATGGAAAATAATACTCAGTACAGTAAGCCAGTTGAATGTGTGTGCACACTGTTAAACTGATATGTTGTGTAAACACCTGCTGAGATGATTACAGCATCCATTTGTCTTGGTTTGTACTCTAATATCATGTCACATCTTCATTTGGCAATGGTTGCTCACCTTCTGTGACACAGCTTTGTTTCTTTTTCAATAGAATTGTACAGATTATGGGTCACATTTGAGGTGAGAAACATTTTGAAATGACTTTCTGTGGTTTCATTCAGCACACAAACCTGGCATTCCAACAGGGGTATGTACACTTTGGATTTCCAATGTATATGGGTGTTGATATAGCTGTTCGTGGTAGTCATGGACACTGGGTCATAACACAGTTGTACACTTCTCTGATTACTACCTGATAATCATGCCTACTGTAGTACCCATATCAGTGTCATGGCAATGCAAACAACCAGTAGCTGTACACATTTTATTTTGTTGTATGCAGTGACACTGATATTACACACATGTGCAAAATGCACAACCTATTTTCTGGACTGCTTCTGACCCATGTTATTACTTTTGGGCCTTTCAGCTGAACATACGTATACATTCACATGCTCAGGGGATACCTGGTATACATTTGTGTTCTATGTTAGTATGGCATGCTGTATTTACAGTCTTGCAGCTTAATCATACATCTCAACCTGTTACACCAGATCTTCTGGGCAATGGTCCACATCAATAGGTGACAACAGGGCATCGATATTGATAACGTATTAATATGGCAGACATAACACAAGTATATGTGTATGTGACTACATATATCAGTCACAACTGTGAATATTGTCCGGCAGAACACTGTACAGTTGAATCTTATTAATTTAATATAGCACATGCAGTTTACCACACACATCTGAACCAGTGCTTTACTATGCACATGCCCTATATAGGTATCTTAGATTTACAATACAAACATGTATAATACTCATATTCACAGGTAACATATGGATATGGGCAACATCCCATTAACTGGCCTAGCAGTGGTGCAGTCATGACTGTTTGACAGACACTCTAGTGGTTGCCATATGTGAGCTGTCCTTTCCTAGGGTGAGTCAGGCTCCTCAGCTGGGATCCGACCTATCTATCTTTTAGAGGATCACATGTGGACAAAGCCTAACATTAGGGGGGATATATAGGGACAGATCTTAAATATGCCTGATATAAACCAATGAAGTTAGTAGCATAATACATTTTGCATTACCATGACTATTCTGAAGGTGGTGGGGTCTGAAACTTAAGTGTTTGTCATTTCTTCATTACTTCCATTTCCAGCTATTTGCCAGACTAATATAGATGTTAGGAGGAACAGATCAAACACTATTATGGGTAAATCTTGACATTCTGTGAAGATCTGCACAGTTGACAGGTATGGCCCACTGCAGACAGAGCCAGATGCTATGTCCATAGCAGTTGTTCAGCAGGACATCATTACAGCAAGTCTTGATGGCAGATATAAATCCTTCAAAATCATCTATCCCATTATTATAGACCAAGTACTACATTCAATTACATGCTCACATGTTTCACATACCTGTTTTATTATTATGCTCTCTTCTGTGTTCCAGTTGACGTCTTCCTTGTTTGGTTTGGTTATTTTTTTTTTTAGAATTCTTTTTGTTTTTTCTTTTTTTCCTCTCTCTATCTCTCTCCACTACAGGGATCAGCTGGTTTGAATAGGTTGCAGCATGGCTTTTGTAGGTGATGCTCATGATCAGGTGATGGCCTCTGCATCAATTGGTGTTCCCCACTTGCTAATTGCATGCAGACAGCTGTGTAGTTCTTCTAATAACCAAAGCACAAAAGCACACCAAAACACAAGAAAAAAGTTCAACGCTGCTCCGGTACAATGAAGGCTGTCCAATTAACTAAGATATGTTGCTGCAAAAATGTAGATAACCACCACGAAGTAGGTTGCTGCCAAGCTTAGATACACCACCACGAATTGAATACACTGATTATTTATTGAACATAAAAACAAAAAAGAAGATTAAGCGCTTTCATCTCATAAACTGAGACTTCTTCAGAATCATCTTCCACAATCAAATTCATTCTTTTATAACAAGTACATCTCTCTCATTGGTCTGAGACACTATCGTCATTAATTGATTATTATAATATAAGCATACCAAATAAGCGTTTCAAAATACATTCCAAAAGAAGTTATGCATAAATAAAAAGTCGTAATAGGCTGTATAAAAAGTCGTAATAGGCTGTATAAAAAGTCGTAATAGACTGTATAAAAACTTTTGACATTGTTGACTGGGGCTGGCTAAACAATTAATTTTAAGCATAATAACCTTGGAATAACAATACTTAAAAAAACTGAAGGAAATTATAAAATGAATGAATGGAAAAATAAATAAATACATAAGTAAATAGATAGACAAACGGATTGCACGGAATCTGTGCAGCTGTATTTGTGTTCCACAGAGAACCCTAATTGCTTGTGAATACAATAGATCAGTGCCAATAAGTAAGCACACGAACTGATCTAACCACATCCGAGAACCTCTTAACATTGTTAACGTTGTTTAATATCTCTAGCGTATAGACATATACAGGAAAAACAACGTTATTGTCCACAATGGATCATAGAAGCTCAAGTATATAATATCACAAATTTATTACGATCCTCGATGTCATATTCCTAAGTATATACACAAAACCATCTAAAAACATCTAAAAAATCTTACAGTAGCCACTAGTCTCGGCACGAATTCCAAAATACTCCAGGACCAACTTTATGTAACTATGGTAGAACACAGTAATAAAATTATGTGACTGTTAAGATATTTTGCAACGAAGAATGAAGTATAATAAATATAGTTTTGTAAACTGTGAAAAATATATAACAAAGTTATTAAAAAATATATAATTGTTAAAAAATATATAGTTATGAAAAAATATATATATATGTTGTATAAAAGATATATGTTTACATACATATACCTGTAATTAAATCAATTAATTCACTTATGAAAGTACACCTATTTTATTATACAAACACTCATAAAATAAACAATTAATATATATTATAACAGTATATATAAAAATATATATAAAACATTTTTTATATAATAAAAAATGTGTAATATATTTTAAAAGTATTGAATATATATAAGTAATGAATATATATAAGTATGTTCAAAAATGTATGAATAGTATATAAAAAATATGTTAAAAAGTATATATAAACATATGTATATATAAATAAATAAGTATGTTAAAATATATAAATATGTATATAAAAATGTATATAAGTGAATAAATTTAATGTATCCAATAATATTCTATCATATATAATAAATATATTCTTTGAAAATTATGTAAAGAATGTTATAAAAATATATATTGAAAATTGTTAAAAATCCTATGGAAAATTGTTAAAATATTAAAATTGTTAAAAAATGGAAGTATGAACAACTATACACAAATATCCATATAAACGTCTTAATAAATTCTATAAAATATCAATATAAACTATATTATTGTATTTTCAAAATGCATGTGAGGTCCATATAAGTTATATTAAGAACTGTGTATTAAAGGTGTATATTGAAGATGTATATTGAAAATTATGTATTTAGTAGTTGATACCAGGAATGTATGTATACATATACACACCAAAGAGAACACATGTGCCAACAAGGGAAATTTTTGCAACATCTAAATATGACCATAAAGAATCCTAGTACTGAAAAATCATATCAGCAGGTTTTGGTTTCATTTACCGTGTCTCTTAGGATCACCTGCTAATACTTTTAGTGCTGGACTGATGGAAATGTGGTCATTAAGTCCTTTGCTACCACAAGCGTCTAACCTTAATTGCCACATCATCTCCCTGTATTCCAAACGTGTCTCCCAGTCCCCTCCTCTTTCTGGGTACTCAACCTCCTCCAATACCCAGAACTTGAAGTCAGCTTGTAAACAAGTCAAAGCGTGTCTATAAAGTGCATTATTGTCATTATGCTTGTTAATATCTCTCATGTGCTCATAAATTCTAGATCGAAGATGGCGCTCGGTCTTACCAATATAATAGCAGTTACATGCGTTACAGAAAGCATAATATACCACCCCTTTAGAGTAACAACTGTAGTATTTCTTGGCTTTAAGAACAGTTTGCAGGTTTGGAATTCTAACCTCCTTCAATCCTGCTATGTAGCAGCATTGTGCACATCTACCACAAGAAAAAGTACCTTGTTTCCTGTTACATCCACCAGTACTTATACTATTCTTTTCTACAATGTTCTTTATGTTTTTATTCCTCCTAAAACTAAATTTAATCTTATTTTGGAAAACATCCGTTCTTACTGCCATGTTCTTGAACATTTCCCAAACTTCATATATATTTTTTTTCAGCCAACCTATACCTTGATGGTAGGTAAAGGTCAAATATGGTGTTACCCCCTCACTGCCTCCTTCCTGGCTTTTCAGACCATCATTCCCACAATACATATTTTGTGTATTGTTGTTGATGTGATTTAAGTTGGATACTGTATCTACATCACACCCTGTATCGGTGTCTGGTATTACATTCCCTTCAAGACCTATCACTCTTTCCTTGGTCAATAATGGGATGTACTTAACACCTCTCCCAGCTACCACATAATCCTTAATAGGCATAATGAAATCCATAGGATATCCTCTATCCAAAAACATTCTCTCTATATTGTTTATTTCATCCAAAAATTCAATCTCATCGGAAATCATTCTAGCCATCCTAATCATCTGCCCTTTTATTATGTTCTTTTTAAGTTGGTAAGGGTGGTCGCTGTCAAAGTGTAAATATGCGTTCGAGTGATGTTCCTTTCTAAAAATGTTTGATTTAAAACATTTGTTGTTATAGTCTTTAATTAATTTTATATCTAAATAGTGAATTTCGTTACTCCCAATTTCATATGTAAATTGTAAAAATGTAGTAGTCTGGTTGATGTAACTTATAAAGTCTTTCACCATATCGTAAGATCCTGTCCATAGGACAAAAATGTCGTCCAAAAACCGGAAATACTGACCGATATATTGACTGTATTCAGAATTTAATACATACTTCTTCTCCCAAACCAACATAACCATGTTGGCAAATACTGGGGCACAGGCAGAACCCATAGCCACACCGTCCCTTTGGTGATAATAATCCCCCTCAAAATACATATAATTGTATTTTAAAACTAGCTCCATACATTCTAAAACGAATCTAAATTCGTCACCTGTTGAAAATTTGATTTCCTGTAATATTTCTTCAAACCATTCTAAACCCAAAACCTGGGGTATAACAGAAAATAAATCTTTCACATCGATAGTAATGAAAAGAGTTTCATCCGTATACTTGCTTCCCCCAATTTTTTGTAAAAAGTCCCAAGAATCTACTAAAATGTGTCTATATTTATTATTGAATTTTTTGACTTTAGTGTCGACATAAATAGCTAGTGGCTGTGTCTTCGAACCCTGGGAGGATACAATAGGCCTTAGTGGGGGATTGGACCATGATTTGTGCGTTTTAGGTATACCAAAAATTGCAGGTATCACAGGTTTTGGGACCTTTAGAAAATTGTGTAGTTTAGTATCAATCATACCTGTAAGCAAATTATCATCCAAAATCAAATCTATTTTCCGGTATGATATATTAATTTCATTCCTAGTTACTAAACTATAATGTTCCTCAATGTCCAAAATGTCCTTCATCCTTTTGATATAATCCCATTTGTCCATTATCACCAAACCACCTCCCTTGTCGGGCTTCATTATACGTATTCTATCATTTTTACTTAAATTATCCAGTAAATCCACTTCAGCCTTAGTCAGGTTATTGTTCACTTTCCTTCCTTTCCTAGACTCAAGCCCTGTTAGTAACACATTTTTCAAAGTTTAAAATTTCATAGTGCAACGGTGGATTGTATGTACTAGATCTAGTTAAACCATCCCATTTGTCTTTTATTATTTTGTTCTTAAATAAATGCTGAAAATTCAATTTCCATGTGAACATTCTAATATCCAATATAATGTTTTCTACCCTGGGTTTTTTTACCGGAACAAAGGTGAAACCCTTTGTAAATAAATTGAAAAATTCCTCAGTAATAATAATATCAGTATAGTTAAAAATAAAAAACTTGTTAAAAATGTTGATAATATTAACTTCTTGTCCATGTACCTGTTCCACAGACGTGTGTTCTTCATTAAATCCATCTAGTGTTGACCCTTCTATAATTATGGGAGGTCCCCCTATCTGTACTCTCTCTCTACCTGCCGCACATTGCTGGTCATTGTTGCTTGTGCGTAAGAAGGTTGTTGGTTTCGGTTCCTCAATCTCTCTGACCTCCTTGGTTCCTCCATCCCTAAAGGGAATTTTTGTCATTACCACCTGAATAAAGTTCATCATTTCTATACAAGCTATATTCATGCTCATCCTGATTCTTATATTTATTCCATCCTATTCCCCCTTGTCTATAGTTCCTATTGTCATTTTGTTTGTATTTATACGACAACCTCTCCTGCCCATAACCTTGTTTTTTAATCACATTAGTATAAGCAAAACCGTTTTCATATTCATGTATATCCCTTTCCAATTTCTTTAATTTTCTTTTAATATTAGTGTCAGCCACATAATCAATATCATGCAAAACTTTCGCATAAACATATTTGTACTCCTCGACTGGGAATAACAAATCTGTACTAATTTCCTTCTGCAAATTATCTATCTCTTTTTTCTTTAAATCCATTTTTTCCAAATTCCAGTTAATCATTAATTTCAATATAGCCAGCCCACAGTCATTAAAAATATCACATATACGTTTTAAAAAATTATTGTCTTCAAAAACATTGTTTGGGAACTTATTTAGTCTCAAACCCTTTGGAACAATCTTTTGTTTTATACACATATCAAAATACCAATTCTCTATGGCTAGAGATTTGTATTTAGTTAAAAGAGCTTTAAAGTTCTTACATTTGTCCTTAAAAGTCATTCCACTACGATTACTGTTGCTTCTATCAGTTCCGTTAGTTTGGAAAGACTTATTTAACCAGGTATGAAAATCTACGTCCTTGTATGACTCTATGTATTGTTTTTTATTAAGTCCTTCCTCGAAAAAAACATTCTGTCGGTTTATTTTATCTGTTGTCCGGTTGGTACGCTCAGTACCAGGTCGCCTCTCTCGTGTTGTGGCCACGCCCTTCTGATGTCACTCCTGCGACGGCGTTTACCCTTGGGCTACTCTGCGCACAGGGAATGTCTTGCCCAGTGCCCCCTGGTATGTCCCCACTCTGTGAATGGGTTTGAATCACCCTCAGCAACTTGTTTAGCATCCCGCTACTATCCATCTTCCTGTAGGACTCCTCGTGACCAGAACGGCAATAGATGACAACTTGTAACCAAAAACACAAAAGCACACCAAACTACAAGAAAAAGTTCAACGCTGCTCCGGTACAATGAAGGCTGTCCAATTGACTAAGATATGTTGCTGCAAAAATGTAAATAACCACCACGAAGTAGGTTGCTGCCAAGCTTAGATACACCACCACGAATTGAATACACTGATTATTTATTGAACATAAAAACAAAAAAGAAGATTGCCGCTTTCATCTCATAAACCGAGACTTCTTCAGAATCATCTTCCACAATCAAATTCATTCTTTTATAACAAGTACATCTCTCTCATTGGTCTGAGACACTATCGTCATTAATTGATTATTATAATATAAGCATACCAAATAAGCGTTTCAAAATACATTCCAAAAGAAGTTATGCATAAATAAAAAGTCGTAATAGGCTGTATAAAAAGTCGTAATAGGCTGTATAAAAAGTCGTAATAGACTGTATAAAAACTTTTGACATTGTTGACTGGGGCTGGCTAAACAATTAATTTTAAGCATAATAACCTTGGAATAACAATACTTAAAAAACTGAAGGAAATTATAAAATGAATGAATGGAAAAATAAATAAATACATAAGTAAATAGATAGACAAACGGATTGCACGGAATCTGTGCAGCTGTATTTGTGTTCCACAGAGAACCCTAATTGCTTCAGTATTTGCCAACATGGTTATGTTGGTTTGGGAGAAGAAGTATGTATTAAATTCTGAATACAGTCAATATATCGGTCAGTATTTCCGGTTTTTGGACGACATTTTTGTCCTATGGACAGGATCTTACGATATGGTGAAAGACTTTATAAGTTACATCAACCAGACTACTACATTTTTACAATTTACATATGAAATTGGGAGTAACGAAATTCACTATTTAGATATAAAATTAATTAAAGACTATAACAACAAATGTTTTAAATCAAACATTTTTAGAAAGGAACATCACTAAACGATATTTACACTTTGACAGCGACCACCCTTACCAACTTAAAGAACATAATAAAAGGGCAGATGATTAGGATGGCTAGAATGATTTCCGATGAGATTGAATTTTGGATGAAATAAACAATATAGAGAGAATGTTTTGGATAGAGGATATCCTATGGATTTCATTATGCCTATTAAGGATTATGTGGTAGCTGAGGTGTTAAGTACATCCCATTATTGACCAAGGAAAGAGTGATAGGTCTTGAAGGGAATGTAATACCAGACACCGATACAAGGTGTGATGTAGATACAGTATCCAACTTAAATCACATCAACAACAATACACAAAATATGTATTGTGGGAATGACGGTCTGAAAAGCCAGGAAGGAGGCAGTGAGGGGGTAACACCATATTTGACCTATACCTACCATCAAGGTATAGGTTGGCTGAAAAAAAGTATATATGAAGTTTGGGAAATGTTCAAGAACATGGCAGTAAGAACGGATGTTTTCCAAAATAAGATTAAATTTAGTTTTAGGAGGAATAAAAACATAAAGAACATTGTAGAAAAGAATAGTATAAGTACTGGTGGATGTAACAGGAAACAAGGTACTTTTTCTTGTGGTAGATGTGCACAATGCTGCTACATAGCAGGATTGAAGGAGGTTAGAATTCCAAACCTGCAAACTGTTCTTAAAGCCAAGAAATACTACAGTTGTTACTCTAAAGGGGTGGTATATTATGCTTTCTGTAAAGCATGTAACTGCTATTATATTGGTAAGACCGAGCGCCATCTTCGATCTAGAATTTACGAGCACATGAGAGATATTAACAAGCGTAATGACAATAATGCACTTTATAGACACGCTTTGACTTGTTTACAAGCTGACTTCAAGTTCTGGGTATTGGAGGTTGAGTACCCAGAAAGAGGAGGGACTGGGAGACACGTTTGGAATACAGGAGATGATGTGGCAATTAAGGTTACGCTTGTGGTAGTAAAGGACTTAATGACCACATTTCCATCAGTCCAGCACTAAAAGTATTAGGAGGTGATCCTAAGAGACACGGTAAATGAAACCAAAACCTGCTGATATGATTTTTCAGTACTAGGATTCTTTATGGTCATATTTAGATGTTGCAAAAATTTCCCTTGTTGGCACATGTGTTCTCTTTGGTGTGTATATGTATACATACATTCCTGGTATCAACTACTAAATACATAATTTTCAATATACATCTTCAATATACACCTTTAATACACAGTTCTTAATATAACTTATATGGACCTCACATGCATTTTGAAAATACAATAATATAGTTTATATTGATTTTTTATAGAATTTATTAAGACGTTTATATGGATATTTGTGTATAGTTGTTCATACTTCCATTTTTTAACAATTTTAATATTTTAACAATTTTCCATAGGATTTTTAACAATTTTCAATATATATTTTTATAACATTCTTTACATAATTTTCAAAGAATATATTTATTATATATGATAGAATATTATTGGATACATTAAATTTATTCACTTATATACATTTTTATATACATATTTATATATTTTAACATTCTTATTTATTTATATATACATATGTTTATGTATACTTTTTAACATATTTTTTATATACTATTCATACATTTTTGAACATACTTATATATATTCATTACTTATATATATTCAATACTTTTAAAATATATTACACATTTTTTATTATATAAAAAATTTTTTATATATATTTTTATATATACTATTATAATATATATTAATTGTTTATTTTATGAGTGTTTGTATAATAAAATAGGTGTACTTTCATAAGTGAATTAATTGATTTAATTACAGGTATATGTATGTAAACATATATCTTTTATACAACATATATATATATTTTTTCATAACTATATATTTTTTAACAATTATATATTTTTTAATAACTTTGTTATATATTTTTCACAGTTTACAAAACTATATTTATTATACTTCATTCTTCGTTGCAAAATATCTTAACAGTCACATAATTTTATTACTGTGTTCTACCATAGTTACATAAAGTTGGTCCTGGGTACGTTTTGGAATTCGTACCCGAGACTAGTGGCTACTGTAAGATTTTTTAGATGTTTTTAGATGGTTTTGTGTATATACTTAGGAGTATGACATCGAGGATCGTAATAAATTTGTGATATTATATACTTGAGCTTCTATGATCCATTGTGGACAATAATGTTGTTTTTCCTGTATATGTCTATACGCTAGAGATATTAAACAACGTTAACAATGTTAAGAGGTTCTCGGATGTGGTTAGATCAGTTTTTGTGCTTACTTATTGGCACTGATCTATTGTATTCACAAGCAATTAGGGTTCTCTGTGGAACACAAATACAGCTGCACAGATTCCGTGCAATCCGTTTGTCTATCTATTTACTTATGTATTTATTTATTTTTCCATTCATTCATTTTATAATTTCCTTCAGTTTTTTTAAGTATTGTTATTCCAAGGTTATTATGCTTAAAATTAATTGTTTAGCCAGCCCCAGTCAACAATGTCAAAAGTTTTTATACAGTCTATTACGACTTTTTATACAGCCTATTATGACTTTTATACAGCCTATTACTTTTTATTTATGCATAACTTCTTTTGAATGTATTTTGAAACGCTTATTTGGTATGCTTATATTATAATAATCAATTAATGACGATAGTGTCTCAGACCAATGAGAGAGATGTACTTGTTATAAAAGAATGAATTTGATTGTGGAAGATGATTCTGAAGAAGTCTCGGTTTATGAGATGAAAGCACTTAATCTTCTTTTTTGTTTTTATGTTCAATAAATAATCAGTGTATTCAATTCGTGGTGGTGTATCTAAGCTTGGCAGCAACCTACTTCGTGGTGGTTATCTACATTTTTGCAGCAACATATCTTAGTTAATTGGACAGCCTTCATTGTACCGGAGCAGCGTTGAACTTAGTTCTTCTAATAGCCAATGTCATAGCAACCCACTACTATAAATGACTACATCATGTAGGTGTTGCCCCTTTACCTTGCCTGTATGGAAGACATCCTTCATGTGTGGGGACAGCAGTGTTACAGACAGCAGGTAAGAATACCTCTTACAACAAGTCTTGTGGACACAGGCCAACTACATGTTTGTATAAGGTTTCAGACCTAGAAACAGAGTGTGAGTATTGCTGTTATATGCTTTGAATGCTGATAGTTTTACAGGGTTTGTGTGTGCATGCTAGTTTTGCATGGAATGCAGTCTGTCTGCAAAGCTCTCAACTGTGGGGCTATCCATATGACAGCCAGAGGTTTGGCTGTTATGTTTTGTCTGTTCCCCACACAGGTGTTGTCCTTGACAAATCAGTGGTATTCTCTATGTTGACTGCTATCAGTACATGGCAACATCCATTTGTGTTTCTGACGTCATATTCCTCAGAAAGGGTATGTTGCAACCAATCCTTTATCACCAGCAACTTTCACAGTGTATAACAGTAATATTTAAAATACGGCCCTGTGTTTTGGCCTCTATCCTCAACTTATATACCAGGCTTTGTCCAGATGTCATGCAGTAATAGGTTGATAGGTATGGTCTATCATTATTTAGTGCTGACATTCCTGCTATCATCCCAGTGATGTTGTGGACTTCCACACATGTTGTGGGGTAGGGGCCATATATGTGAGGGCTACAGCTGGGCAACATGTGTGACCCTGTACAGTCAAGAGGTCAGTGTATAGATAATGTTGTTATATGTCCTTGTAAGAATTGTTATGGGGGAGGGTTATTAAAAATGTTTTAAACCTAGGCTGTTAGAACATGTGAGAGATATTACTAATAAGAAACATAAAGGTAAGTGGCTGTACATTTTCATATATTTCACCATGGGGACAGTGGTGGGTTAGAGCTTACTGTTTTGCACACAGTTCTGTTTGTCAGTGTGATAGTACAGTTTGTTAAGTATTGTTATGTAAAGGATCCATTTACATTGTAACAATTGATACTTTCCCCCCTAGGGGGTTAACTACAGAGTTTAATTGGAGGCTGTTGAACTGAATCTGTAATTAAGTGTTGATTGAGGCTTGTCTTCAAGGCAAGTGTGTTTTTTAATGCTGTACTACTTGAAGGCTTTGGCTAAGACAATAGAGTATCTTATTTTTTCGGAATACTGTATCATATGCTTTCTTTTATAGTTGCAGTAATCAGTTATTTTGTATTTAAAATACCTAAATGCTATAAGAAATGGCATAAACAACTTAAATGTTACACAAATAAACATTTATATTTATGCAAAAGGTGTGATGTTATGTCCTTTGCATTGAGTGTGGATATATGTTTCAATACAATAATTCTCATTTCTAGGAAAGAATCAGACTCTGACCATTTGAAAAGGTGTCAACTGTAGGAATAATGGCTGTTTGATATTCTGTGCACTCTCTCAATATAGCTATACATATTTATATATATATCTATGTCTGTGTGTGTGTGTGTGTGTGTGTGTGTGTGTGTGTGTGTGTGTGTGTGTGTGTGTATATACGTTTGAATGTTTAGTGCTTCCACATTGTACATTCCCTATGGTAGACTGACTGTTCTGCATGATATGTTAGAGATATCCCAACATCTTACAACACAGATGGCTTAGTGGTAACTTGCTGTGGCTATGGTGTGCAGGGTCCTGGGTTCAAGTTTGCTAGCCCTGATTATTTGTTTTTGCTGGGCAGAACAAGGGCTGTTGGATACAGACTGATTAAGGCACTTTTAAGCAGTTGTACGCAGGTTTGCGTGGGTTTGTGCAGCGTTAAGTATTGTTAACTTCCAGTTAAATATGCTTATAGACAGTTAGCCTTAACAGTGCTTAATCGGTGTAGGCATTGCTTAGCACCATGCAAACAGGCTTACTCCCACTTACTACTGCTTACCCCCATGCTAATTTCTTTAAAAGAAAATAAAGTGGTGAAAAAGAGGTCAAAAAGAGGGTAAAACAATATGACAGATAGCTAAGGATGTGCAGGATGGATTTAGGGAAGGTCCATAGCTGTCCATTTCTTCTGCAGCAGCAGCTGTGCATATATACTGAATTTGGAGGTACATTTGGACACTCAAACCCCTGAGAGATAGGGGTGAGGACAACAATAATGTGTTGTGAAGCCAATTAGACAAGATTACATGTGTCCAGTGGACACATGTGCAAAATGGACAGCTATGTATGGGGCAAACTTTTTTGGGGGGAACAGATTGCCCTTTTTTTAATGTGAGAGTGGGATGTTGGGGGAGGATAGTAGGTATATTTTGTGAGGTAGGTTGGGTAGGAAGACAGACAAGACAGACAAGACAGCATACACACTTTCAATGGGGAAGGGTGTTTGGTAATCGGAAGCCCACAAGTCCCCAAAAGGATACAGTGGGACTTAGGTCCCCACCCATGGTCAGTCATCACTGCATTTTCGCAGCCCTGAAGGTGGCTGTGCTGAGGGCTGACCAGGAGGGGCAGACTGACCTTCTAATTGCACCATGTGGCCCTCAAGCTGGTGTAGCAGATATCCTAATTCCTTGCGGAGCTTGCTATGCACCAGGCCCTGGACCTGGCTTTGGGTGACAGGATCCTGTCCTCGCCCGCACCTGGGGGGAAAGCCCCATCCCCTGAGGCAGTTCCACACAAAGTTGGTGCAGGACTAGGGGATGAGGAGATCCCAGGGTGGGTCCCAGACATATTGGGGCCCAGTGCCACAGCCAATTGAGGTAGGAGTGGCAGATTCGCTGGGATCAGCCTTCCCTGATGTGCTATGGTGTTGCAGTTTTAGAATATATGTTGGTTAGTAATGGTAAACACATTCCAGGATTAGTTATAACAGCATGCATGAGGATTCCCATTAACCCATATTAACAGATTTGGAACATTTGCATAGCCAACAGAACACATGCATATATTGAACCACAGTGGGCATTACACCAGCATGCAGGTTAAATTGATAGCAACAGGCCACCAATGATAGTAATTGAACAGGGAACATTAATTGGAATAAATTTCAGCATTTGTAGAACAACAGGACACATGTCCCAACAGTAGGTTTGGTGGAAAACATACCCATTGATTTATGTGTTTAGATTATTGATGACGATAAGGTGGGGCGATATCAGTTAACGAATGTAGATTCTTGCAGTGGTCACAGCTTTAATGATCATTGCTCTGCTCATTACTCTACAGGTATTATTACAACAATAGCCTTGGGTTGGGCAGTGGTACTTTGAACTTTCTCTTACCTGGTAGATCTGTGGAGGGAATGCTTGTTAATACTACATTACTGTTTCTACCCATATTCCCAAAATCAGGGTTACATATGTGCACTCATACTGTGTGTGTGTGTGTGTGTGTGTGTGTGTGTGTGTGTGTGTGTGTGTGTGTGTGTGTGTGTGTGTGTGTGTGTGTGTGTGTGTGTGTGTCTGTGTGTGCTACTGACACACTCTGCCTTGATTTCTATCATTCACCCTGGTTGTTGTTAGCAAGGACCTGTTGCTGTGACAGCATGACACTTGTAAATATTTCTTGGGGGAGACCACTTGGTGTATCTACTTATCTTGCTGTCATTTTCAGCCTTGGAGTTGTACCATGGGTGTTGGATACAGTTTTACTACAGCCTTCTTATAGCTACTTTATACCTTATCTTACCTGGAAGACCTGTGGAGGGAATGTTTGTTAATACTACCTGAGTGTTTCTACACATTTTCACAAAATTCTAGTTGAAAGTATGCATACAGCTTACTACCACCCCTGGGATTCGAATTGTTGCTGTTTCTGCTAAAAATATAACAAGTGTGCATTTCATCAGAGGGAGCTATTGAAAAACTGCTGTTTTTTTCTGAATTATTTCTTTCTCATTCTCTCTTTGTTGTACAATCTGACCTTGTAATTACAACATTCTTATACATACATTCCTATACATATCTTTTCACATAGCACTGTGTGGAAAACAGTGGTTAACACAACATTACTATTCAGATATCAGATCTTGGTGCATGACATTTGTAATATCAGTTAATCTCATGTGTTATAGAGGCACTAACTTTGTCAGATGATACTTGATTCTTTAATGCTTTCAGAGCTATAGTCGCTATGTATAATCTGTACACATTTCAAATCATACCATACCAGAGTAAACACAACCAGTTCAGGGTTTTGAATTTTATTGACAAGCACTTACATTTTTATTAATATATGATCTATATGAGACTATTACTGTAATATTGTCTGCTTTATTCAGTTTAAACCATACCCATTTTTAATAATGCCAGGTGACATTCTGCTACTTTATATTTATTTGGTATGAATACTACAAGCTAGATTGTTACTCACCAGCCTCACAATGCAGCCTTTGCAACCTGCTGACATAGGCTTCCTGGTTCGCAACCCACTCAGCTGAAGCTGTAATGAAGATAGAGAAACATTTATGCATACCTACCCATCACATACACAGGCTGGACTTTGGTAAACAGTTTTTGCTATGGATACTTATGCACTGCTGGGACATCACCCCTCTGTCTTGCTTCTTGGACCCACTGTTCCAAGAGTTCCCTCTTCCTCCACTTCAAGTCGGCATAGTTGTGCCGGACCTGCTCACCAGTCCGAGTGATACCAGTGGCACTGGTGAGATCATGGGCGAGACTTTCCCAGGCTTCTGCTTTGTATTGGGAGCCCTGGTACTGGTCCTCTAGCAGTCTCATGTCATTTTTTTTACAAGGAGTCCTACCATGACCTTGGACTCCTGTATGCCCAAGCGCTGCGCCCAAAAGCGCATGCCCTCTCCAAAACCTGCTTACTGCCTACAGTGGGGAGCTACAACCAGTTATGAGCTGTATTCCGGCCTGCGAGGTTTAAATATGGCCCATTTCCCACCCTTTGCCGTAATTGGATGGCTTTGAATATGCTGTGCTAAGCTAAGCTATGGACAAACCTGCTTAGCTAAGGTTGGCAGTGCTTAAAGGGGCAGGTTCAGCACTGCTTACCAATGGGCAAATCCAATTAGCTGGGCTACTCATTGCTTAGTATTCATATTTACACAATGCTTACATCCTGTCAGCATAGCTGTGCAATGCTTATCATTGCTTATGTTTTATTTTATGGACTACCACCTGTATGGGATTGCTTCATCATTCATGACATATTATAAATTTGTTTACCTTCCATGACATCCCCCAATGTCCTTTCATTACATTTATTCTTGTATGACTATACTGTATGGTGCACTTGTGTTTATATGGGGGTTTCACAACTGTATTACACTGACACCTCACATCTGGGCCTAATACACAACTGTGGTTGAGAAATATAAGTTACTTCCTACATTAATATACAAATAAATTAAAATTGTAATGATTTAACATACAAAATGGAAATGGGTTTGGTAAGACTCAAACCGTGAATGACTATATGCAAGGCATACACTCTAACAACTACACTATTGCACTACTGCTTATGTTGGACATGTGTTGCTATTTAACTTCTCATGCTGTTTCACCTCAGCTAACCATAGCTAAGAAACAGGCACACCCACTCATCTATGCTTAAACTTTATTGCAGTTGTGAAAAAAAAATAGATTTATTTGTTGGGGGCTGTGCTTTGCAAACATTGATGACATATAACTTTTCACAGTATATCCGGGTATTTGCATTATATTCTTGGTCCATTTTTCATAAACTTGTGTCTCTCTGCACATCATTAAAGATTGAAGTTTGACAGTAATGATAAAATTTGCTTTTTATACTTCATACCCTTCAGAAAAGTCATGCTAATGGTAAACCTGTTATTCTATCAACTTTCTAAGTTTGTAATGGGAATATTTCAGAGTTGTCCCTTATGGCTTTGTCCAGATTTCTTACTGTAACGCGTTGTGAGGTGTGCGTTTTAGACTTCAAATCCTTCACAAATTTCATGCTAATGCAAAACCTGTTATTCTATCAACTTTCTAAGTTTATAATGGTAATATTTCAGAGTTGTCCCTTATGGCTTTGTCCAGATTTCTTACTTTAAAGAGGTTGAGAGGTGTAATGAGCAATCTCGCTCTTTTTAAATTGTCGTACGACAATTCTGGTGTGCTTGGGGTGTGTGCATTGTGAGAGCACTGCTCTCAAACACACCCCCTACACTCATACACATCCCCATGTACGTATTATAGCATGGCAGCGTGCCTTCATACATATGCATGGCCCGCTGCCGTGCTGCACAGGAATGGTCCCTCCTGTGCAGGAATAAGTTATTCCTGCATGGACATTTGCTGAATCCAGGGGAAATGATTTTGTTACCTCAAAGACTAAAATAATATCCATCCTGAGCAAAAATATATTGGCCAGATTCAATAAAGCCTACATGGTCCATTCACACAGTTTTGTACTCAGTAAGCGGCTCTACACTAAGCTGCACAAACAAGGTAAACACCATGGCATGCAAATTACAGCATAAGCAGCTGAATTGTATGCTAATCAGCAAATCCAAGATGGAGGAGCTATTCAACAAGCTATAAAGCAACAGTATAGACTCAGTGCTGTTTTCCCTGTGAATTCCAAAACCTATTGGAATATAGCCAGAGAAAGGGGTCTACACAGAAACAATGTTAGGGGCTGCTGTTGCTTTAGTTCATATGCGTGTGCAATAGGCTGAAGTCTATGCTGCTGCTGCTGCTGCTGCTAATAGACCATGGCCAAGACAGAGAAGAGTTTTCAGACCCCGGATGACTTTTCACAATCTACATGACATGGAAATTGCAGAGCACTACAGGGTGAATAGAAAAATACTACAGGAACTCTGCAACCTCTGTCATCCACAACTCAGAGCCAGGGCTAACCAAGAGGAACCCATCCCAGTGGAGACAAAGGTATGTGTAGCATTTAGAATTTTAGCTACAGGTAACTTTCAGAGATCAACCGGGACATGCTGGGGGTGTCACAGTCACCAGCATCAAGGATCCTCCATCAATTCCTGAATGCTATGCTCCAACATGCTAGTGACCACATATATTTTCTCCATACTCCTGAGAATAGGGCCAGAAATATGCAGGAGTTCTACCCTGTAGCACACTACCCTGAAGTACTTGGTGAAATACATTGCACACAGGTAGAAATTAAGGCACCGCCCGGAAAACAGGAACGGATCTACATAAATAGAAAGGGCTTCTATTAACTATCAAGTCATGTGTAATGTCAAAGGAATCATCTTGGACGTGTGTGCTGGCAACCCAGGCAGCTACCACAGCTCACATAACTGGCACATTTCCCAACTATGAAGCAAAAAACACACACAAAAACTGTGAGCAAACCAAATGCAGTCGAGGAAGTAGGATGTCCAAAAACACCAGGTGTTGTAAGTAAAACAGCACAGGATCCAAATTATACAAATAGCTGGAGGAATAGCTGAAAAAAGCACTGAGTCCAAATTTTGCTGAACGGTTTAATAAGCGCACAAATAATAAAGCCAAATGGTAAGCGCTTTTGTCCCACAAATATAGAACTTCATCAGACATGGAACATTTAAAACAATCAGTATTTAAACAAAATTCAAATGGTCACATGTAAAAAAACATTTAAAACCACGCCCCCTTAAAGTTAAAAATACAGATAACTAAACAATATATTAATATAACATATCCTAACAGTAATAAATGTATATGAACAAATATATTTAAAACTGAATAGATAATGCATATAAAATGTATAAACTAAATAAACAAATAAATACATATTAAAAATCACCTCAATAAAGCTTTCAACCTCAATAATGAACTAATGGAAGTATTCTCATTAAGCCCTGGCCAATTGGCAACATCTAACAACAGCTGCCAATACAACTCCCTTTTCTTCAGTAAAATGGACCAAGCACCCCTTCTTAATTCTACTGAAATATGGTCTATTCTCAAACAAATGTTTATATGATTTTACTCATATGTGTACTATTACATTTCAATATAGAAAACATATTTTCAAAACAATTGTAATGGTTTAATGGTTTGCAATTGTGAATGATTACTGGTAGGGAGAAGGAAAACCCAACAGCAATTCTGACTGCCCTACATCCTGTGGGTATGTTAGATTAGACTTACAAAATTTATATTATTGACATTTAATATCCTCATGCATTTTAAGGACAATGATATAGGCAGTTAGCAAGGTTCCCTAATACCTGCAGACAGGACTCAGACAGCCAATAATTGAAAAGAGATGTGTTCAATTAATTTTGTTGGGCATCACACAAACACACTAAGTGGCATTGTGCAGTGGTTAACAGAGAACTTAAGAATTAGTAGGAAATTATGGAACTGTCATACAACTAGTCCTGTGACAGAAGGTGTAAGTATATGGCTGGAGTACAGATGGTTCTAGGTCCGAGTACAGGGTATACAACCAATTTTTACTGTTGTGACAGTGTAGTTAATAGCAATGAATTGAAAAAATACATGTGCTATTTCAACATTCTTGTGGCAACAGGTGTAAGTGTAGGACTGCCATACACATGGTCTTGGGTTCTAATTCGGGATCTTACATACAATTTTACTGATGTTCCATTTAACATTATATTCACTCTCACTTATAACACTTTAGATAGTGGAGGTGATATGAATTATATGCATGAGGGATAAGACATCCTTATTGTGTTTTCAGATGTATGACTGAGGGTATACTGTCTACTATATTTCTATAAGTATAATTCTGCTATCTGCTGTATCTATATACAAGAACCTTGTCAGGTCACACACATACATGTGCAACACCTCAAACTGTCACCTGTATTTATGAATGATTCCTGACTAGGTCTGAGCTGCTTCTTCTATGGCAAAGATGGAAAATAAATGCTGTAGAAGAAAATGTTTTGTCCTTTATGCCTAGGTTTGAATCAAATGTGTCAGGTCATGATATTTATAACTCACCTAACAGTTACCTCCCAATTTCCAATATATATTTTGAAGCTGCATCACCAGACACCCCGCAAACTAAGGCCAAGTGTAAGATTAACCTTCCAATTTCAAGTATCTATTTCCTCCATGGTTAGCACTGCTGCACCCTGCTTAACATCTCACAAACACAGTTGGCATCATTGCTTAGGTTTGCACACTACCAGTAAATGCAAAAACTGGAACTGGCAGGTAAAAAGGTGTCCATTTTAGGGCACAGAGGTGGTGTGTCCATTAGTTCAGGATATTTATTGGACTCCTGGTAAAGCACCACAGACAAAGACTCCTAAAAAGCACCACAGACAAAGGATTTGGTTCCCAGTATAAGTATGAAGAATGGAACAGTTTGGATCAGGCTGCATCCAGTGCTACTGCAATCCCACACACACTGGAGAGTAGTGTAGGCATCATTTTAATCACCTACCCAGGCATAAAAGAGATACTCTCAACCATTCATTGATTGAATTGCAGACAGCAGACTTCCCACAGCTGTGTAAGTATGATAGTAAGAGTTTACTTGTAATAGTTAGAAAGCTAAATATAGACAAGATTGGTATGCATAATGCTCTTCTGTTCTTTTCTGTTCTTTCCCCAGCTAATGCCAAACATGTGTTCAATAGACAGGCTCATGTTGCTCAAATGGAGAGACTGAGACATGAAAATGGTATGTATGCAGCAAAAGAGAAGTATTATTGTATCTTTATAAGTTAAAGATATATTTTTGTTTTTTTTATACAATTGTAGCAAATTGAGCATACATATCCTAACTATAAAAGCAAGTGTGCATGGATCACTCTGTGGCACAAACCAACTTTATGAGTCAAATATTATACTGCAGTCAGAGGCTGTGGGTACAAATACCATGAATCACAACTATATAATATTGCATTTCTTTAATAATATTTACATTAAATTAAATTCTATATAAGTGGCACAAATGCCTTGCTGTTAACAGTAATCTGTATAACTGGAACATGCATATGTGCAATATATGCCCACTTCAAGGATTACTGTCAGCAATCTGTAGTTATAGTGTGTATTTATTAGGATGTACACTTAAATGTCATACTTCAGATGAAATAGTTCTATAATTGTGTTAATGCATTGAATGTCACTTATGATGGTGCTAATTGTGTCTCTTTTTTCTCTCTCACTCCAACCATTATATCTCTTTTTTCTTTCTAGTATATGTTGTCAAAATGTCTCAATGTCATCTCTGTGTACCACATCATTAAATGCTACACAGCACAGTGAGGTAATCCAGCCACAGTGGATCAGCCTGCCCCCACTCCACCAGCTCCAGCACTGATGCCCAACATGGCAGGAACCCAACCTTACAATGCTGCCTCTGCTGCCCATGCACTACTTTTTTCCCTTAGGTAGTAATGCCCTGGCAGCTGGTGTAGTGGGTTCCCTATTAGAACCGTGAAGGTACACTTACTTAAATACAGAAACGTCGACACGTATTTAACGAACCACGAAAACACCGATCGTCCTGAAGTGGGAAATTCAAAATGTCGAATCGTCATAGTTGGCACTTCTGCTGTATAGCTTCTTAAGGTAAGTGTGCGATAGTTACGGACCTTAGGGTTAGGGTGCAGGTTAAGGTAAGTGCATAGATAGTAATGTATGCAAGGTTTAGTGTAGGGTTAGAAGTAGGGCTTTGTTAAGTGTATGTATGGGTTATTTATTTTGTTTGGGTATAGCTCCTTAAGCTAAGTGTGCGATATTTACAGACCTTAGGGTTAGGGTGCGGGTTAAGGTAAGTGCATACATGGTAGTATACGCAATCTTTACTTTAGGGTTAGAGGTAGGGTTTTGTTTAGTGTATGTATGTGGTTTATTTATTTTGTTTGGGTAGGTAGTATGTAGTGGGCAGTGGGGTTGGCCAGCTATGACGATTTGAGATTTTGAATTTCGTGGTTTAGGATGTTTGATGTTTTCGAAGTTTGCACAATATGTGTTGCTGTTTTTGTATTCGCTGAAAAGGGCTTTCATGCTTATAATATAGACCCAGTGTAGTGGTACCTTATGGGAGCAGTGGCGGAGGTGGGGATTTAAGCACCCACCAGAAGATGCCAGAGTTGGTTCACAGGGTTGTGCACTACACCATTGGTATACTCCTACACCAGGTAGAGAGGCTGCTCATCTCAAGGTATGTAGGAGGAGAAGACATCAAGCACTCCAGCCACTAGTGGAATAAAGTGACATTGATGACAGTCCAGTGTGTGAGGACTCAATTCTCACTGGCCGTGAGCCCATGTTGCCCCCTCCCTCACCACAATCATATTGTACCTAAACCTTTTCTGTCACTCTCCCTCCCTGTCTCTTGTCTTGTTTGTCTTGTTTGTTTGCATTTACTTCCTCACCTATCCAACTTACCTGAGCCAGACATACCTATGTCCCATACCCAGTATTCTTCTCTTACTGAATTTGAAAAAAAATGGGCACCTGTCCCACAAAAAAAAATATTGTTGCATACATAGCTCTCCATTTCACACATGTGTCTTCTTGACAAACTTGGTTTGGTCCACTTGGCTATACAACATGATTGCGTTGTTGTCACCCCTCTCGCTGGAGTTCACAGTATAAATTCAGCTACCAGTTTTTTCTGTTGAAGAAATGGGTAGCTTTGGTTCTTCCCTACTACCTCCCTCCTGCACATTCCTGTATTGCTTTCCTTTTGTTCTTCCCCCTGCTTGCTCCCCATTTCACCACTTTCCTATCTACCCCATTTTAACACCTATAATCTGTCAATAAACAGAATCACACACAGCACAAACAGGCACCAGAAAAGACAATGGATCCCATCACTTTTTTGGCCTCTATGTTTGGGCACAGTTTGGCAATGCACACCAATGCCAAGCAATGGTGAGTGGCTCTACAATGATGCTGTTAACTCCGTGCAATGCAGCTTAACTCCACTGCACTATGTGAACACACACAATCACACATGCTGAATGTACTATAAAGAATAATATTATTGCATTATTACTGTGTATTTAAAAGTATTACATATGCCTGGATTCAAACCCAGTATCATCTGAGCTCAAAAAAAAAAAAAGAAATGCTTCAATGCATTTACACCTGCTGCCAGAGAGTCACCTAAGCAGCAGATGTGTTTCATAGACTCAATAATAACTCTCAGACATTTAGCAATGTGGCTGACATTTGCACACTACTTAACTATGCACAAACAGGGGAAGTAATAGAAATGTTTATATTGCATGCATAAACACTTTGTCAACCATCGTGAAACCTGTTGCTTGCTGCTGCAATATGCAAAATCACTATTAGCACATATTACTCCTGTTTACTGTCCATTTGGTCTTTATGGAATGAAACTACATGTGTAAACATAACAAACTGAAGGCCCTATCTAATAATATGTCACTCATATACAATACACCCATGTGTTGCCTCTGCCCATGCACTGCAACTTTGGTGTCTCAGTACTTTTTTCACACATATATCAACTACACTACACAAGTTAATATCAAATGTTGTGTGATATGCAATGCATGTCAATATGGTAACATGCAGAACTAGAACTATTGACACATAAGCCTAACCAGCTTTATTTGCAAGGCTATGGAAAGAATCATCATAGACCTTCCCACAGGGACATAGGTGACCTTCAACACACTTGACCTGACCCATTTTCATTTTGTTAAGGGTACATCTTGCTTATTAACCTAGTGGACTTCTTTGATAAGTTCCCCAAAGCCCTGGATGATGGATAACAGGACATACCACCTATGTTCATTTAGCCAAAGCCTTTGATATAATCTCCCATTCAGGTATCATAGAGAAAATCTTCCCTCTGGGGATTAACTCATACATTACTAGATGAATAGCCAACTGGCTTACCAACAGAATGCACACTGTCAAAGTTGTGGAGTCCACCTCCACCACTAGACCACTTACCAATGGAGTACCACAAGGATCTGTGCTGGGCACTCAATTGTTTGGAAACTATTTATCTGAAGTCCAGGCAAAGGTTGATGTCCTGTGGTTTACCAAGTTTTCAGATGACTGTCAACTGGGTGCAATCATATAGAGTTCTGCTACAATGTTAACATATTGCAGAAACAGCTGACACAGATAAATGATTGGTGCCAAACTTGCAGACTGAACCTCAATCCAAAGAAATGCCTGATTGTCCCTTTTGGCAAAGAAGTACCCCTACTAATTTTGATATACATAACACCGTTTTAAGCTCAAACTCAGTGTTGCGAGACTAGAGAACACATGTTGATAGCAATCTAAACTTCAATCGCTATTTCTCCATAATGGTAAGACACACCTTCTACATTGTGCACTTAATAAATAAGGCCATTGCATCCAAGACAAGGAATATCATAGCTGTACTTGACCCTTATCAGACCACTAATTCATTACAATGTTTTCCTCTGTATGTACCTCATGAGACACCTGCAGCAACTGGAGAAAACACAGAAGTTTCTGACCAGGAGAATCCAGGGCCTCCAAAACATGACATACATGAAAAGACTGAAAGATCTGTCACTGTATCCGTATCATACATGCTACTGACAGGTGACCTACGCCTGGCCTACAGAGCAGTCTCAGACCCTGCCCTACTGAAAATGCTGTACATCCAAACGAGGGGGGCAGTTTTATATTAAGTAATACACAGGATGATAGTTTTTTGAGGTTCTGAATAATGTTACTGCAGTTTCATTATAATTATTGAATAGTTTGATTTTTAGTAGCCAGTTCCAAGTACAGCTAAAGTTGCTCTTTAAGAAAACTACAGCAATAATGAAGAAAGGAATATGAATTTTCTAGAACTTAAAGAAGCATTGGATGACAAGCCAAGCCTACTGTACACAAGTGCTTGTAGTCATAAAGATTTGAAATGAATATCACTAAGCCGATCTAAATAGTATTATCTTCCAACATTTGACAAGGAGGGTGATGTGGCTATGGTTGACTGGCCTGAATGATTCTACTTTTTGCAGGAACACATTCTAGTCATCCTGTGTTAACCAACATTCATCCTAGAAAGTACATTACCCATAATAAAATCTACTTTGTTCAGTGAAGATCAGTTGATGGAGTGGGTGAGGTAAATATAGGGAATCTATAAGTTTTACTTAGTGATTAAAAACATTTAGAATCTTCACTGTTCCTTCTTTGACTTGGTCTTCACTTTATGTAAGGATTATCCCTATGAAATAGAAAAGAAACTTTGGTATCCCTCTGAGGAGAACCAAACAGCTAATTTAAAACCAATGCAATCCAGTATGACAAGTTGTATTTATTTTTTGAAGACTGGTTTATCAAAGATGAATTAGCTTAGTGTCTTGTTTTCCCAAATACCTCACAACTTTGTCCATCTGTCTCTTTTTTCATGGGATTTTTTTTTGGGGGGGGCATTTTTTTCTAAAGTATTCAACTGTGACATTTCAAGCCTATTTTATGTAACATGAATTAAAATCCTGCTATCCTCTCTTTAACAGAATGTTCACATGCAGCATATGTAATTCAGGTCAGAAGTTAATCCTGTCATTTCCAAGTCCTTTGTGGAATACAACAAATCTCAGTATCACTTTTTGGTGTCTAAAATGTCTCCAGTGAATTATAAGAAAATAGAACTTCTTACTAATTACCTGTGTTTGCGTTTAGTCTGCATTAAGCTAAACAGTCCAGCATAAAAAGAAAGCAAATAAGATTCAAGTGGAAATGGCACAGAGCCTGGCTTCTTCTACTTACATGGTTTAGTATGGTGGATAACAAGTAATAAAAACAAACAGCAACACTAATATTCAAAATTACAGGATGTACTGCACATGTTTTAAGCATAGAGCTGGAATTTCTAAGCCACTCATGTAAACAAACACTCTTCCTTGGTGATAGACTCTGATTATTTGAACATCTGATGGTCTTAACTACCTGCCAGATCCATTAGAGTCTCACATAATAGATGGAGCCTGCTCAAAGGAAGCGTAGAAAACAAAACTGCCCAAAATCAATACTGTACTAAATTGTCAGTATTTTAGGTTACCATGGTTTGTTAGATATAGCAGAGGCATGCAAGACATTGTCTCATGTTCTAAGAAAAATAATGCAAAAGCACAGCAATGCAGCACATCATGATTATATGGACTGGGATTCAGTTAAGCCAACACATCTTTAGGAAGGCAAAATGTTATCTGGCATCAAGATATATATATGGAATCATACAGAAGTAAAATATTGTTGATACTAATGTTGCCTGCAAGCTCTTAATTAGCAGAATCAGACTATTTTGTTGCCAGAATATCAACGGTAAGTCACTAGAGGGTCATGAAAGATATTATGACAGCTAAGGAATCATACTCAGGGAGTGACTGTATGGCATTTCTGGTCACCCCTTCATTTACAGTCCCAATCTAGTCCCAAATTTTGAAGTAAAGGTGTTTAACAAAAGAGATCTCATGCTATTGTTGTCAGGAAGGCTGTATTCTGTAAGGCCTGGAAAGCAGCCGAGGATAAATTGTATTGAACCTGTGTTTTAGTGGTGGGTGAGTACAGCAACTTGAAAATTGATTTTGATTTTAACATCTTAAACAACCGAACAGGCATACGGCACTTCACTGCTGAGGCTCAGATAATGTCACTGTGAGTAACGACCGAGCTGTTGCTGGGCATTTGCTTTCTTCTTAGATGCAAGACCTGCTATTAGATAGAAATCTTAATGGAACAGGTAGTGAGACATTGTACTGGGGAGTACACTGAGAGTGGGTTCTTGTGATGGTAGATGTAACAGCATAGAGATAATCTATTTGCTTTCTTTATGGAAACAATCACTGGATCCAAGTAAAGAAAAAGGCTGCAAAGCCAGTATTTGACAAAGCCAACAGGACTATAGTGCTTTATCTTCTCAAAGATTCAAAAGAATAGAAGAGAATATTTTTCTTATTTGTTTACATTTTTCCAGCCTTTGTGACATTCCTCAGGGATTACATTAAACTAGACAGCATAACAAAATCACAGAATCACAAAAGGACAAAGAGAAAGATCCTCCACAATAAGACAGTGTATCTGCAGAAGACAAGCCTTCCTTGTAACTCTCGTGTGAGGCTGTGCCCCTTTATCCATCTCACAATAGTTGTTTCTTCTGTCAGATTCTGCACAACCATAGATAATGGATTATCTTTCACATTTATGTGATCTTTGCTAAAATTGGAAAAATGTCAATATTTGGCATTTCAGAGTCAATCTTCTTTGCAGCGGGATGTGCTGCTTGAGTTTAATACAACACATCCATGCTTCAATTACTTCCAATTATACACTTACATATCCTAGTGGATTGCTGCCACTCAAACTTACTGCTGGAACTCAAAGTCACTAAATTTTTTTTAGTGCAATCATTGCACATTTTAAGCTAAATTTATTTTACCCATCCTTCAGCATGCTCGCTCGTTCGTGCACACACACACACACACACACACACACACACACACACACACACACACACACACACACACACACACACACACACACATGCAGACATACACACTCCATACATCTCAACTTTTCAGATTATCACAGAATGTCCAGATTCTTGCCTAATATTTGTGGTCTATTCCTCATAAAATGTGTTATTTTCTGGCAAATTACCGAGGATTAAAGTCACTAATTAATGGCATACATTTGAGCTTCAGACTTCATATACCCTAGAGAATGCACACTCACACAAATTGTGTTATTCTGACAACTTTTTAAGTTTTTAAGAGCAATAATTAAAATATGCCCCTATTTTTGGGCCTTCATCCCCCCATTATTTTAGGCTTTGTCTAGATTACTTTCTCTAAGAAGTTGAGAGGTATCACAAACACACACACACACACACACACACACACACACACACACACACACACACACACACACACACTCACTCATACTCTCATATCACAGCACTTTTGGTGATTTAAGTAGTATGATCAAGTATATCATTTATTTATATATTTTGAAGATTGTAGAAGGATAGAATTTGATGTATGTTATAGAAATAAATGCAGATATGTTTTGTTCCCTTTTATAAGTTCTTCCCATCCACTAATCTATTTAAAATATGCAAGAAACTCATAAAAAGGGCCAATTAAATGTTGTATACTGACTATATGCTACAGAGTAAATAGCTGTAACTGTTTTGAATGAATAACATAGATGTTGTTTGTTTCATCATTGGGTTAGCTGTTTTCATCTCCATCAGTCTAAATAAGTGACTGTATATGGTATATAAATACACACTTGCACTCTTTGAATCAAGCACAGCATAAATCTGTATAAAATTATTGTATCCAGTGGACACTTAACCATACGTGTCTGTTTCCTGACATAAATTGGTTGCTGTAGATAACAGTTATTTCATTAATGGCCTGTTGCAGTTATTTCTTTTTTCTTGGCCTGGTCTTGCCAGTTAACTAAAAAAGGTATCAGAGTTACTAAAGATGCAAAGAAACAGGGAGGGTTCAGGCAAATTTACTAATAATATAGTGTAAGCTGCTTCATCTCAAGTGAGAAAATTACATTCTCTATTTGTTATTACATTTCAATTTACTCTTTAAGTAACTCCATGTAGAATAAATAGTACCTAAACAGTTTTACACTCAAAGAATAACCAGTAAGATTGAGCCCTTTGGCTGCTGGATTTCTTTGTTCTGTTTAGTGTGTGTGTGTGTGTGTGTGTGTGTGTGTGTGTGTGTGTGTGTGTGTGTGTGTGTGTGTGTGTGTGTGCATGCATCTGTGTTTCTGTATGTGTGTGTCTAGTCCTATCCTTTTTTTCACTTCTTATGTTCGGCTATCACTGCTAATTTATGTTGAGTTGGAATCCCAGATATGAATCTGGTTTGGAGATAATTTGAGAGATGTCAGCTTTACCAAATTCTGTGGATTCACTCTTTAATTTCTCCAAATCTTTTGGGTTTCTAATACCATGATGGGAATGGACCCCATTCCTTAGTCAAAGTATGATTAAAGTTCATGAAATTAGTATTGTTTCACTCTTTGATGTCAGCCAGTAATACTCTTCGCAGCACCCGCAATGTGCCCAGTAATGACTCCTTCCGCAATTCGTACGGAGTTACATGGATTGGTAGCATATCTAAATAGAATTATAGACTCTTTTTTATAAGATCTGTTGCTCCTACTACTATTGAAACTGTCTGGGTATCTTTCTTCCACATTGCTCTCATTTCTGCCTGCAGATCCTGATATTTTATGACTTTGTGTCTCTCTCTGTACGCAAGTCACTGGATGTGGTGATTTCAATGTGCAATACTACTTTTGTCTTCTTTTCTTGGACCACTACATCTGGTTTTCTAGCATCTATCTTTTGAACTGTTGGTAATGGGTGATCCCATGTGATGTAGACTTAATTTTCTATGATGCTTTGTGGCCCATGTTTCCAGTGTTTTTAGCCACTTCAATACCATAATGTTTGCACAATCCCAAGCGCAACAGTCTTGCCACATTATTATGCTTTCCAGTATACAGTTCTTCTGCCACTAGTATGTCACAACCAGCAATCGGGTGTGCGACTGTTTCCAATTCAGTTTTACAAAACCTACATCTGTATGTTGCTTCCACATGTTTAATGTACTTTGTAAACCAACATGTATGCAGCCCACTGTCTTAGGCTGCCAATATTAACCTTTCATCTCTTGGTTTGAATTTGCCACTCCTCAACCATTGCTGTGTTTGTTCCTGATCAACATGAGGTTCTTCCAGAAGTTTTCTATACTTGCAATGATATTTATGCTTTTTCCACATTCCTTCCTTCTCATCTGGTCGTTCACCTTATATTCTTTCATTTTTTTTTGGTACATACAGTTTCTGCCTGATTTTTATCTACTTGTTTGATTTGATTTCCATTTGTTGACACCGGCATGTTTTTGCTAGAGTAAGCAGAGAATTCATCTTAGATTTATTCTTCTCATGTTTCAAAACTTTCACTACATTTGGGTCTTGTGAGGTCAGAAGATATGTGTGGAGTCCCACAATTGCAGATCTATACATATAATCAGTTACAAGGAGGCCCATCCCTCCTTCGGAACAGGGAATATATAATCTTGGCATGCACTGATTTTTATAAATCATTTGGTGAGCATGAAGCATCCTTCTTGTTTTCCTATCTAATCTGTCCAACATGTTTTGGGGACAGTCAATCACTCCAAAACTGTAAGTTAGGACAGGAAGAGCAAATTGGTTTATAGCCTGGATTTTGTTCCTAGATGTCAGTGCTGTTTTCAGGATTAATTTAAGTCTTCTGAAGTATTCCTTACTAAGTTTTATTTACATTTGTTCATGTTTTATTGTTGATCCTTCATCAATTCCCAAATATTTATACACTCCTCCTTGCTCAAGTTCTTTTATGTGACATTCTTGTCCCAAACTGATGTTTTCCTGGTGTTGCAGTTTTCCTGCTTTAAATGTTACTTTTCCACATTTATCAAGACCAAATGACATTCTTATATCATCTGAAAAAGTTTTGACAACTTGCAGTTGTACTTTCAGTTCCTCACCTGATGAACTATAGAGTTTTAAATCATCGACAAAGAGAAGATGTGAAGCCTTTACACTTTGTTGTTTTCTAGGAGCCAAATTATAGCCATGACCTAAGCTGTTAATTAGACAGCTTAATGGGTTAAGGGCAAGGCAAAATAGCAATGGTGACAAAGAGTCACCCTGGAATATCCCCCTTTGAATTTTTATTCCTGGGATAATAATTTGTCCTTTATCATGGCTTAATTGCAAAGTGGTCTGCCACTGTTTCATGGTCACTGTAATGTAATCGATCAGTGTAGGATGTATCTTTTACATTTTTAAACACTCTTTTATCCATTAATGTGGGATACTATCAAATGATTTTTTGTAGTCAATCCATGCCATACTTAGATTCTTCCCCTTTTTACAGTTCTCCACTATGACTTTATTTAACAACAAAAGATCCTTTGTTCCATATGACTTTTTTATTGCCCTTTTGTTCTACTGCCATAATTGAGTTTTCTTCTAAATGACTATAAACTCTGTCCGCATCAGTTCCTGTGTATAGTTTATACATCATTGGAAGGCAAGTTATTGGTCTATAATTTTTAGGGTAGCTTGCAGGTTCACTCTTAAGTAGAAGCATTGTTTTTCTTGTTGTTAACCAGATTGGTGTCTGTTTGGAGTGCGCATATAAATAGTTCTTACTCATAGCTAAATTTTCGTGCAAAGATGTTAATACTTTCAACCAAAAGTTAGGTACTGCATCTGGGCCTTGGGTTTCCAATTAGAGGCTTTTCTTAACTTTGTTTGAATCTCTCTGGCTGTTACTACAACCCATTTCATATCCTATACCTTTAAACCTCTTATTCTTTCTTTATCTTCTTCTATTCAGCATCTTTGTTATGTTCCACAGGATCTTCACAGATACTTCTCCAAAATGTATCTATTTCTTCTTTTTTGGGGGGGTCATTCAGTTCCATTCATTTTATTTCCCAATTCTCTATAAAACTTTTTTGGGATCATTAATAAATTGCTTATTTTGTACTTTTCCTTTATATTTATCTTTGTTATTCCTAGGTTTTTCCACCTGTTCTGAAATTTTTAGTTCATTTGTGATAGTACATGATAGATCCTGGTCAATACTTCCCATTGCTTTTATCACATCTATCTTTCTTAGTATTTTTGTTGATCTGTTCCCTCTTCTATAGTGTTCTAACAGTGACACTTCTTGTCTTAACTGCTTTATAATTTTCTATATTCAATATTTCCATGATGGTATTCAATTTCTCCCCTTCCTTTGCCTCACTGCCCTGTGTTCTTGTGGTAGAACTTTACCAGTTATTAATTTAGCTGCACAGTAACATATTCTGTTTACTTCTATCACATGGATCTCTATGAACAGTTCTAATTATTGTGTTTATTTGTTTTATCAGGCGTATGACTTTTTGGGTTTTATTAACCTACTGCAGTTTATTTCTTTCATTGATCTTGATGTATCTGCCTATGTCTATTAAATCAAGCAACTCTTCTCTTCACTTATTTTCTTCTAAACTGAGGGCACCTCACTTGTCTTCCACTTCCTGTGGGCATTCTATAGAAGGTTCTATATCATCTTCTTGTGGCACATTCTCTTTAATTTCATCCTATGCCATCCATTGCTCTATCATTTGGGAACTCACTGGTCTATCACTCCTCAACATTGATTGCATCAGAGCTTCCACAGTTTCATGTTTCTTCCCTTGCTGTCTAGCTTCAAGTGAATATTTATACTGGTTTCCTGTGGAAGGCTCCAAATTATCTTTATATGGCACCTGACCAATTGCTTCCTGTTCCACTGGTTTCCCTTTAATTTGGATATCCATTACTCTATCCTGTTGTGGTGCTTCCTGAATTAGATTTTCTATAATGAATCCTTCACTTTGCAGGTACTCCATAACCTCAGTTTCTATTTCTTTAACTTCTCCATTACTGATCTCCTTTTCTACTTTTCCTTTTTGTCTTCTTTTTTTTGTATTGTAAAGTTTTCCATGTCCAGATTCCTTTGCATGTATTTCTCTTCAAATATCTTTGGTGCTGCTCTTTTTGTATTGGTTAGTTTTGCTTCTCCTTTGCATAAATCTTACACCATGTTCAATCTCTTTTTCTTTTCCATGTCCATATTTCTTCTTCAGATGTTTCCTGATCTTCCTGTTTCTTCCTACTTTCGGGACTCACTCCATCCTGCTGTGATGTAACCTGTGTTAGACCTTCTGCATCAAATCCTTCACTTTGCAGGCACTCCATAACTTCAGCTTCTATTTTTTTTAACTTCTACTTTACTAGTCTAATTTTCTGCATTCCATCTTTTTGATATTATTTTTTATTGTGAAATTTTCTATATCCGGATGCCTTTGCCTATATTTCTCTTTGAATATCTTTGGGGCTGCCTTCTTTACATTGATTAATTTGACTTTCTTCTTTGCATAAATATTACACCATATCAAATCTCTCATTCTTTCCCATGTTAATATTTCTTTTTTACACCTTTCACATATCTCTTGGTTTTGTTGTTTATATTTTCGCACTTCCTCGGATGCTTCTTTTTCCAAGCAGATCAAGGTTTCTTGATCTATATATTGTTTTTCACAAATCTGTTGTATTAATGAACACAAATTTTCATTTGAAGCTTCTGACAGTATTTCTTGCGAAAGTTTTTTTCTTTCCTCTAATTTCTCTCTTAATCATTTTGTATATCTTGTGTCTGGAAATTCTGGGCTTTTTGCATAATAGTAACAATACATAATTTCTTTCTTATCCTCAATAGTTCACTTTATCGTCTTTATGGCTCTTCTTTGGCCTATCAGTTTTTTGTGATTTTTTTTGTGTTATGCTACTTCCTTCTGCAATAGGGGGGGGCTATCCTCACCCTGGGCCTGGCCCCATTGTAAGAATGTTTCCATATTTTGAAGATTCTACACTGTCATTTTTTCCAGTCCTAGCACCAGTGCACCTACCAGCATTGGACACTTTTTTATCCTGAGTCTTGTGCACCCAGCTATCTTTTTTAGTTTTTAACCTACTTCTATTCATAATATATGCTATATAAATGCAGTCTATATATCAGTGTCACCTTGGTGAGATTTTGTGAAAAACAGGGTCCACCTCGTGGAGGTACTCACCAAGGCTTGAGGATGAATTAAATTTCAGCACTACTACTCTCCTTTGCTTGCTGAATTTTCACCTCTCCATTTGGACCCATTCTGTGGTATAATGGAAGCCCAGATGATGACATAGATGACCCAAGGTCAAATATTGGCTACAATTTTGGAAAAGCTGGTCAGGGGGATGGGAATGAGCAACTGAAACAGACTCACCCATCATAGGGAGAGGAAGAGATGGTTTCATCTGGCTGATAATCCCCATGCATGTGGATGCTTACTGGACTCTGGTAATAACCAGACTGAAGATGTGGTCTTGGGAATGAGAAGTCTGAGACAGTAGCCTTCGTTAGCATGTGTGGTAGCACATAGAGAATGTGTAGCATGTCCAGCAGTGGTGAAGATGCTCATGTCAGTCACCTGAGGAATTATAATAGAAAGACCCAGCTGTCCATATTCATGAGGACTTCCTAGTAGAGCCTCAGACAGATGGGTAAGTGGCAGCAGCAGAGAACTAGTGAGCAGCTGATTTGCAATATGGTACAGGGAAGGGTGGTATTGTCTCTATATCTTCTTGGCATCAGGCTGCCAGGTGGTGTGGTTTGTGGTGGGGGACTGGTGAGCCATTTGGTAGAGAAATAGGCTGATATGTGGGTTGATGGTTCCACAGATGTGTCAAGGGTCAGGCAAACTTCAAGGCTGCATGGATGACAGCTGCCACTGGTTGGGTCTCTCTTGTCTCAGCAGCCACATTGTCACTGGTAGGGAAAAATAGTCTGACAGATAGCAGATTTGAAGGCAAAAGCATGCAAAAAAATAAGTAAAATATCAGCTTTAGCATTAGTCTTGACCAACTAAGTATTGAATAATCTAAAACCTAATTCACTTGTATGCCATTTAATTTTCAGATACTAATTTAAAAGCTTTCTATTTTTGTTTTCAATCTTGATAGCCTTAAGTTTTCTTGGCATTGTCATTCTAAGTTTTCTCTCTGTGCTGTATTTTGTTTTAGTCATTCTATAGGAGTTATTATCGTAATTCAATGATTTTCTGAAAATGCTAACATTTTTCTGACTTGTTTTGTTGAGTGTTCAAATGTTGTGAACATACTGCCATGTATGTGTATTTTCATGTTTTTATGTTGTCTGGAGCTGTTATTCAATTCATGCTTTCTTACAGAGTTATTGATGTCATTGAGTTGTGGGAATGTAGAATGATGAGAAGAGAAGAGGTGAATTCGGTTGTAAATCAAGCTAGTACTGTGGCGGAGATGGATACATTTCTGACTATGGCCTAGGTGACTGAAATTTGATTAGTAATTTGGGTATCTGAGATGTTGGCTGGGAAGAATGGGCATGCTCATGTGCACCTTGTAGGTGAACCCTGCTGAAGGCCAGGGAAGCCTGTGGGTGACATTGTCATAAAGTGGAAATAGGAGATATTTGCTGATATGCAGTGGAGGAGGCATGATATACCAAGACTTCTCCATTGCATGACCACACTGGGATGTTCAGTGAATATGTGTGGTACGAAGGGGATAAGTTACAACATAATAAAATATTCCTTGGCAGTGGGATGATACTGAACCAGAGCCCTCAGTTACCTCACTGGCCTCAGATATGAATCAGATAGTGCCCTGTAGAGACTAAGATGGATCCAGTGAAGAAGGATTCTTGATTTGATTGGATTAGATTGTAATTGTTTGGATATAACCTTGATGCCTCTATATTATCAATGTTAAAATTTGTGCTAATTTTTAATATTTTACTGTACTTTGCATATGTGTACTGTTGACGTATGCATTATTGATTGTTAACTGCAGATCTTTTTGTGCTATACTTTGTATATGTGTTAATTGTGCAGCTTTTCTACCCAGGCCCCACCCCCCTGAAAAAAGGGTGACAGCTCTGTCAAACTAACCCGGTCAACAAATAACAAACAAACAAATAAACAAACAAATAAATAAATAAATAAGGAGAAAAGCTGATGACATCTAATAGTCATCTGTGAAGAGCCAAAAAGAATTCTGTTTTTAAATCAACTTTTCTCTTTATCTGAAATTTGTTTATCCTCAGTTAATTTATTTAGATAAGAGATAGAGGGATTTAAAATACAGAAATGGGTGATGTGGGGATCTAGTCCTAATGAAGAAAACACTGTCCCCTGGATTCAATAAACTCCATGTGGGAATAGTGCTGCCAGGCTTGTGCATGTCCCCAGGCTTGTTTACTGGATCGCGTGGTGGCCATATTCCATACAGGAGAAACTGCACTATTCTTACACTCCATGTAAACTTTATTGAATCCCAGGGTTTGTCTCCTTTTTTGATCTTATAATATGTGTTCATTTGTGCCTGTGACATCTGGGGTTTAAACATTTTATCAGTATATACAATAGTTTTCCGCTATGGACCTATTTTTTGAGTGTCAGTGGAATTTTTATAATCATATTCTCTGACATAGTTTGGTGGTATCATGTTAATTAATCCTATTGTATGCCTGCATGCTATTATCTTATATTAAAAAACAAAAGAGTGTAAGAAACTTCTCTGTGTGGAGGATTTTCAATTCATATATCTCTAGTTAATCACTGTATATTAATAAGATCAGATAGTGATAGAAGACGTAGAGAGCTTAAACACTGTTAAAGGAAAAAACTTCAAAGACCAATGCACGTTAGGTTCAAGTAAGGCACCCTTTATTACTTGCAGCAAGGAGACAAAGCATGTAGGTACAAGGTTTGTCTAGTTCTTCTGATGATTAGTATGTTATTCTTATACAGTTCTCTCCATGCTACACAGAAAATGTTACTATTCTATTGCTGACGTAGTTGGATTCAGCTTTCTGTATGTTTCACAGAAAATGTTGCTAGACTTATTGCTGACTAGGTTAGATTGTTTGCTAGCTTTGCAAAAAACATTTTGAGAAAAACAACCTGGCCTTGAGCTTATTTTAGCCCATTATATCTTTTCAATTCTTCGATTGTACAGTTCTAATACATGTTACATTTTGTCTAGATTCAAGGTACATTTCTAGCTTTGGTACAAGTAACGCTGACTATGGTTTATACTTTCAAGCATCTATTGTTCACTTTATCAGAGCTTCTAGCAGCTGCATATTTTTTCATGGCATAAGCAGAAATCAAATGCTTCTTTGTTAGGTCTCATGACATTAGCAGAAATGAAATGCTTCTTATTATTTTCATGACATTAGCAAAAATGAAATGTCTCTTGTTAAGTTTCTAATAGCTGTGCAGATTCATGCAGTGTGAACAGAATAAATGTATTAACCCTTTTTTAACTTCAAATGCACTAAGCATGCATATTACTATTATATTTTTCTAACACTCACCATAAGTCAAAAAATAATAAAAAATATAATTTGAAATATTATACAGAATTGCTAAGTATTCAAAAGTAATCCAAGCCAGGTAGACTGTCTGTTTCCAGTCGAAAATCCTTTATTAAGCACCCAGACAAGCAATCCAAGTAAAACAAAAATAACAGAATAATAGTTTCATCACTAACTTGCTAACTATATATATATATATATATATATCTATATAGATATATATATATATATATATATATATATATATATATATATATATATTTTTTTTTTTATCAGGTAAGATAGTGGTTTATTGTGCTATATTGAGCTTTTCACACAGAAACCTGAAGGCTTTCAAAGGTGTATCAATCTCGGTGCACAAGAAAGTCCTTATCTTAACTGACTCTGTAAAGTAATACCTCCATGTTTGGTACTGCCTTTCTTCCTCATGAAGATGAAATCATCCTAGTAAAGCACAGCCTTCCTGCCCATACTGGTGAACTCCCTAAATTTGTGTAAAGCAGTAGTAAACTTCTTCAGTGTCCCACAAGCCTCCATACAATCTATGGCCTTAGCCTTTCCACAGAAAGGAATCATGTGGCACTGAACATGCAACACAGCATGTTCCCCCTACTATGGCTGTTCTCCATTCCTGACAGGTAGGGAAATATTTATTATAACCCAAGTCAACTGTTGGTATGCCTAATATCTCACTTGATGGTATTGTTAGCAGCCATTAGCTTAATAAGCAGCAATTAGCTTCCTAAAATGTTGATCAAATGGCAACTAAACTTGTTCATTGTTCATTTTCCGTGCTTTCTGGGCATTGCCTTTCTGTTATGTTGTGCATTGTCGCAACCATTATGTACACAAAACCAAAAATGTAACTGTCTCAAATTCTCATGTAGCATCTGTCAGTCCTGTACATGCCCAGTGCTGTTGTGAGATAATTAGCCACAGATTGATCTTATTCATCTATGGTCTGCACACGCTCTTGACTGAGTAACCCAAATATTTTTGACAAACACATTCTTTTGTATAAGTTCTCCAACTGATAGTGGTAAATGCACAACATTCAGTTCTCTCTGACAATTTTTGGGAAAATGTTTTACTCCATCTGCCTGTATCCCTTTTTGATACTGTAAAAAATAGGATTGCCTTTCCTTTCTTCCTTGCTTTGCTCCCAAACTTGCATCATTCCCCTGTGGAAATCCTAGAGTTGCAGGTATACCACTTTCTAATCATGTTGTTCCAATAATCCACTTTACTACTGAAATTGCCCCTGACACTACCTGCACTTTTCCTGGGCTCTCTAACACAATTTGGTTCTCATTCCAAATAGATTGCCTTCCCCCAAAGAGTCAATATATCCATCATTGTAATCAATCAAGCCTTCAGTACTCTTCTCTATGACTGAGACATTATTATCCTGTATAAATTAAACTTTACTTTGTATAAACAAACTAATGCTTCATTTATAGAGGAAATTAGTTTGTATAAACATTCTGACCTGATTGCTGTGCTGTAACCAAACAGCCACAAGCCTGAATTGACAGACCATCTCTTCCATTTTGCCCATTTGATCTTGTTTTAACTGACGGCCTCTAGCTGACTGTATATTTCCCTTTACTGACAGATACCTCTTCTATTTGCCTGCTATACCTTCTGCAGTCAATCACCTAGCATTCTTTGAATCTCTACCAAAAACTCTATGGTTTGTGATGTAAAGGCTTCCAGTTTATTGTAATATTACTCTGACTCAGACATGCCTACCTGGTAGAATACAGCAATTCTGGATTAGCTTAGCATGTGTAATTTTTGTAAATCCTTAATATTATATATTGTTGAGGGAGGTGATATTATCATCACTGTGGGTGACTGATAAAGGTAAGAAAAAAGGGATTGGCAGAGGAAGACACAGTAGAAATCCATTCTCTAATCTCAAATAAAATTTTCTTCAAGGCAAACTATTTGTTTATTAGTACTTTGCTATGCAAAATCACCCCAGCAAAATCTGACCTCTACAGTGCAGTCTTTACAAGCTTGGTATATAAGTATAAACCGCAACCTACTAAACTTTTCCCACAGATTATTTCTGCCTAAACTACATGGAAGGGAGAATTAACTCAAATTTTAACTGCTCACGGCAATACCATGCCTATATATATATATATTGTGGTTTCTCACAAGACTTTACATGGTCCTACACACTTAATCCAGCTCATAAATTTCTATGCCTCCTTTACAGCTGTCGTACCCTAATTACAGAATCCAGATATTAGTAAGATTTTATTTTCACCGTTACTGTGCATTTGAATAGCCATGTAGCGCTTCTCTTTATATGCACAGTTCTAAATAACATATATCTATCTACATGCTACTCAGAAAAGTAGAACTAAAATGGCTGGAGAGGACAACAGACCATTCAGGCCTAAGCCAGAAGAAATGCTTAGACTTTCTATGTTGTGGTTTAGTTGTTATACTGATATAGGCATTTTATGGATGTATTTGCTTGAAGAATTGCATAAAACTTAAAGAATTGGATGAAACTAATTTAACTAATTAAATACTGCATGCATCTCGGGGGGGGGGTGAAAATGTTAATTATCTTTATACACAGCATTGATGAGAACCCCTTGCTTTGGGACTGGCTGTCTGCTTTCTTATTCTGTTTTTGTTATATGGATACTTTAATAGTATTACTGCCTGTTTCCCTGGTGTGACCCTAATTAGGCCCCTAAAAATATGGTGGTAGCATTCTGATCCCCACGTCAAGTAGCAGAAATGTAATGACATCAGTGATGCCATGAGGCAGTTATGCCATCCGTGACATACTTCTGGATTCCAATAAAAAGACATATTTTATATGACTCAAACAAAAAGTGACAGACACCCCATGTGATGTCATATACTGGGAGAGGGATAAAAATGGCCCCTGCCTGCATGCACACTGCAGCTTGTGCAGAAGCTTTTGCCTCAAAAACACTGTAAGTGAAAATAAATAAGGGGGAAAACACTAATGCTTAGCTTTCACATCACTAAACCACTAATAAATGCCAAAATTCATAAAAAGTCACAAATAGAGGAAGTTTAATGCTTCTTTGGTTATTAAAATGGATGGGAAAATAAAGGAGAAAGTAAACTAGGAGCCCTATCCTAGACCGGAATTGCAAGAAATGTACTAGCCAATCACCTTAATAAGTTCTTAATCTAGAACCTGCAAACATTGAACAAACAAACTAATGCATGCATAATCTAAGGCACACGTAAGGAAATACTGGCTCATCACAGGATGCCAGCATTTGCTTTTTGGGGGTTAATACACTGAGGGTTATGGGATTTTGCCCCTTTCCCACTGTTTTGTGATCTCTGAATTGGTATCTATAATGTTGTTTCCTTTTTTTTTTTTTAAATTAAGTGTTGGCCATTTGTGCTTGATAATACATACATACACATAAACCCATTTATTAACCCTTTAACTATGCAAGTAAGAAAACAGTCATTTTAGGTAACTTTTTTTGAGAAGAGGTATACATAAGCCACTACCCTTGGCAAGAAATGGGCTTAATACCGTTGACACTGACATTGATTAATAAATAACATTCTTTTATTAAAATAACACCAGAAGCCTATGGTATTCAGCAAATGAACTGCGTACTCTAGAACACAAAGTGCCGGTTACCTAATTTAATCAATTGACAAAGCTATCCTCATAATTTTTTTTTCTTATTATTCCACTTGTGTTTTTATTCTTATTAATTTTTCTATTTAGTCATTTGCTTTCTACCACCAGTAGAGTCATACCCATTTTGTTATGTTTGGAGATGAGTACAGCAATTTTCTAAGCACATTCACTGCCTGGCTTAACTTAAAATGTCTAAATTAGGCCTCATTACCAACATTGCTGCCACCACAATTCACTGGTTAAGGGTTAAGCAGTAAAACTCTGTACTGGGTCTTCTCACTTTACCAGGCCTTGTAAGCAAGACTCTTGCCTAAATTGTGTCCATATTTATATTCGCTAAACACCTGGCCTTTACTTTCCTTCCCACCCCAATTTGACACCTGGGGGACACCTGAACACTCTCTGCTCACTGACTGAACACTCTGCTTGCTGGGCCCATTTGCTAATCACTTACCTACAGAAGACAGAAGATCACGGCAGTGCAATCTGTTCCTAAACTACCTTTTTGACTAACTATGGAGAGATATATACAGCTGGAACATGTTTTTGAAAAATGATGTCACATTAGCAGTACCATATCTGTATTTAATTAAACTGTAAAAGTGCAGCAGCTTTGCATATTACAGATGTACTAACAGACTATTACGTCATGTTTGTTGTATTTAGGCACTTTGTTTTATTTTTTTCATTTTTTAAATCTTGGAGATAATTTTTTTTATTATTGATAAGATTCTCATTTTGCAAGAAAATGCAGTGTATAAGTAAGCTAGCAACTAATGCACCATTGTGCTACTCACAATTAATACATCTTAATGAACTAATATTCATGATTTATGAATATTACATTTTAATTTTCATCTTTCTGTTGCTTTACTGTTTCCTATGCAACTGTTCAGCTATTGAACTAGTACTAGATTGAAAATATCAGTGTAAGTCATGTTTTCATTATACTGAAGCTGGGCTCTTTTTAAATGTCAACTTCTCAATTTTTATCAAAATACTAGCAATTTCTAGCCACTTTGCAGAAGTAGGAATTGGCTCATGTTTAAGATGCTGCTGCTTGAACTACAATACTTCTTAATATGTAACTAAATTAGATTATTGTTTGTACAGCATTAACCCCCACTTGATTGGTTTCTAAATAGCCCCAGTTGTGATCCTTAGTCCCTAAATATGAGTATAATTTTTCAGCCTGTGAATTATTAGGCTAGTATATATTCCAAATGGCTTAACTTGCCTTTAAAAGGACAATAACATTGTGGTTACAGGCTATGTATGGTCTGACAGTGCATGCTTTTAGTGGTCAGAGAGCTGGAAGAAATAACATACAATAAAGGCAGATGAGGTACAATGCCATTTTTGGGTATATTGTGTCATACATTTGCCTGCGGGTAGAATCATACAATAGCAGGAAAACAAAGTCTACAAATTAGTCTGCTGACCTAGCTGCTGAATTACATTTCTAGAAGCTTAGATAGTTGTAATGTCTGCCTTGAGCAAGTAGCAAATCAATAATTGTCTGAGGAAACGTAACTTTCCAAGCTGCATACATGTGCGGTTCAGCAACCACTCCTGAAAGTCTTAATAAAAATATCAAAGGACTGTAGTGCAGGTTTCTCACACTGTTCAGTCTAACAGCCATGCATTTTCAACATGTATTTAACATCCTTAAGAGTAGCAAATGGGAGGTCACTTAGAACTCTTCTATTCTCTATAGCTTACTTTTTTCTTTCACTCTCTTACCAGCAAAGTAAAGACAAAAATAAATAACACTATTTACAGTTTGCATTTAACCGAACTGCAGTCTGCAGATGTCGAGAAAGGTTGAATTCACTTAAGGAAGTGTGTTTGCGACATTCTGACCTATTTGAAATTCCATTTTGAAAATGTGCATCAATATTTCAGGTAGGAAGTGTTCATATGTGAGCAGTGGTGATTTCCAGAACCACAAGCTCATGAAGCTATGCAAGATAAGTGTGGACTTTACTATTCAGGTACATTGATGGATAACTAGGGATGAGTGCTGGAGAATGGTTTAGGCTCAGTGTATTCCAACAACACATACATTTCACTAGTTATAGAAATTGTTGTACTTGGAGATTTATTGCTGCTTCTCCACCAAAATGACACTGCATTAGAGACTCACAGGCATCTGCATCTTTGGTTTGCATGGCCAAATTGCATGCTTGAATATAAGATAACAGAACAAGTAATCTCTGTGGTATCCCCAAAGTCTCAAACAACCCACTAACCAAGTATAGTGGGTCCAAAAACAAAACAGTGAAAGAAACTTGTGTGTGTGTGTGGAAGATTTTCAATTCATATATATCTAGTGAAAGGTTCAGTTCTTTGTTGAGGAAGATTACAGAGAGGAAGGGTAAGGAAAAAGCAAAAGAGAGAGAGAATACCATGGTTTGGCCTTTTCAAATTTCCTATATGGCTATAGTGCATAGTCGATTATTTACTAGAGCACAGCCTATCTTGCTAAAAGAGGCAAGAGAAAAATATCATTGAGTCAACCTAAAGAAAGGATAGGTCTGGGAAGATATGACAATTTGGGGGGGGGGGGGTTAAAATACTTCAATGGGATTTTGTAATGGTAGCAGCACATAGTGGGGATTGAAGACACTAAGCTTTACACAGATGCATCATGGGCAAAAGAAATTGAGGTTACTTACAATGGAAGCGATTCACTCTTCCCTTGCCTCAACAATGGTTAAACATTGTCTTGGTGTGGGACATTACTGTCTTTGAGCTGAAGCCTCCTTGGTGTGTTTAGCAGTTTTAGATAATAAGTAGGCTGTTTTTCATGCACACATTTAGGCCAAGGGGTCGGCTCTGAATATCAGAACTGCAAACTCAGATAGTGTGCAGTCATTTGTGATGTATCCAGTATTAACAAAATTTAAGATCTAATATGTCTTTTTCTGTATGATGCTGTCCTAGTGATAATAATGCCACTGATAATCTATAACGCCTGCATTTGCACAAGTTCAGTCATTGGCTCAAGAGGCAGATTGACTGCAGTGGATAACCTAAGAGAATAATGGAATTATAGTAGCTTGAAGAATGCAGGCAGGTTGGTTAATGAGTGTGCTGTAAGCACCCAGCACAGCAAAAATCCTGTAATGCACTTTGTTCAGTTTTTGGGATGGCTTACCATCAAACTTTTGAGTGAAGGTTCAACGACTATGAGATATCAAAATTTGGTTGGCTGAATCCATGTTGTCGAACCTTCATTTGTGTGAGTCCTGTTTCAGCAAATGTACTGTGCATTCGCACATATGTGGTCGACCTGATGACAAGAGATTTCGGTGCAGTGCGGAGCAGGATCTCAGAGTAGGAATATATAATATGCAAGGGGTGTGCGGGTGTAGGAGGGCTTGCCCCCCAGCATTATAGTTATGTCATGTGATGTGCAGTGTCTAAATGCAGTCTACAGATGTCGAGAAAGGTTGAATTCACTTAAGGAAGTGCAGCATTCTGATCTTTTTGACATTCCGTTTTGAACATGTGTGTCAATATTTCAGGTAGGAATTTATTTTGAATGTCGACTATTTGATAGTAAACCCTTTGGGACACCTGTAGGTTCATTACCACTATGGGAAAGTAAGCTGTCATTATGCTTGTTGTTCAGGTATATAATGCCCGTATGGTGGCATGGATTGGCACTTGGGCATTTAGGTTGCAGTTGGCTGTACTTTGTTTAGACCATTCAAGAAAAGGGACTGGTTTACAATACTGTGCACATAGGAGGATATTGAAAAGCCTTACAATAACTCAAGCCTAATAAATGGATCACAGGCAACCACTGGTTTTGGAATTTTTTTTTTGCTTTCCCTCGTAAGGAGGTTTCATAGCATTCAAAGGGGTTACATCGCATAAGTTACCTTGGCTACATCAGTCAAGACTCACTCTGATAGTCTTAGCCTACTCAGGCTGCAGGAAAAGCATCTTTTAAATAAATTACATGAGTGATCATGCTGTTTAGAGGACTGTTTGTCTAGCAGCATTCAGAACAAAAGAGTTCAGAAGGGGACAGCATGTGAATCTGGAGAAAGAGTTTATGAATTTGATCTTCCCAGTTAAGAAGGCCATTAAACCTCATAATCTATGAAAGTGTATGCAGCCTTCATAACATGTTTGTAACAGCTACAGTGGAGTCATTTAGGTGCAACAGTTTCAGTCACCTCTGAGGAAAGCTTTGCAGCATTAACCTCACCTATTTGTCTTCTCATTCCGTCAGGAATGGACACTTGTCATACTTGGTCAAAGGAAGGTTTCATTAGACATTATTAAGTAAAGGAGATGGATGTCAGGAGCACTTTTGCATTACATGAGATAAAAAATATAGTGACAAAGTGAGGAGATGAGGTGAAAATGCCATGAGCTGCAATGGTTTATAACAGGTTAGGCAATAAGAAAAGGATGTGAAGGGAGCCTAGGACATTAAGATTCATGGTACTACAGCACAGATTTCAAGGAAATGGACACAGCACTAGTTCAGATTAGGCAGGGTACAGAGAAGCTGTTTGTTGGACCTGGATGGAGACGTAGGTAAGGAGTCAGATTACTATATATATATATATATATATATATATATATATATATATATATATATATGTGTGTGTGTGTGTGTGTGTGTGTGTGTGTGTGTGTGTGTGTATGGATCTACTTCAGTAGATCACACTAACAGATATTTGAAATTTACTTCAGTGAGGCAATAAGAGTGAAACATGGAAAACGACCATGTACAACGGCGAAACTACAAACAATGAAACAAAACTGTGCATATCAGGTGCCAGCCAGAACATATGAATGGAGATCGCAGGCATACAAAAAAGTTACGTACTACATTTAATACATTTTAAGGAAACAAACATATATTTTTCAATATTTTTGCAGGGGGCCAAGCCGCTCCTGCACCCTCCACCTCCCTGCAAATTATATATATCTACTCCGAGATCACACTATAGTGGGGAAAAGAGTAAATTTCCCGATTCCCCACTGTACTGTGATCTCCATGAATAAGGGTTGAAAAAGATACATTTTTTATTAAATTAACTATTTTAATGTAGTTCATACTTTTTAGCTATGCATTGCGATCTCCATTCAGAACCTCCAGCTGGTGCGTACGGGTGCACAGAGGTCAACAACACCTACAGAAATTCAAAAAAAATACTTCCAAAACGTAACAAATGTAGTAATCCTTTAATTTCAAATGTCAGTAACAGCAAACCATGGTTTTGCCTTTAAAAAACTTTTTTTCAATGTTGCATTCTCTAAGGCCAAAACCTTCATATAAAAGCCTTGTTGTAACTTCTCAATCATGTCTAGCGATATATCAGTTTACTCCAAATAATGCATGTATTTATATCACATTAAATAAATAAAATAAAAAATAATAATTTTAATCAGTGTCTTCCTAATTTTATTTTAAACTTTACTTATCTCAATATAGACTCCTTTAGCTGCAAGCAGAAGATGCTGTTACTTTTGTTTCTCTCTGTAAAAATGTATTGCACATTTTGTTTTGCATTTATTTAATTCGTTCATTTTTAAATATATTTAATGTGATATGAATACATCTGATATATTAATAGACATGTTATCAGAAAGTTACATCATGGCTTGTCATATTTGGATAAGACATTATGACCCCACACAGGAGCTGCTATGATATCAAAATCAGCTTGAGACAAAGAAAGTGTAATTTATCATTTAAATGTTGCTACAATAGCAAAGACAGTTTGAGGGGGAATTATTTATTTATTTATAGTTCATTCCATGCTTCTGATCCATAATTACAATCAAAAAGCAAACATGCTGCCATCTCTGTGCATAAAGGTGCTGAGAGGAACCATTTGCTGATTTGGTTACTGTTCCCAGGAAACATGCAAAACTATGCTGCAAAGTTAAGGTACATTTACTTAATTTGGATACTAAAGTTAGTGTCTGTTTAAATGCAAGCACTATTGAAAATAAATGTCTTGTGTAGGTGCCACAGTAGACTGAAAACAATGAGACATTACCAAGTCACTTATGTTCATAAAAGCTTTAATACGTAAAGGTGAACCACGCCTAACTGACCCTTTTGGTAACATACAGTACAGCTGAGATATTGAGATGTAGTCATCATTTTATTGCCACTGACACTAATCATAAAGGACAAGAGAAATAGGAACATTTTCTGGATCTTCATATGCCCAGTCCAGGACTCTTTTAAGTTTTGAAAGTATCTCTTTCTAATAGGGTTCCTGAACACCCAGATGCTTACGTTTACTAATTAGCCAGATTAAACCAGAAACAGTGAAATCTTTCTCTGCTACACTGGGGGTGTAATGAGAAAACAAGTCTTATTGTAGACCAGAAAACCCATGGCGCACAGAGAGTTTAACAGTTTGAGAACTTTCGTTCCACTAAAGCAGGAACTTCCTCAGAAACAATGCAGCAGCTTTCTGCATTCCTTAAAAAGCCTTAAAGGCACCAAGCATTACAAGAATTAAATGCACATAAATTGTTATTGTTTTATTTAAGTTTTGGGGTATGCTGGGTTGTGGTGTTTTAAGTTACATGTCTTATTGTTGACAAGTATGGGATTTCTGAAGAGGGGAATATCTATCAATGACTTCAAGACCTCAGTTGGTAGAAATCAGCACAGCACTGAGCGCTAAATGTGTATCATCTGCAAGGCCAAAAATTAACAGGATACCCTTTGCTATCACAGCCTGAACAGCAAACCTTTGCTTCAGATGACTAACCAAGGGTTTCAAGGACAGATTAAAAATGAAAGGGGATAAGAGGAATCCTTACCTCATGCTAACAATGAGGGGGGAATAGTTAATGTTAAATTTCACTAAATTTGAGAGGAAGACTACAGAATTGGCACACATTAGCAGTAGTTAGATGGGTAATCTCTTTTCACCATAGTGGCACAGACAAAACTCACATGATCGAGCTCCTTCTCAACACAAAACATTTGCTATTGCAAAACATTTTATTACTGTCCTGGATTCAGCAGAGATATATCTTGACATATGGATGTGAACAGCTTTCTTGATAACTTACGGACCTAGTGTGATGGCTCAAATATTGGATTCTAGGTTGGTTAGGGAGACTAGGTGATAAAATTTTGCCTGAAATGAGTCCTTCCCAGGTTACAAAATGATGCTAATAATAGCAAATAAGAAATGCGGAGTATGACTTACTGGTAAAGAGATCACTATAAAAAGTTCCAGGGAGAAACAGTGCCACCCAGCATTCAAGTTATATGTCCCCCTCTATGATCAAGAAAACTCATAACATGCATGTAAGCTTTTTGGAAGCACTCACTATCAAACCTAGTACCATATTCATGGCTGACTTTAATTACCCCACTATTAACTGGAAATCATATGCAACACCAAACGTGCAGGCACAGAGATTCCTGGATTTTGTAAACACAAATTCCCTGGACCAGATTGTTACTATGTTGGCCAGGGGTGCAAACATACTGGATCTGGTCCTCACTAATATGAGAGCGTGCTACACTCCTCCTAGTGTAATGTTATCTCTGGTAAGGTCAGTGCACAGAATTAACTCATTTATCATAGGTTCATAGGTTCATACTAGGCTATCTGCCCTCGGGCATTTACAAGCCTAGCCAGAGTGTGTTTGGCTTTCGCCACCCATTTTAAATTAATTTTGCTATGCCTTTTTTTGAGGTTAGTATACTATGCCTCTGTCTAACAGTGACACAGAAGTGATAGCCGGGGTAAACCTACGATCTCCCATCCACTCATCAAGATTCCTCTTGAAGAGAGTCAATGTGGGACTCTGCCTAACCTGGACTGGGATTTTATTCCAGAGTGAAGGGAGCCTCTGGGTTATGAATCTGTCCCTCCAGCATGTCCTATTTATTTCAGTGCTGAGGTTCAAGTCTCTTGAGCGTAGCTCGATGGGATTTGGATTTTCTGAGGTGCAGCATGTCCATTAATTCCGGGTTGGACATGGCTTTATACGCCAGGCACAGATCGCCTCTGAGCAGGCGGTATGCCACTGAGTAGAGCTGGAGTTTCTTTAACCGGGCAGCATATGGCATCTGTTTGAGCCCTTTGATCCTCTTGGTGAGGTACTTTTGGGGTCTTTCCAGTTGCTGCAGGTGTCTGGTAAGGTACATCCCAAAAGGGGCATTGTACTCAATTATGGGCCTGATGAGGGATGAGTAAAGAGGCACGATGACCTCCTGATCTAGATGTGAATCCCTTCATGATTAGGTGGGCTATATAAAATGTTTTTCTAACCACTTTGGCCACGTGGTTGTCAAATGAGAGATTGCTATCAACTTGGGTCCCCAGGTCCCTAATGACTTCTTCTGTACTTAATGGATTACCACCTATGTGGTAATTTGTGGGCACTTTGTTTTTGCCCAAGGGGATGACTATACACTTTTTGGCGTTTAGCTTGAGGCCATGGCTCTGGCACCAGTTGTCTGTTTCTATGAGGCCCTTTTGGAGGATGCTTGTGTCGGCTGGGGAGTTGATTATGGTGCCCAGTTTGCAGTCATCTGCGAACTTGGTCAGCCACAGTCCTTCCGTGTTGGCCTGTACCGAGAAATATATACCGAACAAGAGAGGTCCCAGGACTGAGCCTTGTGGGACGCCACTTGTAACTGGTTTGGAGTCTGACATGGCTCCAGCAATTCTAACCATGTGGGTTCTGTCCTTGAGCCAGTTTGCAACCCATCTAGTGACATAGGGGTTTATATTTAAGCTGGTGAGCTTATCTATAATGCCCGAGTGGGGTATTGTATCGAAGGCTTTGCGAGGTCCAGGTAGGCTGTGTGGACCACCTTCCCTCGTCAATGGCCTTGGTGACTGTTTCAAAGAAATCAACCAGGTTTAAGAGGCAGGATCTGCCCTTAACAAAGCCAAACTGGGTAGGATCCAGTGTCTGTAGGTCCCCAATATCTTTATTTATGAGGTCTATGATGATCCTTTCCATAGCTTTGCAGACCAAGCTAGTCAGGCTTATGGGGCGATAGTTTCCAGGATCCGTTGAGGCACCACCTTTGTGGAGAGGGACCACTGTTGCTGTACGCCACTCTTTGGGTACATATCCTGTAGTAAGGCTAAGATTGAACAGTAGTTTTATGTTTGGGTTTAGCTCTTCTTGGAGTTCATGTAGGACGAGCCCGGGACACCATTTGGTCCCATTGATGCTGTAGTTTTTGCTTTGGAGAGGGCGGCTCTTACCTGAGCATCTGAGATGTCAGGGGGGCAGCACTCTGTTGGGATAGATATTTTCCCTTTTGGTGGGAGGGGAGAAGTTTGCACTGAACCTGTCAGCTAAGATGTTGGCAATGTCTGTGGGCTCGGTGTATTTTTTGTCATTTTGGACTAATTCTGAGCATATCTGGGAATTCCCACCCAGGTTCCTAACATAACTAAAGAAAGCCTTGTTATTATCCTTAGTGTCCTGTGCAATTTTTCTCTCGAAGCTGGCCTTAGACGATTTTATGAGTGCCCATAGTTTTTTGCTAATACTGATCAGAGATGCCATCCCTTTTTGGGATTTTGCTCTATCATGTAGTAGCTTCCTTCTTCTATTGTATAGTTTGTTTATGGCTGGGGTCCACCAGACAGGACGTCTGCCTTTGGAGGATTGGGTCTTGGTTTTATTTGGGATTGCATGATCCATGCATTCCTGAAGATGTTCATAGAATGCATTTATAAAGGATTCTGTGGTCTGGGCCATATTCTCCACAGGCCCGGGGGCTTTGAAGGATTTCGCCTCGGTTTTGAGGTGTGTGAAATTTGCTTTAGATAAGTTTTTCACTGTGGTTTTCTGGGCAGGGGGTGGGGTTAGGATGTGAATATCCAGTGAGATTAGTATATGTTCTGATCTTACCAGTGAGGGATACACTTCTGGTCTGGAGCATAGTGTCCCCATGTTGGTGATGATCAGGTCCAGTATGTTTTCCCCTCTTGTGGGAGTGGTAACAAGTTGTTCCATAGCATTTGAGTTTATAAATTCTAGGAACCTTTGGGCTAGGGTGTTGGAGCTAGAGTAATGCTCCCAGTCTATGTTTGGGTAGTTGATGTCACCCAATATAATGGTGTTTGGAGAGACCTTCATATTTTCCAGTATTCTCAGGAAGGCCGAGTGGGGTTCCTGTGTTTGGGAGGGTGGTCTGTAGCAGGCTATAAACTGGATGGCAGTTTTACCCACAGTTAGTTGCACATGGATAGTCTCTGATGCTTCGTGCTGTGCCACCAACCTGGAGGTGTGGGTATCTTTGACGAATATTGATACTCCCCCTCCTTTTGTGGTTCGGTCCAAGTTTTGGGGCCGAAAAGCATGGTATGAGGTATAACCTGGTAGTGCTGGGGTGCTCTCGGGAGCCTTGAACCAGGTTTCTGTTACTGCACAGATATCGATGTTCTCCATGCTAAGGAGAGTTTTGAGTGCGTGCATCTTGAGGTTTAGACTTATGGCGTTGAGTAGCATTACTCTTAGTTTCTTATCCCTTGTGATACCTATGGAGGTGGGTTTCTTTTGAGCCTTGCCTAAAAAAGGCACTATGGGGGTAGCAAGAGCCTTTGCCAATATCCGAAAGCCCAGTGGTGACAGGTGCAAGCCGTCCCTAGCGAAGCATCGCGGCTTGTTGAGCATGTCATCCCAGGCTGACAGGCATTGGATCCCCTTTGAATGACACCAACACTTAAGCCAATTGTTGAAAGTGATCATCTTGTCTTCATATTGTGGCATCATTCGTGGTGAGGGTAAGATGCTACTCAAGGTCAGGGTCATACCGGCCTGGTCTACATGCTCAGAGAGCTCCTCTATGTCTCTTTTCATGTAGTCCAGGGAGGTACGTCTTAGGTCATTCACACCAGCATGGACAATGACTGAGTCATATTTGTACTTGCCTTGGAGTGACCTGAGTGCTTGTGTTATGTGACGGATCCTAGTGCCCGACAGGCAGCTCACCGTGACCTTCTCCTTGTTCAGCCGGGTGAGCGGGACGTCACTGTGCCTGACGATAGAGTCACCTATTACAAGTGTATCAGGTGTGTTGTTTAGCCTTAAGGGCTGTGACTGTTCGACACACTGGCTTTGTGAGCTATGTGTTGCACGTGTTTTGTTTTGGGGTAGCGGTTGCTTGGGTGTCTGCTTTGGAGGTCTCTGCTGCTTAGGCAGATTTTTATTTAGAGCCTCCGAGTATGTTTTTGTGTGTTTATGTGTTTGGTTTGTTGTCGTGGTAGGTCTATGTGAGACTGGAATTGTAGTGAGTGTGGTTTCCTTTTCCTCCTGACTGGTTACGCCAGTACTGAGTTGAGAGAGCTTAGCCTCCAGTTTGGCTATATGGTTGCATCTCTCACATGTGTTGGAATTTGTTGGGAGGAGGAGCAGGTTGTCTGTGTACATGAGGCAGTTGTAACATTGCCTCAAGATTCCCAGATTCACCAGCTGGACCGGAGAGGAGATTGACAACTGACCTTTGGACATGCTAGAATAGTATTGGGAATTCCTTTATAATTGAAAAAAAGGGCCAATGGGGAACAAGGTACTCAAGAGGAGTTTGTGAGGGTGTAGTGCTTTTAATTTTTTAGAGCTGACTTATATAATTGCTTTAGTGAGCAAGTGCCAGGTAACTTAAATGCAATGTGTTACAGGTAACTTAAATGCAAAAACGACAAACAAAAATAAAACCTGTAACCCCAGCTAACCTTGGAATGTTCAGAAACTACTCTAAGGCTAACTTCCTACTATTAAGTGATAAACTGAAAAAAAATTCAAGCCCCATAAACCCTGAGAACACTGCTGCCTAGGTGTAACTGTGCAGAGAAACCCTATATAAGCATGATAATAGCTACATACAGGCAGCAGTACCACCAGGAAGAAGTCCAGAACTGACTCAAAAAAACAAGCCACCCTGGTGGAATCACAACATCAATAGGCTGTATAACAGAAGGATGGAAGAAAATCATTGCAAAAATTAGGAGGTGTTGCACCCAGCAGAATAAAAGCATTTACAAACTAAACAACCAGCTCAGAGCAGAAAGTCTACCAAAGCCAAATCTGAGGTAAATTTGGCCTTCCAGGCCTAGGATAACCACAAGGCATTCTTTAGCTCTGTCTGCACCCACAAAGGCAATACACAATTGTGTGCAAAGCTCATTGTAAATGAAGCCACTTATACTGAGCCAGAATTTATAGCAAACCTTCTTGTGGACAAATTCAGCTCTAACTTTACCCCTGTCTCCACCTCAACCTACCCTCAGGAAATACCATCAAATATAATTCCTTTTACAAACAGCAGGGAACAGGTCATCAATGCTCTCTTTAAGATTCCTGATACTGCAGAAATTCTGTATTTTGTCATAAATCATCTGTTACTGTACTTGAGCTCAAAACCAGTTTGTTTTACATGAATAAATTTCTTTTGCACTCTGGTGGGAGCAGAGAGCTGAAGTCAAACCATCCAAGTTAGAAACTCCTGGTGGAAAGCATATTTTGTGTGTTTTTCTGTGTGGCCTGAGTGTTTAACTGTGTAAAACTTTTTCATCCTGCTGGTATTACAAAAATTACATTTTTGTGAGATTGTGCACATTTAGTCAGACCTTCCCTGTGAGTGGCTTAGAAACCTGTGATTACAAAACTTGGATTGCTTCTAAAACCATTTGGACCTACAAAGCTGATATAAGTATTTTTTTTTGTTTGCACTTGCACTAAATGTCACAGTGCTAATTAACATTTCTGTGCTGCATTTGCTGATTTGGTTGAATTTATCACTGTTTTTCAGCCTGCACTTGTTAAAGAAACTCCATCTGTTTGTTACTGTGCTCCTCTTAGGTTGTTTTGTCAGTAATCTGATATTTCTTAACTAAGGTTGCCACCCGTCCCATCATCAGTGGGACACTCATGGGTTGAGCAACCTCATCCTACTGGCCACTCTGTAAAACAGTGGGACTTTCAAAGTCCCACTTTTTAACAACGCCAAATTGCAATGGAAAAACCGCAAACACTTCTGTTTTTTCTTCGGCAATTTGGTTACATCACCTAAGATGACAAATCTCAGACCTGCAGGCAGAGCTGTTCCCTGTTAGGTCCGGATTTTGTAACTCATGCAGCAATTGACTGCAGCTTGTGAAGGGCAGGGATTCAGTGAGGAACAGCCCTACAAAGATAATCTTTGTAGGGCTCTTCCTGGCTGAATCCAAGCTTCCCAGTGTCAAACTAAAAAAAGAAATTTTAGCTGGACACTATACTACACGTTTAAAAAAGCCAATATAGATCTGGCTTAGATACGTAAACTAGTGTCTGATGGTTTGCTGCCTATTGGTTGAGTCCCAGAAAGTGCTGGCCTTATAGGGCAAATAGTGATTTTATTTCATTGGATCTATCAGAAGGTCTGGCTTAGATATGTAAATGAGTTTTAGAAGTCTTGTTGCCTATTGGTTGAACCTCAGAAAATGCTGTCCTGATAGGGTAAACAATGACTTTGTCCCATTGGGCGAACCAGAAGGTATGCCAATATAGGTCTGACTTAGATATGTAAATGAGTCTTTAAAGGCTTTCTGCCTATTGGATGAGCTTCAGAAAGGGTTGCCCTGATAGGGTAACTAATGATTTTGCTCTATTGGGTCAATCAGAAGGTGTGCCCTGTAATTATATGATTTGATTGGTTGATGTTCTTTTAAATAAGAAGAAAGGGCTACAGGAAGTCACAATCTGAAGAAGGCTATATGCTGAAAGCGCTTATCGGGTTTTGCTAGCTCTCGCTCCATTTATTATTTTTTATCTATATATTTTTTATATTTTGCATTAAAAAATTTTGGTTTTAACAGTTTCTCAGCTGTGAAGGCACACTTGAGCTTATTTTTTACTGTCTGTCCTTTTCTCTGTGTACCAGTTGTCGTTCTTAGAGCTCTTGCTTAGTTTGATTTTTTTCTCCTGAACCACACATGGCTGGAGTAATCTGGGAATGCCAGAAAAAAAGTGTCCCTTGAAGGATTTACTAAGTGATTCTGTGAATTCTCTTATGAAATTAAACCTGGACACTGGAAGGACTGAGTCAGTTCCATCACTCCCAGTTCAAGAAGATTTTACCATATATTTAAAGAGGTGGAGAACGTGGTGCTTCATTTAAAGAGATTGCAATGGCAGCATTTTCACTTGGACGCCAACATACATCATAAGGTAATACCAAGAGGAATGAGGGTTAAAAGCCTACCCAGCTATGGGAATAGCTACCCAGACTTGCTGGCCAAGTGGCAGGTCATTAATTTGGAAACCAGCTAAAAATATATGCAACTCTTAATTGAATACTTTAAACATGAAGAGACTGCTGCAGCTGAGCTTATTAAATCTAAACAAACTGAACTTGAACAGATGAAACTGAATGAGACTTGCATATGGAGATTGAAATACTGCAAGTGAATCTGAATGCCTATGAGATGAAACTGAAAGACATTAAAACCAAAAAACTTGCCAGAGACTTTCAATTTTTCAAAGCAGGCAACATCTTTGAATGGCCCAAGAAAGAACATATTGTGAATGAACATAAGAAATCTTTATATAGAAGAAAAACAAGTACTGGCCAAAGCAACTATCTTGTTCAAAGCAATCAAAACTGTTTACATAATACTCTGAGCCATGTGTCTAGTAGAGATGAAATGGCTAACAATAAAAATGAGCAGGTCGTAGAGATACAGACAGACCACAATGTCTTACCTTTGTCTATTACCCTTATTGAACCTGTTGCTAGCACCTCTCGGACTAGACCCAAAGATGGGGCTATGCATGCTCCACTTGCTTGTATACCTCTGGCTTTTATCAAGCAACATCCACTAAGGAACCCATGATCACACAGCCAGGAAAGGAAAAGGAAGAAGATAATGTTTTAGATTCACCAAATGAGACACTGGTCATGAATCTTTCTCAAGTTCACATAAGTGATAAACAGGTTCATCTATTAAATAAAGGCTTAAGCTTCATTCCATCAATATGTTTTGATCTAAATGAATTTGTGACTGACAGATTATTTGGGAGAAATATTACTCTGAAATCCGTATTTGGGATGAATAATAGGGATAACTGTGAACTGTATAAGAAACCAAGCACCTTTGTACCTGTCAATCATCCCAATGTGGAACTCTTCCTTAGTTTATATGAGAATGAGGACATTTCCACAACATCACCTATCAAAAAAGAGAAGCCTTGTTTCATCTAAGGGATAGAGAAGATTTGATTATCAAACCTGCATACCAAGGTGATGCTATTGTCGTGATGGATTCCTTCTGGTACAGAAATTGAATGTTGAATATGCTGCAGGATGAGCACACATACAGAAAGATTCATAAGAATGAGTTACAATCAATGATCACCAAATTTCAAAATAGTCTTTCTGATATGTGGATGGAAAGACGTATATTTAAAGAACTTTTTGACTTTTTTTAGTTAATTAACCCAACTATCCCCACCATCAGTGGGCTACCTAAAATCCATAATGATCTCTGTAATCCATCACTACAAGCTATTGTAGCAGGGAGAGGATGGCTGCCTGAACCACTCTCCATATATGTTGAGGATCAACTCAAGAAGGTTCTACCTAGGGCCACCACTGTCCTGACAGACACAGACAGTTTTCTCAATGAACTTTATATGAAAATGGAAAACTTGAAAGATGTCGCAGGCTTCCTTCTTGTTACCATGGATATCAACAACGTGTTCACTGTGATTCCCAATGACTATGGGATTGAAGCTATTCATGATTTTCTAAATCAAGTAGGATTACAGGCAGATTTGATATGTTCCCTTTTAGAGCTAATATTGGAGAACAGTGTTTTTGTGTATGATCAAAACTATTTTTGGCAAACTTTGGGAGTAGCTAACATTTCTGTGCTGCATTTGCTGATTTGGTTGAATTTATCACTGTTTTTCAGCCTGCACTTGTTAAAGAAACTCCATCTGTTTGTTACTGTGCTCCTCATAGGTTGTTTTGTCAGTAATCTGATATTTCTTAACTAAGGTTGCACTCCTTGTGTGAACAGCTACTCCAATGTAGTCCTTACACAATGGGAACAGTCAAAAGTCCTCTCTGATATGAACCCATGGAAAGAGTATCTTTTCTATTATGGACGTTTCATTGATGACATGTTGTTCAATGACTACTTGAACAGCAGTACTGATTTCTTGGAGTTCAAGTTAAATTATTCTAGTTCTGAGCTCGACTTTCTAGATGTCCATTTGGACTTGCAATCTAAGAAGAGGCTGCATACTAGTCTGCACAGAAAAAATACATGGAAGAACCATTATCTACATCGTAGCACTATGCACGTATTCAGAAGCATCATGGAAAATCAAACTGTATGTATTTCTAGGCTTTGTACCAAGGATATTGATTTTGAAAAGAAACATTGGTTGTATGGCAACTTGGAAAGTAGAGGGTATAGACGAATGGATTTTAGGTTCGCTTACAGCCATGAAGAAATAAGGAACCAGGGTCAACCCTATTACTCTGATAAAAGACCTATTAATGAGAATATGGTAAGTGTTAATGAGCATGGGAAGGAAATTACCGATAATAAACTCAAATATACACTCACTTATAGTACAGACTGTAGGGAAGTATGTGTGGTTATTAAACGGTTTTGGCCAGTGTTGACTTGAGACAGCAAATTAAAAAGTTTTGTTGAGGAGCAACCGAGCTTCACCTTTAAGAATAAAAACAACATCAAGAGATTATTATGTGGAAAGGATGGCCTTGTCCGTCAGATTGGATCTGTAAGGGAATGTACATTTAAGTGCAGCTGATGTAAAGCCTGTCCAAGCATTGATAGCAGCAACATTTTTATACATCCGGTCTCTAAGAAGAGCTATCATTTCAAAGTACATGCTAACTGTAACATCCGCCCTTTGGTCTACTTTGCTTCCTGTTGTCTGTGCAGTGCCTTTTATATTGGCAAAACAGACCAGCGGCTGAAAGACAGGGTCTCATGACATCTGAGGGATATTAAGAACAAAGACCCGAAGAATGCACTTGCCAACCATATCTCTGAACACCTATTCAAGGTCATACAATGTGTGACTTTAGGAAACAGAGTTGGAGATGTACATAACAACACTGAATTATGTGAAATACATTGGATTACCAACCTGAAGGCCGATTGTGCTCCTGGTCTGAATTCTATGCTTCCTCTCAAACCTGTTCTCAAAAACAGGGGATTAATCATGAGGAGATGAAAGTAGATTGGACTGGTTATGGACTGTGTTCATGATTTATCTACATCAGATTTCTTAATCAAACCTTATAGTAATATTTGTCTGCTGCTATGGAAATTCTATGCAGTGCTAGTGAATCACACAAAATCATGTACTTTTATTTTTTTAAGAGTCACTGTTTGCACTTAATAAGTGCTAATTGGGCAAACAGAATATTTTTTTCTAGTGGAATTTATATCTATGTCTTATGAGTAGCTAAATCTAACTTACATTTCCCATAGAGATATTTCCTGCACACATCAATAAGTTACTGCTTGCACTAAAAAGTGCTGTTTGGGCAATCAAATCATTGCCTTTTTGCTTAACTCCAATTTATATATTATATGTAGGTGAAGCTGAAAATTAATTATGTACTCTCTCCAGGGACATGCCATATATTTTAGCTGGATACTACAAGTAAAATTCTATGTATAGTCATACTTAATCCAATGTTCATCCTTCACAGAGTCATATATATATATATATATATATATATATATATATATATATATATATATTTATATATTTTTTTGTTTTCTGTGAATACTAAGAAGTCATTGCATGCACTTAGCAAGTGCTGCTTGGGCATTCAGATTGTTGCCTTTTTGCATACATTTTATTTACTTTTTATGTGTAGTTGCAGTTGAAATCGAATTATATATATATATATATATATATATATATATATATATATATATATATATATATATATATATATATATATATATATATATATATTATAGGACATGTCTCACATTTTAGCTGGACACTATACTACAAGTGAAAAAAAGACAATATAGATCTGGCTTAGACATGTAAATTAGTGTCATATGGTTTGTTGCCTATTGGTTGAGTCCCAGAAAGTGCTGCCCTTATAGGGAAAATAGTGATTTTATTTCATTGGATCAATCAGAAGGTGTAGCCAGCATAGATCTAGCTTAGATATGTAAATGAGTTTTAGATGTCTTGTTGCCTATTGGTTGAACCTCAGAAAATGCTGTCCTGATAGGGTAAACAATGATTTCATTCAATTGGGTCATCCAGAAGGTATCCCAATATAGGTCTGGCTTAAATATGTAAATGGGTCTTTGAAGGCTTGCTGCCTAGTGGTTGAACTTCAGAAAGTGTTGCCCTGATAGGGTAACTAATGATTTTGTTCTGTTGGGTCAGTCAGAAAGTGTGCTCTGTAATTATATGATTTGATTGAGTGATGTTCTTTTAAATAAGAAGAGAGGGCTGCAGGAAGTCACAATCTGAAGAAGGCTATTTGCCGAAAGCGCTTATCGGGTTTTGCTAGCTCTCGCTCCATTTATTGTTTTTTATCTATACATTTTTTATATTTTTCATTAAAAAAATTTGGTTTTAACAGTTTCACAGCTGTGAAGGTACACTTGAGCTTGTTTATTTACTTTCTTCTGAAACACAGAGGGTGTGCACTATTAAAGCTAATCTATGTATTGGAAAAGGTGGGTTTTCTATAAATAGTTGACTTAAAGCCTTCACCCAATTTGTATATAGAAACATCCAAGTAGTTAAGTTTTTCAGAGGTTACCTGATGTGTGAACTTGAGAAAGGAAGCAGTTTGTGTTAGATATTGTATAAATTCTTCAACGATTCAAGACTATCAACCCAAAAAATACAGATATCATCAAGGTACCTGGTATATAGCTTATAAAACTTGGAAAATAGGCTTGAATGTACAATTTTAGCTTCCCACACTAATAAAATAATATCAGCATAAGTGAGGCACAACTGGCCCCCATGGCTACTCCCTGTTCTTGCCAAAAAAATTCCCCTTCGAAAAACAGAAAGTTGTTTTTAAGAACAAGTTCACCCAGTTACAGACAAAGAAAATATCATTATCAGACACTCCTGTCTTCATTATAAGAGCTTCTTCCAGCCATGCCAGGCCTGTATTGTGGGGAATTACTGAAAATAAGTCCACCACATCAATTGCAACAAACTTTAAATTGTTGGAAAAATGTTCAGGCTTCGCCCTAGCAAGAAAATCACAAGAGTCCCTTAGTATATGGATTTCACCACCCCACAAGATTTGTAACTTCCAGTCAAGATATTTAGCCAAGGGTGGTATTTTTGATCCTTCTGAGGTAATGATGGGTCTAAGAGGGGGATCATCAACATTTTTATGGACTTTGGGTATTCCATTGATAGAAGGTACCCTAGGTGTAGTGTTTTCCAAGTATGTGTAGGTTTCAAAATCTATAACCCCTGGTCAAACAAGTTTTTCAAAACCAAATCTATTTTCTTATAAGAAATATCAATCTCATTGAAAGATACCTTGCTGTGTCTAATCCCATCATGTAAAATGGAAAACATCTTGGCTTCATATAAGATGTTGTCCATAAGAACAATGACCCCTCCCTTGTCAGGTTCCATTACCCTAATACATGGGTTCGAGCATAGTTGTGTAAGAAGTTTGTTCTCATTGGTGCTCAAGTTGTACTTAACTTTAGTGTGTTTAAGAATTTTCCTAATCTCCTCCTCCAACACACTCTCCAAATTCCTCAGTTGAGGGTGTAATGGAGGGTTGAATGTGCTTGCTTTTCTAGGAACAGTTGAATCAGGTATTGATGTAGTCCCCCCCAAGCATATTCTCCAAATTGAGTTTTCTAATGAACATTTTTAAATTTATTATAACCTGTGGAATACTACTTTTCTTCATAGGGATGTACTTAAACCTCTTCATAAACAAATTAAAAAAGTCTTATGGAACCTCAAGACAACTGTAATTAAAATGTGAAAACCCTGCAGGCTAAAGACATTAGAATTGCCAGTTCCACAAAAATGAACAGGGGCATGACATTCTAACGTATGTTCCCCCTGTGTCCCCCTCCACTCTGATTGTGGGTGACCCTGTAAAAATGGTTATTGTTGTTATATTGTTATATTTGTTTCAGAGTGTCTCCAACCTATGTGGTGACGTGTCTCCATTGCCATTGTCAGTATCTCACATTCAGGTACATTATGAACAATCTGTTCATGTCTATCCTGACCTTGCTGTTGTGCATAAAATTTATTTGTGGAATTATTGTAGTCCCCTGGGAATGTAATGTATTTTTGTAAGATCTAGGTGGTGGGTAATGTTTACCCTCTCTATATTCTTTGATATCCCTGTCAAGTTTTTTATATTTTCCATTCAAAACTGCATCACATTTTTATCAATATTATCCCTAACTTCATAGTATTTCTTTTTCTCTGCCTTAATTCCAAACAACAAGTCATTGGTAACACACAAATTAAACATATCTATCTGTTTTTGTAAACAAATCATTTCACGCTCATTATTTCTAATAATAGCTTTTAAAATATCCAATCCACATTTGTCAAATATACTAAGCAAGTCCTTGTAAAATTCAGTACCAATATGTACATTGTTCGGATACTTGTAGACCCGAAGGCCTTTAGGTGCAATTCCAAGGTTTATGCATTCATTTAAATAAATATTGTCAATACTAAGAATTTTGTACCTCATCAAAGCATCCTGTAGCTTGTTTAAGCTGTCCCTATAGGACTCCGTTGTACCAGTGTTACGTTGTAGAGCCAGTCATTTCTGAAACACCAGTTTATGCTGCAGCCAAACATTGAAATCCACTCATTCTTGGCTGGAGTTCATTGTTTCAGTTCCTACTTCTGCATTAACTTCAGAATCACATTGTGGTCGTAACACTCTAGGTGTGTTGTTCCAAGCTTCCTCATTAGGCTTGGAAGAATTAGAATTCATGTTGGTAGATGGCCTTGAGATGTTCTGACGTTGTTGAAGCCCAAAACGAGGCAAGGCTTCCTGGTTTCCTGGCAAGCAAACACTGGAAAGTATAGCTGTTAGTCCTTGGCCAATAGGAGTCAATAGTTCCACAAGCTGAGTCAGTTGACCAGCAATTTTACAAAATTCACCCACCTCAGATCCTTAAGACCCTTCCAGTCATATTGTAGGTGTTGAAGGCCCCTCCAAGGACTCCATCAATAAGCAAGTAACCACAAACATGAGTATAGTCCAGAAAAATAACTAAATAACCAAACTGTCTGGGCTAAGAAGAAGGGCACCACACTTGAAGTTGACTCCTTTAATGTATCAGTAAAACAGAATTAATGCCGCACACAATACAAAATGCGTTTTGTCCAAATATCTTCAGACTTCTTCAGATACAATAATTTAAAATATGTCTCTATTTTTGAGGGATGGGAACATGTTTAGTGGTACCCTTAACTGCTGTGGTGATGTCATGCTAGGGGTTGTGGTCAGTGTCATACTGGCCACACCCCGTGTCCCACTTCGGCCCGCTTAAAAGGTGGCAACCCTATTCCTAACCTCTTCTGATAATGGCAAAAATAAACCACCCTGTTGGACCCTAGCGTAAACAGGCAATTCAAGAAAAGGAAGACAATCCTTTACAAAGTCAGGAAGAAACAGACAAATTAGTGCAAAAAAAACTCACTAGTCTAAACAAACAAATTAGAGAGCTGGTCAAATCTGCCAAAGTGAACTATGAGGCAAAGATAGCCTCCCAGGTGAAAGATTACCATAAGACTTTTTTAAATTATGTTTGCAACCTCAGGAGAGACGCTCAGTGATGTGCAGAGTTAATCATGAATGGCAACACTTAATACCCAGCCTAAAACTATAGCAAACCTCCTGGCCAACAAGTTCAGTTCAAACTTCTCCCCACATTACCTCCTACCACACCCAAAGAAATACCCACAACCATCCCCCTACCAGTCATTATGAGGGAACAGGTCCTTACTGCACTTGCTAAAGCCAAAAACACAGCCTCTGTGGGTCCCAACAGCATTCTAGGATGCTTCTTAAAACTAGCTTAAAACAGAATCTATCAGGGCCACTAGAAATCCTCTTTATCCACAGCCTCCAAATGGGCTTTGTTCCAGAGGAACAGAGGACTGCAACAGTCTACTCTATGCAATTGGGGCCCATCAACTGGCCAGTGAACTACAGACCCATAAACTTGACCAGTCTCATCTGCAAGGCCATGGGGAGAATTATCATGGACATTTTCAATAGTGACATAGGAACTCTCCAAAAGCTCTATCAGACCCAGTTTGGCTTTGCCAAGGGGGTCATGCCTGCTCAGTCTGGTGGATTTCTTTGAGAAAGTCACCAGGGACATGGAGGAGGCTAAAATGGTACATACCATTTATCTAGACCTGGCCAAAGTTTTTGACACAATCTCCCACTCGGGGAGAATAAATAAACTTACTGAGTTAGGCATATCCGCCTACATCTTCAGATGGATAGCCAACTGGCTCACTGGCTCACCAAGTTTGCTTATGACTGTAAGCTGGAAGCAATCATTGAATCCTCAAATGATATTGACATCCTACAAACAGGCCTAAAAATGACAAATGACTGGTGCCAAAACCATGGTCTGACACTAAATGCTAAAAAATGCATAATCATACCCTTTGGTAAATCAGCTATCCCTGTAAATTATAATATCGATAGCACACCCCTAAAAGTAGACCCAGCGATCAGGGACCTAGGAACACAGGTAGATAGTAACCTAAAAATTGACTACCAGGTAGCTACAGCAGTGATGAAATCCTTCTGTGTGACACAACTTATAAGTAAAGGCATTACATTAAGATCAAAGGAGGTCATAGTGCCATTGTACTCAGCTCTCATCAGGCCCATAATCAAGTACAATGCTCCCTTCTGTATGTACCTAACCAGGCACTTACTGCAACTGGAGTGGCCCCAGTGGTTTCTCATTAAAAAAATTACAAAGTGTAAGACACATGCCTTATGCAGACCAACTAAAGGCCCCATCCTTTACTCTACCTGACATAGTTTATTGAGAGAGGATGTGTACCGGACCTACAAGGCATTCTCTGATCTAGCTCTGATGAAAATGTTACATATTCGGAAGAAAATGTATGCAAGGGTAATGCATTCCTTGGACTGAACCTTATTTGTGACACTAACAGAACTTGCTAGAGAGACAGATTCATATCTCAAAGGCTAACTAGACTATGGAATAAACTTCCCATCTTCGTAAAACAAAACACTTCCCTTACTCTCTTCAAAAATAATTTGGATTAATGGATGGAAAACCATAAGTTCACTCCTGCAGTACTGCTCATGTCCCTTATGAACAGAGGCAGTCTATAAAATGACTCTGGGCTTCACCGCCCAAAGACCCACTACCTTGATGCTACCCTATCCCATATCTGGGGAATTAAGATATAATATTGCTATACCCTGGGTATTATTGGCTAGGCTTGTAAAGGCTCTTGTACCATTAACTTAGTAATCACCTATAGTGCACATAATAGTGACTTACCCTTTCCTACATTATAGAGTGATCCCAGAGTTAGTTTAATAACAATTGTTAGTATGTGGGATTTTTGGGACTTCAGGGAGCTTGCCCATTGCATTGTTATTTATTTGGATATGGAGTCAATATTTTTGTTTTGTTGTTTTGGCTTATGATCTATTTGCTGACATTAGTTCTTCTTATTTTATTTTTGTGAGATGAACTTTTAGATCTCATAATTTCTTCCTTTTACACTTTAACAGATTTTTTCCATTTAATACAAAATGGTATGATCCACTTCTTCTCCAAATGTCCCCACCCAACTATGAAATGTGTGTCAAGTAATGTAAACTCAACTGGTTTCTTTACTTAAATCTATCAGTCTAATATCAAAGGTTGTACTGCAGTTTATTTCAGTTCCATCCTTTTTGAATTGCCCTATTCAACACAAAACATAAATTAATAACATTACTTGGTATTAACAGGGAAGTTATAACTGTCAAAGTACTGCTTAGCGTTTTTTGTTATATCCAACTCTTCATTTTTAATAGAGATTGAATATTAAGGCTGTTTAACACATGCAGTGGATGGTGCAGTGGTAGCATTGTCACCTCCCAGCAAGAGATTACCTGGTTTGATTCTCGGCTGGGGTGTCTCCTGTTTGAAGTCTGTATATCTCCTTGCATTCGTGTGGGTTTCCTCCCATGTTACAAAAAACATGCATCTGGAGCCTTTCTCCCTGGGCCTCTGCTGAAAATTGGCTTTGCTCTAAGTCAGACTTTCCCAGTTAACAAATGTTAAATAAACTGTTGTCTTAATATGTATTTTCTCATCTAGAAACTTAATAGTATGGTAATGGATTTTATTTTCACTGAGCATATGCCAACCTAAAATATTGACTAGACAGTATTTGACAACAAGCCATGCTGCAATTCATGTGGAGACCTGGGTACATGGTAATATGCATGGTGATCCTGTTTTATAGTCCATCTGTGATTACCAATTGCCCACATGTTCTGATGAATATTACTTGAATAAATCACATATGAAGTTTTCTTATAAGGAGGGGTCAACAAGACCAATAATAACATCTAGAAGTTAGTCCACTTGCCATTAACTAATACCAAGAATTTAACTCTGTCTTTTTGGAATCAGATTTAACCTCATAATTTTCTGTTGCATACTCTGTGATTCTTTTACTGGAATCCCTTTTTTGAAAGAATTAAAGAACGGTTAGTTTTATAAGGAATATGGCTGGGTAGGATTGTGGTGGGGTTATGCTGACCTCTTTTTATAACTTTGTGGGTTATTAATAATATTATTATTTAGTTATATTGCATTGTTTTTGCATTATTTTTCTAAAATGCTTTATTGGTTAAAACTCACTAAAAGTGCTTACACAAAGAAAAGTGTTTAAAATGCCACACCAGGAGTCTTTTGTTCATAACATAAGCTAACCAATTGCCTGATTCTTACCTTTATTACAGATGTATCTTGCAAAAAGAAAAATTCCCTGGTTGTGCATAAATGAGGTTTCATTTACTATTTCTGAAACAATTCATTAGAACAAACTATAAAACTGTATACAGTGTGTTCTGTTTCTCATTTTAGATTGCTGACTGTTTAGAATGTTTAAAAGGTCAAAACAATTATTAATGTGTTAAAGGCTGAAGTCGTTACAGACTAAAACAATAATGTCTGTAAGTGTTAATGAATTAATGGGACGACGTGCATTATTAAAAAATGGAAAACCCAAATGTGACATCATTAGGGGATACTTTTTACAAATAAATGAAGCATATGTGTCACACTACTAAAAGTATACTGAAATAAAACACATTTCTAAATTTTCCTCATAATTATTTCAAAAAGCCACTCAGCCTAAGTCAAAATATCTGAGAATGCAACATCTCAAAAAGAAAATGGATTGATGCATGACTTCTTTGTTCAAAGTGAATCCAGGAAATATGAGGGGTATTATTAATCATTCCATCTTCTAGGCTTGAAATCTTGGCTTGCCTGAAGAAAAACAATGCTATTGAAAAGTGTTGTGAGAGATATGTTTAATTGTTTATATCTACCTCAAGTAATTTGTAATAATAGTGGCAGAATTCTAATACTTAACAAATGTGCAATTATTAATTTAAGTACTTGCATGTATAAAGTACTTGCATTTTTATATAAATATGTCACTGTATCTGCAAATTGCCAGCCTAAGCATGTTAACAGATAAAGTGTTGTATTTTCCTGCACAAATATAAAACTAGCAGTTCACCCCAATAAATGTATACACCAGCTCTAGCTGAAGTTACAGTTTATTATAAACTTAATATATATATTATATGAAAGTGGATTTTTTTTCTGCTCAGTGGTCCAGAAATGTCAAATCATAAATGGTCTTAAAGTGCTAGTTTGCGCATGTGCTTAAATAACTGTAAGCTGTGCTTTAACAATATTAAACCTATAACGTATGTGTATGTTGACTAGATGTTCAATAATTTGTAAAGTTACAACTATGTGTACTTACTGGCTGCGGCTGTGAACCATTGTTAGTGGTGTTGCAGATAAAACAAATATTTCAGGTAGATGTTGGTCAGGCAGTGGCACTGATACCCAACTATATCATGTTTTTATTACTTTTGCAACAAGGATAATTAGCATAGACTTTTAGAATTATTAGCTGTCTACATATCACATTGATATTATAACAGTGTTACAGCAGACTGTCACTGTATAAAAACAATTTTTTTCACAGTAACTAGGCTGTATTGATGCTACTTGCAGGCTGAATCTTGCCTTTATTGAGGCAACCTTATATTTCATTGGATGGTATTTATAGTCCGGGGCTTCGCAAATGAGTTATGGTTTATCTGTGAATAGTGGTGCTTCATGGATATGCAAGATAAGATCAGCGAAATGCATTTTTGGTGAATATAGGAAAGTAAAGTATTTTTTTTTTAATGGACTCACTTATTGCAAAAGACTAAGTTGTATATAGCTTGGCAATATGAATTTGCGAATTACTTTGCAAAATTGTGAGGGCTGGTGTTACTTTCTTTCCCATCCGATGGGTGAGAGTGGCAGAGCACAGTCATATATAAAGCATTTTAGGATAGCTGCAGACTGGATATCACTTAAAAGGGATTTAAAAAAAGGGTTTAGAATGTTTAGAATGTTTTTATATTGGGGCATTCTTTGTGGACACCCTGATGGTTTCATTAAAAACAGAAAGGGGGAGATAGCATTAAAAAGATTGAAAAGGGCAAGACAAAACAAAGAGAAGAACACACATGGGAAACATCAAGAGAATGTATGCTGGAGGAGGCGGGAGAGGATGGGCACTATAATTTTGTTGGATGATAGACCCCCATATTTTTTCAATTTTTTTTCTTTCTAAGAAGGTAATGTGGATAGGAAATAAGGAACAGAGTAAGGAGAAAGGATAAGGGAAGAAGGGCTATGAAAATGCAGCTGGAATCCCAATTCACAGATCCACAAACATCCACTACCAGATGGTGTTGCAGTAGAGGGGCCTGATGTTGAAGATGTAGGGGCCTGTGTGGGTGTAGTGGTCAGAACCAACTTGGAGTGCTTATCTTCTACACGCTGAAAAAATGTTTCATCTGGCTGAACTTTACTTTCCATTACCTCCACAAGTATGATTTCAACCATGCTCTGAAGCCCCCTTTTTATTAGGCTTGCAGCTGCAGGCAGAATAACAAAGACCAGCATTGTTTCACAAAATTCAGTTAAGTATTTAACCGTGTTTGGCAGACTAGAAACAAACAAACTAGATAAAATATTCTCTTGTATACGAAGCATTTTACCTGCCATGTCAAAGGGAAGGGAATGAGATCTGATGAATGAAAATTTGATTTTTGCGTGCATTTCTTCTTTAAGAATATGAATATAGGATAACTACCTAAAGCAAAATGTAATGAAATCTGATATATTACCACCAACTCACTAAAAATATGCCATTGTTACACTAAATGCATCTTTCCATTGATCTGTGCTACAGACATCCATTGTACATGTGTATTCACAGCGGTGTATGTCTGTAATTGGAGGGGTGCTTCCCTGCATAAGCAACTTTAAATAACAAACACCAAAATCATTATATCCATTAGAACTGTTATTTAAAGTCATAGAGTGCATAACCTGCTTCTTGAAGGAATATGTTTCTTTTTTTTTCTACTTTTTTCCCCATGAAGCAACCATGATAAAAGCATTTATGTAACGCTGAAACAATAATGTATATAATTTATAGACTAGCAGGCATAGATACAGATATATAGGTATAGATATATGTGTATATAAGTGTGTGTGAGTGCATACATGTGAAAAAAGCTACAGTTTTCAGTACAAAACAAGTTGTACATGATTGCTTTGAAAATTATATGACAAACAATATTGATCAGACACGTCTGTTACAAATGCATTGGTGAAACATTTTAAAAAGGCATGTGTTTTTAATCAGAATATGTCTCATCTACCATAATGCTTAGGTGCATCTTACTGCCTTAGTAAAACAGGATGTTTTAAAACATCATAGACTCACAACAAATATTTAACATATTTAGCTATGTACTTAACTGGGTTAGGTCTTACTAGGTGAAGCACTTTTGTCGAGGACACTTAAGAAGAATCTCTCCTCTGCTAAATGTCAGTAAATTAAATGTTAAGAGGTTTGATATAAGCTGCATATATGTGCCTAATTGTTTATTTGTTATACTTTTAATATTATCCCTGCCATGAAGTTATATGCAAATAGTTTAATGCAAAATGAACACATAAGGACACCTTTATTTCAGAAACAAAAAGCATTGTTTCTCCCTGCAAGGAAGAAAACATCACTGAAGAGGCAAGAAATGTCACTGTTTTAACTATAATGTAATATACAATTTAATATGCCTTTTATATTATTCACTGGAACATCAGCTGCTGCATATAAAGCTATATACTAGAGTGATGTTATTTGTTTCTTCACTATACTAGGTATTGTCTATTTTACTGAATATATAACTGTTAGCAGCACAGGTCAAAGAAAACCAGCAGGTATCAGCATCATTAAGGTATAATGGAAGTTAAGCTGCTCATTGACTTTTTTTTATTTTGCCTCTCCCTCCTTATGCCTTCCTATTATCAGTCAGCTCCAGTTAACCTTTAGCTCATTTGTTGCCCCTATGTGGAAAATAAGTGAAGAGGTTTTTTTACGTCCTCCATATATGTTGCACCCAAAATCTTCTACAGGACCTAAATGGTTATTTCTAATGAAAATAAAGGACGGAGTCAAACCATGCATGGCTTCCTTATTTCAATGGACATCACAGAAGGCATTTTCTCTGAAATCTGACAAAAAGCAGTTGTAATTCCTATTTTTAACAAAGACAAAGTAAATGATCTTAATAATTATAGACCTAGAAGATTAACTTGTAACTTATGTAAATGTGTTGAAAGGGTTATACTAGTCACAATGGCACTTGATATTGTAGCCCATTTGGACATTTACCTAAACAGTATTTGCCATGGATATGTGCAACCAATTTTATTAATTTGCATTGCCATGGCTTTGTGGCACTTGACAAATGCGTCATTGCTGATGTCATGTATTTAGATGTATCTAATGTCCTTGAATCTGTACCTCACAAACCAATACTTAGCACAACAGCACAGCTGCAAATTAGTACATCTTTACAGGTGTGTTGAAAACTGGCTTGCATTCAGAAAATGCAGACTAAAGTTAAATTTTACTCTATCACTAGAATAACAAAAAAAAATTTCTACAAGGATGAGTGAGTGTCCCTTCTTTCTTTATTTTTTAAAATTCATCCTTTCTATTATTACTACATGTAGGGACATCAAAATATGCAGGTGTGACTAAGGTGGAGTCAGTAATTAATAACTTTCAGCATGTGATGAAATGATGGCACTCTTTCAACTCCTTATAGGTAAAGGCCATATCTAATGTATGCATGGAGGTACATTTTGCATAAATAACAATCAATGTCATTATTTCATAAACAATGAAGTTTTACCTACATCTGACTATATAATTGACTTAAGCAATAACCGATGATGTGGTGTGGTATATTGATGATTTACCCATGGTTGGTGTGGTTTAATCAAGAGGGCAAAGCCCGAGTGATTAAATAAAGCCAACCGTGGGCAAATTTCAATATACCACAACCACGGAGTCAGTTATTGCTATTATACAATGACATTATTTAAGAAAAAAATACTTTCTTTTCTTAAATAGTGGGCAGGATTCACGAAGCCTCCGTGTAAGAGTTACAAGTCTTACACGGAGGCTGCAGTTAAACGGTGTGATGTCAGCATGCCATGCATATTCATGAGGGCATGCTGACTCACACCCAAGGCTAACACGGTCCATGTAAGAAAGTAGGGGGCGTGTCCGCAGGGCGAGTCCTGCAAACGGACACGCCCCCAGAAGAGGAACAGTCCCGAAAGTAAACCCCCACGAGAGAGTCCGCGTAAATGTCAACAAGCACAAAACAACACATGGCCCCACAGACTATAAACATAAAAAGTAAGAATGAACATGTTATATATTTTTTTATAAGTTCTAAAGATGTTTGCCCGTAATTGCGCTCGTTTGCGTGGGCGTGCCCGTCGCTTAGCCACAGTTAGCAGTCAGTGGAAAAGCATATAAGATCTAAATATGCAAAGTAAGCCAAGAAGCAATAGCGTAGCGGTAGAGACATCGGCTGAAGATGAGGCAGTCACGGTTCGAGCCCCCACAACATCAATTTTTATTTCTAGTGAAATAAGCACGAAACAATTCCCTGACATATATGTACATATATAAAATTATATTTTATGTAAAATGTAATGAAATGGGCCATGTATTTTGAAGAAATGTGAGATAATAAAAAAAAATAAAATGTCAGAAGTGCCTATAGCTGAGCTATGCTCTAACAAGCTGAGTATATCTGCCCATAGGTGAGCAGTGGTTTAACAGGTGTAAAATGAGTGCCCGGGGTTGAGCAGTGTTGTAACATGCTGAAACTGTGTGCCCGTAGCTGAGCTGAGCATAATATGCGTGCTGACAGCCAAATGACGCGTAAACCAGCATAACCCGTTTGCGCGGAGCTCCGCACCGTGCCAACAAGATAACCGGCGGGCAACGTTGATCAAGCTGTATCAAAACTGCCTTTACACAGACACACCTCCTAGCTTGTGTAGACAGTCATAAAAAAAAAAAAGCAATGGCCAGGCTCGAACTCAGGATACCATGCACCATAGTCAAAGTACTGAACCACTAAGCCATGACAGTTGCTCTTAGAAATGCAGTAATAGCATATATATAGGAATGAATGGAAAGAGAAGCATGACAAAGCAGGTTTTGTGAAGCTGATACATATCCAAAATGGCCAATCACAGATAAGTGCGGGAAACACGGCATATATAAGCCCCATAGGCGGGAATACACAGCATAGCTGATTGTGGAATCGATTTGCAGTCAGGATGGCAGGTGTAGGAGAGGGTAGTTGCTTCCAAGCACACAGGTGGTGCGTTGAGGAATCCAAATATATGGTTTGGCTCCTCGTCCATGATCATGAGGCCCAACTCATGCAGGGCCAGGTCCTGTGGGGAGCATACAAGGCTGAGGCATGGGACCGGTTGGCACATGATCTCACCAGTGCCACAGGAATACCAAGGACTGGTGAACAGGTCCGTCACCACCATGCGGACCTGAAGAGATGGAAGCAGGACCAACTGAACCGTTGGATCCAGGAGGCCTGGCAAATGCCCAACGCCCCACTACTGAGTAAGTTACATGTAATTATTTATGTAAGAAATTAACCTAGCTGATATTATGGAGATGTGTATTCCAATATTACTTCATTTATATTACAGCTGCAGGTGTCCGTTCCATGAATCATCGAGCCTATGCCGATAGGCTTGTGCAGTTGCGCCACCAGGCAGGTTAGTAATTCTCTCCTTGTAACTGTTAAAAAAATATAAGTATGACAGCTTGCAAAAGAGTGCAGTGTAGTCACTTATTAATAAAAAGTGCAAGTAACAGTGTAAGAGAGATTCTGCTTGTACTGTGTGATTACATAAGTGTGATGCAGCCTGTAATCCAAAAATAAAAATGAAACAAGTCTGAAATAAAGATGTTCCACCTGTAATGTAATAGTACATAACCTGCAGCAGGTTGTAAATTACAGCTATACAAGCTGAGTACAACACATGTGTGAAATATATCCCCGTTTAAAATCTGAAACATGACACAAGTGAGACTGTTGGAAAGGATTGTTGTAACCAAGTAAAACATGTCAATAAAACCTAGAATTAAGTACCATCCTGAATTGTAAAAATAAAACAAGTGAGAGTGTGAGAAAGAGGTATGAATCCACCAATAAAGTTGTAATAACTCCTGAATAAAGTATACTGCAGTCAGTACAGAATTAAATGAATGTGACAGGCACAACCAAAGAGTGAAATGTGTGCAATAAAGTACTGAAGCTGGAATGTGTGTCCCACAATTTGGATATGTTGCTGTACCTTTGCAATATGCAGATAGTATGGTTGTACGAAATACCAAACATCCACAGTTGTCTAGAGCCATATAAATTAAATATAACAGGATGCTGTAGCTGAACAGAGCCAGATATGAATGTGTATGAATAAAAATGCAATGTATATTAATGTAGCAGTAACATTCCCATCACCAACATGCCTAAGTTTACACATAGGAAACTGTAGTCAGACCTGTAGGGTGTATATATCTGCAGCTAGTAGAAATGTACAGCATATGTATAGGTATTTGAAGTTGTTAATGAAATATTTCTTCACCCTACCCTATAACCACAAATAATCCATTCCACATGAAATGGGTATGTGTATTCACAATTAACTCCCCTGGACATTTGTCCTGTTGGTTCATACATATTTGCATGTACGTTGATGCATGTGCCCTGTTCATACATCCAAACCTGATGGCCTGTTGCCATCAATCAACCCTGCATGTTGTTGGATTGTGTATTGTTGTTCAAATTATGCATGTGTTATGCTTGCTGTTCAATGGCTTGAATTTATGGGTGTTTGGTTAATGGGAATACTAATGCATGCTGTTACAACTAATTGTGAATGGTATTGTTCGTTCCTAACCCAAACTGTCATAAAATAATGCAAAACATAGGACGACAGGGAAGGCGGGTTCCAGCGGACCCACCTCTCCCACCTCAGCTGGCGAGTGCACCTGGCAGTAGTGCCCAGGCCGGACCCTCCTCCAGTGGCCCTGTGCCACCTGCGGGTGGAAGCACTGCAGGGGAAGGGGCTCATCCCCCCTCTGCAAGTGTGGCCGGAGAAGACCATCCACTCTCCCTCCATAGTGTCCGGACTGTGGTGCGTAGGGAGATCAGGCATTCCGTGCTTGCGCCCCTACACCAGCTTGAGGCATGGGTGGCACAACTCACGAGCATGCCTGCTGCCCGTCCTACACAGCCCCCAGCACAGCCCCATCCTGGGCAGTGAAGGCACAGTGGCAACTGCCCATGGGTGGGGATCTCAGTTCCACTGTTGCCATCTGTAGGCTCATGGGCTCGAGATATCCAAACATCCATCCCCGTCAATTGTGTATCCCCCCATATGTGTCATACACCACCCCTGTATGCATCTTGTTTGTCTTGTCTGTTAACCTCCCCTACCTACCTCCCCAGCTATACCTACTTCCTGTACCTGACATTCCACTCTCACCTGAAAAAAAAAAAAGGGCACTCTGTTCCTGCAAAAAAATTACACCCCATACATAGCTGCCCATTTCACACACATGTCTGCTGGACATGTAAACTGGCAATTACAATTGGCTTACAAGAAATATTGTTGTCCTCACCCCTCTCTCAGGGGTGGAAGGTTTCAAATTTCACACCAAATTACAAACATATGCACACCTGTTGCTGATAAAGAAATGGGCAGCTATGGGCCTTTCCTACATCCCTCCTGCAAACCCCGAGCTTGTTTTCCTACTGTCCTACCCTCTTCGTGCCCCCTTTTTCACCACTTTCCTATCTCCTCATTTTCTTTTCTTTCAAAGAAATTAGCGCGGGTGTGCACGAGAGTAAGCACTTTTAAGCAGCAGTAAGCGGGTGTGCGCTTGTGTGCGCTTAGCTAGCATGTGTGCGTGAAGCTAAGCGACAGTGCGCATGTGTGAGCTCCACGCAAACCAGCGCTAACACGCTTACAACTGCTTAAAAGTGCCTTAGTCACTCTGAATGACAAGGCCTGTAGTCTGTTCAGAATCAAAATAAAATCCCACTGTCAGTCCCGAACCCAGGAAACAGTAGTCTGCATGACTTACCACTAAGCCATGACTGCTATACAAGAACATTGTGCTGAAAGAAATATATCATGAAATGGTCGGAATTAATGTAAAGGGAATATAGCAAGTCTAGCACACAAAGCATGTCATGTATATTTACTGTCAAATTTAGTGGATTTGTAAAATATTACTGTGTGAAGAGAAACAGCCATGCTAGTTGGTAGCTAGTAGGTAATAATGTCACAGTAGCACCTGGCAAGCCACACACATACTCAGAGCAGGATAAACACTGCCATAGTTGAATAGTTAAGAGCTCAGACATAGCAACTTTGACTGAGTTACAGGGATGTCCCTGATTTGAAAACAAATGTCAACTGTGCCCTACTGACTCCCTGTAAAATGTACTAACAGTAGGCAGAAAGGTGTTACAACACATGCAATGGTAACTATGAATTACTGAATGTATGCACCACTTGCACGTCACAAATGGTTTAGTAATACATATGCTCAAAATAACCCACAGTCACAACTGCAGAATATCAGAATATTTCATGGGTGTATCCCACTGATATGTACCATTCCATGAGGCTGATAAAAGATGCACCTGAGAGTATCTGTGGCCTGCTCAGCAGCATAATCAAGTACCCTTCTAAGTGTCAAGGCCCACACCATGGCCAGACCACACTGCATGCAGTACCACCCTACCACAACAAACACATAGGGAATTGCTGCTCAAACAGATATAGCAAGCATTACAAGCTGTGAATGTAAATGGAATATAGGAAAGCCATAGCAACACATTACAGTAAAGACACCTAGCAGGCATACAAGGAGTGAATGTAAAGGGCAAATATTGAAGCCATAGCAACAAATTGCAAGAGCCACTGCTATATACCAGTTACACCACAATTCCCACAGGAAAGCACACACACCCATATACACAGTATTACTAGTCGTAGGTGTCAGTTTACATACACACTGAGAAGAGGAAACTGGAGGAAGGAATACTCAGGTTACAGTACAACATGCATTGCAGTGTCTACAACACAGCCTGAAATATGAGAGACATACCAACCTTACACTCACAGAACAGTGTCCACAGCATACCAGCATGGTCCCCACCCTGATAATCTGAAAGGGCTATGCCTACCTAACAAACCTTTTTATAGCACTGTCCTGAAACCACAGTGAGAACTGCAATCACTACACAACAGGCTGCATGCAATTAGTAAATGCTGACTAACAATTGGTGCAGAGGCCATCACATGGACATGTGCAGATACCTACAAAAGCATCCTGTACTCCCAGTCCACACATGCAATACTTTCATTGCACCCTCTGGAGGTAGAGACAGAGAGAGAGAGAGAGAGAGAGAGAGAAAGAGAAAGAGAAAGGAAAGAAAGAAAGAAAAATAATATATAACAACAAAACAAACAAGTTGTCATCACAACCGGACACTGCCAAGGCAAACTGAAGCTGGCAAGAGAAGCAGCAGCAGGCCAACTATCAGAAAGCCAATGCAAACAGCTGTAACAAACACAGGTAATGTAAAGTAATAATATAATAGTCTACACACTGTGAACCCTCCATATGTGTTATTGGTCTGTATCTATGTATATGAAGATGTGCATAGGGCAGGGGACATACTGCAACTGTCACTAAAGGCTGTACATACATATGTATGTGAAGGTAGGTATGTGCACATATCAATGTAGGTTGTAGTGCAATGTACAATGTAGGTTGTACAGTAATGGATGTTCATCAGTACGTTGGTGTGTGTATACATATGTGTAAATAAAAAGGATTATATATATATATATATCTATCATATGTATACGTATGTATATCGAGATATGTATGTATATATATATATATATATATATATATATATATATATATATATATATATATAATATGCATATATGTATACATAGATAGAGAGGGATGTAGAAATACATAGACATATATAGATAGATAGAATATGTGCGTACAGATATACACATACATATATAGATATATGTAGATACATATACATATACAGACAGATCTGACTGTCTACAGATATGTCTGTATATGACTATCTCTCTATCTCTGTCCCACCCCCTCTCACTCTCTCTCTCCCTCTGTCTCTGTCTCTCTCTCTCTCTCTCTCTCTCTCCCCCTCTCTCTCCATATCTATATCTATATATCTATATCTATATATCTATATTATATATATATATATATATATATATATATATATATATATATATATATATATATATATATATATATATATATATATATATATACTGAGTGAGGCACATGTGTGGAGATGTATTGCAACAGGTGCCTGGTGACAAAGGCATGGAGTGAACACCAGTGTGGGTACTGGAGTACCATACCCCATTCCAAAACACTGACCCCAGTAACCACCACATATGTGCATGCCTGCCCACCACTGCATGTGTCAGGGGGGAACAGGGGCAGCAAGTGTACAATAGGCTCCCCATTGATATACACAGTGGCACACTAGTCCTGTAATACCTGTACATGGTATGTGTCAGCAGACATGGTGTGTCAGCTATGGACATGTAGGTCACTGTACCCCTCTACACCCCACAATGTCCTACACGGTATGTACCTCCCATGACAGCTACAGATATGGAGAAGGATACAGTCATACGTAAGTAACTGTGTCAATGCACTCAAACACATTACCTATGCAGAGTGACTGACAAGACCACAGAGCGCACCCATACTACCTACATAGAGGTTACCACTGCTGGATATACATAGTTAAGTCACACCCATGACAGTTGTCCAACAACCATGGTAAAACCTCACAGCATCCACAACCCAAATTACCTATGTCTGTCATCCTTGTCACCGCAGTAAAGAGCACATGGTGGAGGTACAGGTCCCTACCCACAGATAAGACATACCCTGGAGTAAACCACACAGCTTTAAGAAGCAAGGCTCCCCATGAGTAGATGTCAGACATACCCCTGCTGAATGTTATGCAGATGGGTAATATGCCATATGAGTCACCCTGTGTAACTGTTTGACAGGAGCAGGTACGATCACATCACATGTGTCACAAGGGGCAGGATAGCATAACAGTATGCTGCTATAGGCCCAGGGCCAATAGCATACTACCTACCTAAGACACAATGCACACCCACAAACCCATTGCAAACCAACTATGTGAGGTGGAATGAGTGTACCAGTGACTGGGTGCATGTTATGTACTAGTGTGATTGCTCACCATTACTGTCTGTCTGTCATGGTAGTGTGTGTCCTTGGTGTGAGGCCAGAGACAGATGTGTGAGGTATTGTGATCAAAACATACTACATTGCCATATGTTGTGCTGTGTTACCCTGTATGTGACTGTGGTGTAGGTAGGGTTATGGCAAGTAAGAGTAGTGTGCATTACCAGTGAAATATGTAATGTGCATTGCATGCAGTGCATGGGTTGATAATGTTCCCCATACAGTACCTTGATACAAACCCCCAGTGTGAGGTTGTGCATTGGACCTGAACCAGTGTGCTGACTGCTGGAGTATACTAGTCTGTCATATGGAGTGTGCCAGGTACTGTTGCACAGTTGTCGGCTGAGCACTGATATCTGGTCATTTACATGTGTATCCCCCAATAGACAGACAGATGCTATATATGGGGGTTAAGTTATATCACTACAGTCGAGTATTATGTGTATTATGTGTGCCATATTTTGCTGAAATATATTGCTGACATATTTTTCTTTTCCTTTTCAGGGCTATGGTTCACCTGCGAAACCCTGCGTACTCCGCTGCGGAGGATGAGGAGATACACCAGAGCCTGGTGCGGGATTTCGCAATACTCTTTTCCCGCACCAGCCAGAACCAGCAGGAGAGGGCTGCACTGTGGCAAGAACTGGTCCGTCGGGTAAATGACATAGACACGCATAACCGGACATATGAGCAGGTACACCATCACTGCAGTGATTTAATTAGAAATGCCTGTCACTGTGCATCGGATATCCACAGGCAACAGCTTGCCACAGGTGGTGGGGCGGCTATACATCCCCCCTTACCAGACTGGAGGGACTACTCCTAAGTGTTGTGGCTCCAGCCCAACAGCAAGAACAGCAGCAGCATACATGCGTAATGATGGAGGCTGGAACCACCCAGCAGCAGGACTCGGAGCGTGCAGGTAACATGCCATATGTATAGTTGACTGTTCTGTACACTGTTAGTTTATGCGTGTGTGAGGTGTGTCCTCAGTTTGTAGCTGTTATCTTGGTAATTATTGTGCAAGAGTGATATTCTCAATATCAGCAGTAGACCTGTGGAAGCCAACTGTTGTACTACTGAACTGTATCATACTCACAGTATCAATGGCACAGTTGTGCCCACTGACAATAAATGTCTCATTTCTGCAGGTCCCTCTGGTGTAACAGCAAGGCAGCCTATCCATGCTGGTGAGTGTGTAATAACAATACCTTCAATACTCTTGATACTAATAGTAATAATAGGCTGAAGCAGTAGTGCTATGTGTTTGATTGCAGGTGTTTTTGTGTCTGTGTGTTGATATCTCATATACTGAGGAGTGTGCATGTGTGCATGTGCACCTGTGTGCATGTGCACCTGTGTGCATGTGTGCATGTGTGCATGTGCACCTGTGTGCATGTGGGCATGTGCACCTGTGTGCATGTGTGCATGTGCGCATGCGTGCATGTGTGCACCTGTGTGCATGTGTGCATGTGCATGTGTGCATGTGTGCATGTGCGCATGTGTGCATGTGTGCATGCGTGCATGTGCACCTGTGTGCATGTGTGCATGTGTGCCTGTGTGTATCAGTGGTGACATTGTGTATACATTGTAAACTGTGTTTCCTGTCTTACTCCCACAGGTTCTGGTGCTGCTCTGGTGTTGTGCAGCAGGGAACCTGAATCAGCTGCCGTGGATAGTGATAATGATGATACCTGTGTAATGGCACAGGGAGGTGTGCCAGGGTCCATTGTTGATCAGCCAATTGACAGTACACAGCTGTCGACCCCATCAATGCACACAGTCATCCTGCCAATACATCCTTTGTCACCAATGTCCCTAGGTGATGGACAGGATGCAGTGGGCATTGACCAGGGTAATGTGGTATCGGTGGCACATGCATCCCCACACAGCAGCCATGGCCAGGGTCCTGACATGGTACCACACAGGCACATGTCCAGGGGTTCTTGTGGGAGCATCTGTGGGCATACTGCCCCTGTCAGACATGCCCATAGAGGTCTTTCAACCTCAGCTATGTTTCGGGCTGTAATGCAGGCACAGTCATGTATGGAACGGTACACCAGACAGGTTCTGAGGGAGCTGAGAGCATGTCGCACAGCTATGAATGACAGTATGCATGATGTTGCGGCTGCCATCCGTAATTTCACCGAGGTCATTGACAGACGTTGGGGGGACACATTAGATCTGTTCCACAACTACATGTCCATGAGCCAGGGCAATGTTGGGTGGTTGAGGCATTGATGTGGGTGTATGCCAGCAACAGCAGCAGCTGGCAGTCATCGCGGACAACAACAGGCCCGCAGCCACTCCCATAGTGCCAGTAGCAGCCCCAGCAATGCTGGGTCTGTGCTGTCATCACACCACCCCAGGAGACCACATGCACGTGGCTCTGGACAGTCCCAATAGGGACCTGTCTCCAGTCACCAACCACCTGCTTCTGATGACAGTACCCAGTCTGGCTTAGTACCTGATATGGTCCGTAGCACCCCTGCCAGGCACAGGTACCATGTCCGTGGCCAGAGACAGTGATCTGTATGACCTGGCAGGTACAGTCTGTGGCTGTCCACAAACACCTGTATATGGCAGCCATGAGGTGGAACTGTGTGCATGCATACACACATGCGAATTGATAACACCTAGGGCTACTGCATACACCCACACACTGCATCAACATTGCCCCATCTTGTACTGCTGTCCCTCACCAACACACACACACACAGACATGTCAATTGGTTGTATCAGTGGCAGACTCAGGCATACCAAGTACACACCCTGTGCATATGATGAAACTGTGCCACCTCCTGCAATCTGTAACATTGGTGCAGGAACAGGTTAACATGGTGCTGATGCACAGGGTGACTATATAGAAGTGTAGTAATAGTATCATGTTGTCAACAGTACAGTGTAATGATATCATTGTGGGTATATCCCAGCATGCCTGATGCAGTTACAGTATGAATGTCATTGTATTGTTTTGTACACCCATAGTAATTACCATAGTGTAATGTCTGCACATCTTTGCATACTGGTGGTGAGACTGTCAACAGAAGGCCACCTACATAGGTAGCACAGGGGATAAGAAAATGTAAGTATTGATACTCAATGATGGACATGTCAACTGCAAGTTGCATGCTGTCCACACTCGACTCTGCAATGAGGATGTTTGCGGATGTTGATATCTGTGCAGTAATACACAACAGGTTCAAGACTCACAAGAGCACCCTAGCACTACAAGGTCACACCTCATACCATGCATGACATCCCCAAAACACAGAACTAACTGTGACAGGAGGGAGAGTCTCCATACATGTCAAGGATACTGTGGTGCCAGGACAGGTAGCATACATCCTACTAAGTTTGGAACTGCTGAGTGAGGGTTCAGTGTCTGTTATTCGAAATGTGTATTAGTTCATGTATGAGCACTTGGGTTTCAGGCCAGTTATTCTACATTACGAAGGTACATGGTCTGTACACTTGTGGGAGGTGAGGCTGGACCCTGCCCGTCTGACCTGTGAATTTCTGGGTTCAGGCTTATAGTGCCTGCATATTTGCACTGTTACCTACTGGAAGTCGTACACCTTGTTTGTTGTAGCATAGTCTAGATCCAGGCCTGCTGACTGTAGCTTTGTTTGTATGCATGTTTGCTTGTTATTTCCCTGAAACACTGATTCCACCTGCAATGCAGATTTACAGCACCTCTGTGGATCCCTAGTGACATCTGTATTTCTTACTGTACTGATGTCCATGTCTCACTTGACAGAACATCACTGTTTGTCCTGTTTGCATGTAAGTTGCCTGTAACACATTGCATATGACTTACCTGGCATTTGCTCATGGAAGCATTTATATATGCCAGCACTAACAAATCAGGAGCACTACACCCTCACATACTCACCTTGAGTACCTTTTTCCCCATTGGCCCTATGTGTTGTTAATTATTATGGGATTCACAATACTATGGTAGCATGTGCAAAGGTCACTTGTTAATCTCCTCTCTGGTCCAGTTGGTGAATCTGTGAGTCATGTGGCAATGTTACAGCTGCGTCATGTACACAGACAACCCTTGCCCCTTCCCATAAACTTACAACACATGTGAGAGATGCAACCACATAGCCAAACTGGGGGCTAAGCTCTCTTAACTCAGTATTGGCATACCCTGTCAGGTGGAGTGGGATACTACAGTGAATACAATACCAGTCTCACATAGACCTGCCACAACAGCAATCCAAACACATAAACACACAGGAACATTCTTGGAGTCTCAGAATAGCATCCTGCCTGAGCAGCAGACACCTGCGAAGCAGACACACAAGCAAACGTTATGCCAGAACAGAGCACATGCAACACATAGCTCACAAAGCCTGTGTGCCAAACAGTCACAGCCCGTACGGCTTAACAACACACCTGCTACAGTTGTAATAGGTACCTCTATCATCAGGTACACTGAGGTCCTGCTCACCAGGCTGAACAAGGAGAAGGTCATGGTGAGATGCCCGTCGGGCACTATGATCCACCACATAACACAAGCATACAGGTCACTCCAAGGCATGTACAAATATGACTCAGTCATTGTCCGTGCCAGTGTGAATGACCTGTGATGTACCTCCCTGGACTACATGATAGGGGACATAGAAGGGCTCTCTGAGCATGTGGTACAGGCTGGTATGACCCTGACCTTGAGTAGCATCTTACCCTCACCAAGATTGCTGCCACAATATGTAGACAGGATGATCAATTTCTACAATTGCCTTATGTTTCGGTGACATTCAAAGGGGATCCAATGCCTGTCAGTGTGGGATTACATGCTAGACAAGCCACGTTGCTTTGCTAGGGACTGCTTGCACCTGTCACCCATGGGCCGTTGTATATTGGCAAAGGCTCTTGCTACACACATAGTGCCTTTTTATGCAAGGCTCAAATTACATAGCCACCTACACAGGTATCACATGGGATAGGACACTAATAGTAATGCTACTCAACGCCAGCAGTGTAAACCTCAAGATGCATGCAGTGGAAACTGTCCTTAGCATGGAGAACAGCAATATCCATGCAGTAACAGAATCCTGGTACAAGGCTCCCAGGTGCACCCCATTACTGCCAGGTCATACCTCATACCATGCTTGTCGTTCCCTAAACATGCACCAAACCAGAACAGGGGGGGAAGTATCCAAAGGCACCACAGATACACACACCTCCAGGTTGGTGGCACAGCACAAAGCATCAGAGCCTATCCATGTGCAACTAACAGTGGGTTAGACTGCCTTCAGGTTCATAGCCTGGCACACAACACCCTCCCATACCCAGGAAACCCACTTGGCTTTCCTGACAACACTGGGAATATGACGGTCTCTGCAAACACCATTATATGGGTGGACTGCAACTACCCAAACATAGAGTGTGAGCATTACTCTAGCTCCAAGACCCTAGCTGAAAGGTTCCTAGCATTTATTCACTGAATTGCTATGGAACAACTTGTTACCACTCCCACAAGAGGTGAAAACATGCTGCACCTGTTCATCAACAATATGTGGACTATATGCTCCAGACCAGACGTGTATCCCTCGCTGGTAGGATGACACCATATACAACTCACACTGTATATTCACATACCACATGTAGCCCCTGCACAGAACACCACAGTCATACAGTTGTCTAATGCAAATTCCATGTATTCACATGAGGCAGGCTTCAGACATGGGAACTATTGAAGGTCACAGGTACATATGTGTATGTGGCACACACATACATCATGTGTGCATTGACATTACTGATATAATCTATGTCATGCAATATTGGGAACAATACCCCACACACATGGACAAACTGTGGGACAAAAACACACAGGGCGTTTGTAGGATACAAACCCCTACCTAACTGTGTTATGACACTTGTGAGAGACGCAGTAGCAGAGCACGCTATTTGCATTACTGAGAAGCTTGCTTTCTCCTGCTGTACTTATAGGGTGCTGACATCATCAGTGTTTAGACAGTGGAATATGCAGCATGTGGTGTGTTGTACTAGTTGCCAAAAGGGACATTTCTCTTACTCATAGAATTGCAAGAATTGCACACACACTACTCCCCCCCCCCACATTCACACAAACACTGAGCACTTGCAGGATTCAAACCCCTACCTAACTATGTTATGACACTTGTGAGAGACGCAGTAGCAGAGCGTGCTATTTGCATTATTGGGAACCTTGTTTTCTCCTGCTGTACTTATAGGGTGCTGACATCATCAGTGTTTAGACAGTGGAATATGCAGCATGTGGTGTGTTGTACTAGTTGCCAAAAGGGACATTTCTCTTACACATAGAATTGCACACACACACTACACCCCCCCAACAGTCACACATACACACACTGAGCACTTGCAGGATTCAAACCCCTACCTAACTATGTTATGACACTTGTGAGAGACACAGTAGCTGAGCGCGCTATTCAAATTACTGGGTATCATTTGTGCTTCTGACATATGTATAGTGTGCTGACATCATTATTTATGAAGAGGTATGTACGTCTGTTACTATCCATCAGTAAGGGGGAGAGCATATATATGCATTAACTTTGCAGAGGCACAGTGGCCTACTGTACTGCTGAGGCAGACGCCAAATAAACTGTGGATAGCCTTCTGTATTCCCTAGGGACAACAGCCTAGTATTGCACTCTACGGCCATATGTTTACCTGTCAGATGCAAGTATCTGCTGCTCATATACTGTTTGTGGGTCTTTATTGCCATAGCTTTCCCTATCTCTATGAGCAACTTGTGTACTGTGGCAGATGTTTGCATATGAGTGGGATCCAGTACTTTACTTACGTCTCTGTTGTAATTTCACTGTGTGCACTGGGCAGATTTATGTATTGTGGGAGGTTCCTGTGTTAACACATGCAAATGCCAGATATGTGTGTGCAACTGCTGAACTGTGACATGGCCTAAGTGTGTGAGCATGCCCAGTTCACAGTTTATATGGCTTCTTGACTGACACGTCTCATTTATCTAAGTGTGCGAGCATGCCCAGTGTGAACTTTCCATATGTTGGGATCTGTGGTCCACACATTTATGTTTGTGTGTGGACTTCATCTATATTTCACATGTACAGTTGAGTGTTGGACATCAGGTTGTGTTCTTACTGCCCAACTGCTTTGTGTCTGAACCTAACAGGCATTATGCTGTGCCTGCAGGGTTGCCATGGGATAGTTTGCATACAGTTATCAACATCCTTTCATACTGACCAAACAGTGTATTGTCGTATAGTGTACTGGTTCAGTACTTTCACTGTGGTGGACAGTATCATTGGTTTCAGTCCTATCACTGCTTGTAATATTTATAGTGAGCACACCAGACTGGTTGAGGGCCAGTTGTGCAGATATGACCATGTTGCTTTTTGTTCAGATATGGACAGCATAGAACAAGATTGTCCGACATTGTTAATGTATTCCACAACTTGTGTGGACAGTGACAAACAATGGCCATGTGCCCTAGGCCATTTGTAATGCTAGTCAGAAAGTGTTTGTCCTTCAAAACACATATTTACTGGTGTTTGCCATGACATATGTCAAGGTTAGTGTGCTGTGCCTCTGTCTACCCGTGACATACAGGTGATATCCAGGGTACACCTACCATCTCCCATCCAGTCATCATGATTCCACTGGATGACAGTCAATGAGGGACTCCCTGGATAACCTGTACTGGGAGTTTAGTCATGAGTGGAGTGAGCTTCTGAGTTATGGACCAATCGGTACAGCATGTCCTGTTTATGTCTGTGCTGGGGTTCAGGCCTGTCATGTGCATAGGTCACCAGCATTCAGATTTTACATGGTGCCAAATGTCCATTGATTCCAGCTTGGTCATGGCTTTATACATCAGGCACAGATCACCTCCAGCCAGGCGGTATGGCACTGTGTGGAGCTGCAGTTTGTTTAATCAGGCAACACATGGCATCTGTTTCAGCTGTGAGATCCTCCAGGTGGGGTATTTGTGGGGTCTTTCCAGTTGATGCAGGTGTCTGCTAAGGTACATCCCACAAGGGCCATTGTACGCAATTGTGAGGCTACTGATGGATGACTGGAGAGGCACAATGACCTACCCTGACCTAGCTGTGCTTACCTTCATGATTAGGTGGGTATATGGTATGTTTCTGTATCCACTACAGACACATGGTTGTCACATGTAGGATATCTATCACCTTGTGTCCCCAGGTCTCTTATTGCTCCTGATATACTTAATGGGTTAACACCTATGTGGTAATTTGTGGCCATGTACTGTGTTTCCACAGGGGATGACTATACACTATTCTGCATTTAGCTTGTTGACATGGCTGTGGCACCACTTGTCTGTTTCTATGTGTGCCTTTTGTAGGATACTTGTGTCAGCTGGAGGGTCCGATATGGTGGGCAGTTTGTATTCATCTGCGAACCTGTTCAGACAGAGTCCTTCCATGTTGGCCTGTACCGATGTGACATATATAGCATACAAGAGAGGTCCCAGGACCGTGCCTTGTGGGATGTCAGTTGTACCTGGTTTGTAGTCTGACATGGCTGCAGCATTTCTGACCAGGTCAGTTCTGTCCTTGAGCTGGTTTGCAACCCATCTACTTGGATAGGGGTTTATAGTTAGGCTGGTGAGTTTATCTGTACTGAACAACTGGGGTATTGTATGGAAGGGTTTAGCAAGGTCCAGATAGGCTGTGTGAACCACATTCCCCTCATCAATGGCCTTGGTGCATGTTTCACATGAGTCAGACATGTTTAAGTGGCAGGATCTGCCCTATGAAAGCCACACTGGGTAGGGTCCAATGTCTGTAGGTACCCAATCTCGTTATTCCTGGGGTCCATGATCATCCTCTCCATTACTTTGCCGACCAAGTTAGTCAGGGTTGAGGGGTGATAGTTTGCAGTATCCATTCAGGCACCACCTTTGTGGTGAGGGACCACTGTTGCTGTACACTGCTCTTTGGGTACATATCCTGTGGTAAGACTGAGAGTGAGCAGTAGTGCTATTTGGTGTTCCATTCTTCTTACAGTACTTGTTGGACACAACCCAGGACACCATCTGGTACCATTGATGCTGTGTGGTTTGCTTTGTAGATGCTGGCTGTTACCTCAGCATCTGCAATGTCAGGGGGCCAGCACTCTGCTGGGATAGATATATGGCAGTTTGGTGCTGGTGGGGAGTTTGCAAAGAATTTGTTAGGTTGGATGTTGGCAATGTGTGTGGGTTTGGTGTATTGTTTGGGATATTTGAGTACTGCAGAGCATATCTGTGGATTATCACCATGGTTCCTACCATCAGTTAGGACAGCTGTGTGATTATCCTTTGTGTCCTGCACAATTTGTATCGAGATAGGTTCATAGTTTCATACTAGGCTATCTGCCCTGGCTATGTTTGAGCATAGACAGACTGTGTGTGGCTTTCGACACCCCTTGCAATGTGCATATTATGCCCATTTAGGGTTTACTTTACTAGATGTGACACAGGGATGGCCCCCAGTGTACACCTACTATCTCCATGCACTTGACCGGATTTCTCTTGTTGAGTATGAGTGTGGAACTCAGCCTATCATGGACTAGGATTCTGTTCCAGAGTGTAAGGAGCCTCTGGGTTATGAATCTGTCCCTCCAGCACATCCTATTTATCTATGTGTGGAGGTTCAGATATCTCACTGTGGTGTCTCTGCTGGATTTGGAGTTTCTGCAGTGGAGCATGTCCATTCATTCTGGATTGGACATGGCCTTGTACATCAGGCATACATCGCCTCTGACTGGGCAGTATGCATGTGAATTGGGCTGTGGTTTCTTCAGCCAGGCAGCAGATGACAAATGTTTGGACCCTTTATCCTCTTGGTGAGGTACATTTGGGGTCTTTCTAACTGCTGCAGGTGTCAGGTAAGGTACATCCAAACTGGGGCATTGTTCTCAAGTATGGGCCTGATAAGGGAAGAGTATGGGGGCACAGTGACCTCTCTTGATCTACATGTGCATCCTTTCATATTAAGGTGGGCAATATAGCAGGTCTTCCTGGTCACCTTGGCAATGTGAGTGTCACATGACAGGTTACTGTCCACTTGTGTCCCTAGGTCCCTGATTACTTCTTCCGTACATAATGGATTACCACCTATGTCATACTTTGTGTGTGCCTTGTTTGGTATTTGGTGAGACATTCATACTCTGCAGTGTCTTCAGGAAGGCTGGCTGGGGTTCCTGGGTTTGGGAGGGTGGTCTGTAGCAGTCTGCAAACAGGGACGCAGTTTGAGCCACTGTTACTTGCCCGTGGATAGTCCATGCTGCTTCTTGCTGTGGTACCAACCTGGGGGTGTGGTTATCCTTGACAATTATTGATAGCCACACTCCTATTGTAGTTTGTTCCATGTTTTGGGGCTGTAGAGCATGGTATAAGGCATAACCTGGTAGTATTAGGGTGCTCTTCTGGGCCTTGACCCAGGTTTCTGTTACAGAACAGATATTACCATTCTCCATGCTGAGGTGGGTTTGGTCTGCATGCATCTTGCAGTTTAGACTTCTGGCATTGGGTAGCATTACGTCCAGGTTGTTATCCCTTGTGCTACCTATGGTGGTGGGTTTGTGTTTCCAGCCTTACCTATTCAAGGCACAGTAGGGGTGACAACAGCCTTTGCCAGTATCCACACAGCCAGGTGTGCTAGGTGTGTGCCATCCCTAGCAGGTGGAGCATCATGTCTTGCTCGGCATGTCATCCCAGGCTGTCAGCCATTTGTTCCCCTTTGCTAACAGCAATACTTCAGCCAATTATTGTACTTGATCTTGTTGTCTTCATAGTGTGGCATCATGCTTGGTGAGGGTGAGATGTTAGGCAGGGTCATCATGTTTGCATATACTAGATGGTGTTACATTGCTTAACACATGGCAATCATGCCTCAGGTGGTGCTGCAGGGCTGCCTATATCAGATGCACATACTACACTCCCTGTACATGTTTGAAAGCAGGTTGTGTCATGTTAGGCGTCCCTTTTACTATATGAGTGAGTCAGAGAGGGGTATCATTCCCAGGGTTCCTACTGAGCCAGTGTATGTGCGATGCGTTGCCTCTTTGCCAAGGCCAGGGCATACTGGGCATGCCTCCTTCTGCCTACTGGGGCAGGCTCAGGTTGTTCCTCCTCCAAGTCACGCTCTGCCTGTGATGGCCTTGGCAATGGTGGGGGGCTGTTTGTCCCGGCCCTATGCTGGTCCTGCTGCAGCTGTTTTTCGCAGAATCATATTATGTAGGATAGCACATACCATGACAATTTGGGTACATGTAGTTGGTGAGTACTGCAAGGCTCCACCAGATGTGTCCAGGCACCGGAACCGTGACTTGAGCAGCCCAAACACACGCTCTATTACATTTCGTGTTTGTGCGTGTGCCTCATTATGGCGTTCTTGTTCAGGTGTGTGTACATTTCTGATGGGTGTCATCAGCCACGGCTCCAGTGCATATCCAGCATCCCCCACTAAGTGACCATGTGGGATGTCCCCATTGGCAAATGTCTGGTACAGCTGCGTCAGATGCCAGATATGAGAATCATGGTAGCTTCCAGGGCAGCCAGCACACACATTCGTTATTATGCCCTGGGCATCACACACGACCTGGCAGTTGATGGAGGGGAAGCCCTTGCGGTTGATGTAGGCCCTACCCCGCTCACCAGCTTGTGCTTTGATGCGTATATGCGTGCAGTCTATTGCACCCACTACCTCAGGGCATTCCGCTATTTGCTGGAAGAGTCGCATATTGCTGGCCAATGCCTCATGGGAATTGGGGAAATATACATGATCTCTGACATGTGCCGACATGGCATCCAGGAACTGGTGCAGTACCCTGGATGCAGATGCCTGTGAGATCCCCATCATATCACCAGTTGGTCTCTGGAAGGTACCTGTTGCTAGTATTCTTAGGCCAATACATACCTTGGTTTCCACTGGGATGGGTTCCCCTCTGTTGGTTCTGTGTGTGAGGCGTGGCCTGCACAGCTCAACAATTTGCTGCAGGAGGTCTCTGTCCACTCTATAGCGCTCCACTATCTCCAGCTCATGTAACCCCTGGTAGGTGACCCTGGGCCTGTACACTCTTCTCCGTCTCCTCACTGTGGGTTGTCTGGCAGCATTTGCATTGTCACCACCCTCAGCAAGTCTCCTATGTCTCCTTATAACAGCTATGGCAGCCCCTAGCATGTTTGGTCTGAGTGCAACTTTTTCAGTTTTCACTTCTAATAGCTTACTCCTGTCTTGCAGTATCTCTTGAGAGAAACATACTGCAATGCTGTTTGCAGTGTTTTAAGTGCTGGGCTGGGCTAGTATTCTGCCTGTGTAATTGCCTGCTTCTAATTGTTTTCACCTGCTAGCTCTACCAGTATTCCCTGCTAGCTTCCTACTATTTCTTCTGCTTCCTTTTTCCTCTCTGTTTCCTCAGGGGGGAGCAGCACGCATACCAACGAAAACACGCTCACAGTGGCTACCACGCACGCACACATGCTTACACGGACTAGACTCTGCTTATTCAGGTTAAAACGCACGCACACCAGCACAAACAGGTTTACAGATCTTTAAACAGGCTCCTACATGCTTACTCTGCCTTACACGCACGCACTCTGTCTTACTCGCGCCTCCCAGCCTGCACTCGCCAGATGATACGCACTGCAAGAAACTTTGGTGTTAGCCACAGTGTACACCTTCCATTTCTTGACTTTCCCATGCTTATCTGTTGACACTCCTCTTTCTATGCTGTGTGACTGACATCTTTCACATACCACTTTGCTCCAATGAGCTTGATTTCTTTCTAACATTCCCCCCTGTGATGTCACCTATCTCCTACTCTGTTACTCCCCCTTATCTAACTCTTACACTACATGGAATGTGCTCATTTGCTATGTGACAGTGAGATTCACTATCCTACCACTCATTTATATAGGATTGCCTACTAATGCTTAGTTATGTGTCTTACACTCAGCTTCCCCCCTTAGCAACCACTAAACGGTGGCCATGTTGTTTTCGGTCTGCTAGTCCCTGCATTGTAAATCCATGCATTGCATAAAATATTTATTTTTATGTTTTATATAGCACAGCCCGTTTGCACGGGGCTGCGCTGCGTTTAAAACTCGCCGATCGCCGGAAAAAAAAATGTTTTTTTTTTCATGTTTGCATCGGGTTATCGTGCCAATGGTCACATATTTGGCCATTGGCATGCTGCCTGACACATATGCACACTTTATTTGGAGCTGACATGGCTCCATTGTGTTATTTGCAGAAACGTACTCAGTTGTCAACTGAGTACATTTCTGCACCTAACACGACTCTTACACGGGCTGGTTTCAGCTTCGTGGATCGCTAATCTACCTCATTTGTATACCTTTCAGCTTCAAGTGAGGTAATTAGCATATCCACGCCCTGCCCATGTAAGAGCCGTTTTAGCTGGTCTCTTACACGGTATTTCGGGCTGTTCCTGGATCGCTATGGCTGCATGGAGTCTTACACGACTCTTAGACTCCGTGCAAGCCGTCGTGAATGCTGCCCAATGTCTTAGTATAACGGCGCATTACTGTTCTTCTGCTGGTTGTGGTACACTGCTTCCTTGTTTTGATGTACTGAGCATGTGTATGGGACTTGCATCTTATGCATACCCCATACATCAATGCTGTGAAACAGAAGCAACGGAGAAAAGAAAGTCTCAGGTACTCTGTTTTTTTCTTTTTTCTTTTTTATTTATTAAAAAAAATGTTTTTAGGACTTTATACCAACGGAAAAAAGTCCGGGCGACTGGACCTTTTTCCGTTGCTATATTGTGGGATTTAGAATGGGCACGCTGGCCAATCAGCATGCATGTTTTGGAATATTAATGTGGGGGTCATTGTATAATTGGCTTTATTGTGGATAGAGCCTTGAAATTACCCTATGATACTAATATTATAATAAAGAAAAGTTACTTGGTTATTTTTATATCAGATTTTTCTATATATCTTGAGGCTATCTCAACCCTTTTTAAACATGTTAAGATATAGTTAGAATATGGGAATAATTTATATTTATTGGTCTCAAAACTATATTAGAAGAGTTGCTGCTTTTTATGGTATTCCACATAATGACACATTAAACTAAATCTGTACACAATTATATATAGTTCATTTCATGGAGACAATATAATAGTTCAAATGTTTAAATGATTCATTAGCCAGTATAGAGAATATTACCTTCTTGAGCATCCCTTGTTCTACTCCAAATAATATCTGTTCAGTAGAAATTCACCAATGCAATACAAACCTTAATCAAAAATATTATACAGCTGGATTGTAGATGCTACCTCCTTTGATCATAAGGCAGGTTAACACCATTAATGACTTAATGAATATTCTCAGTAATAGGGTTGGGGATAGAGTGTATGATCCCCTGTATCACTAGATGCAGGCATCATGATAATCATTTAGCTCTTGTTGATGCTAGTCAACACTGTGATATACTGAAACACTGAACTGTTTTCCTTTAGCACAATGTGGAAATTAGTGCATATTCTTTTTAATTCTGAATTTTATTCCCTATTTAGGTTTGTTTCCCCAATGTACTCAGTGCACTGAAATGCTGAATGTGATTTGCTACCTGCAGCTTAATATGTTCTGAAGGACCTTAACCTACCCAGTCCATAGTAAAGCCATGTCATCCATTTTGAATCTTTGTCTTCTGTAGTTATGTGTTAATGAAACCTTTTCTGGAGTCATTTCTTGTTTCTAAACATAGAATAAAATGTTATTTCCACTTTTAATAAAAATAATTACAGGAGGTTATTCAATCATTGTCTGATTGTGAAAACATACATTATGATCAGATGGAATTCTGCTTCACAAGTTTTGTGTGCAGACAGGACAAAAATATTTATAAATATATAAATATCATAGGAGTAGCTAGGGTGGAAAGAAGGGGGCAGCTGTCCCAGGTACAAGGTGTCAGGGTGTGTGATCAGTGTTGGGGTGGAAGCTTTAGCATCAGTGATCATGTTCTCACCTATTTGATGACAGTGATAGGCTTAATAAGAACTATGTGTCCTGTCAAGTAGAGACATGTTATACAAAGGCTACATTCCTGCCAAAATAGGTCTGTCAACACTGAAGTGTTTGGCTTTGCCATTTTAAGAGTGTGGCTGGCTAAGCAACATGATCTGGTTTTCTACTTGTAGAAGGACTCCTTCTGAAGAATGCAAACTGGCCTCCTGGTTCTTTGTAGTTAAGCACGAATCAATGAGGCCAGTTCTTTCTTCTATATTAAGTGCAGAGAGAGATGTCAGCATCTTTATAAGGTCTCTCGACTTGTTCATGGTGTGAACTTCAGCTATTAGTCTATTTTAAATTTACCTCTCTCTGTCTGTCTTTCTGGTTTTAAGTATATTGCCTGTCACATCTGAGTCAGACCACTGTATGACAAAACTAGCCTATCATGATGTGGTGGAACCTATAATGTCCTCTGTATTAAAACAGGCCTTTGTGACCAATATGTTAAACAGGCCGTTCCTCAGTCTGAATGACCTTGACATTTTCTCCCAGCCTAAAACAGTCTATTAGAATGATTATAGAGAAGTAAGAGATAAGTTCTACGGGAGTAACTTGTCCATGACCCATTCCAGCCCAGTTTCTTTACTAGATATATTATACTGAGACAGCACTTAATCAAACCATGGCCCACATCCTAATGCAAGGAATTCACATCACTATACAGGTTTGGTCCTTCTTGATCTCTGCTCAGCATGTGATATTGTAGAGCACAGTATTCTTTTGGATTACCTGCAAACCAATTGTAGGACTTTAGGTACTGCCTTGGATTAGTTTGCCTCCTGTCTGTCTGCATATATCCAATAGATAGTGTTTGAAATCTGCACTTCTTCCAGACCTGCTGCAATCTCTGTTGACCCAACACCATCCTTGAGCCTGTTCACTATAGCTAGTCTTGGGAGGAATCATCAGGAGAAGAGGTCTCCGTTATTACTACTTTACGGCAATATGTAATATTATCACCCCTTCCTTCAGGACAACATACCCATTGTGGCTTATTTTGGTAAGGACTCAGAATGCACCATAACTCCATGGTTATTAATTGGCTATGACTTATCACCTCCATGAAAGCAGTCCCAGCTATTTATGCTACTGCCTGGGTTCAAATCTCATCATAATTTATTGTGGGAATATCCTGAAATTTGTGGACAAGGCAAGAAAGCTTGGTGCAGTATTGGATAACAGATTAACACTTACAAACTAAGAGCCATCAGTAATCATGTCATTATATTTCCATTTGAGAACTATTGCCCTCATCAAACAAATTCTGCATTGGAGGATCATCCTGCGGTTGTGCATCCCTCAGTTTCTTCTTGTTTGGATGACTGCTACTCACTGTACACTGGGATTCCTAACAATGAACTGGACCATTTCCATCTAGTGCAAAATTCCACAGAATTATGCATACTTCCAATTACCTTTATATTGTTCTGGTTCTGCATGGTCTGTAGAGTGTGTAAAGTTAACATCATATCAGCTTCACAGCCTTAGTAGTAGTGATCAGGACCATCAGGGCCATATATAATTTACTTACAGTGTATCTGAAGGATCATCTGGTTCCTCATATCCATCATCTGATGAAGTTGAGAAGGTTCTTGATGAAAGCGCTTATCCATTTGTTATTTGGTTCAATAAAAAGTGTTTTTATCGCTCCCAAAATGCTTTGCGCCCATTTACTACAAGGATTTACTTGAGTTGCTGAAGTGTGTGGTTCCGGGAGTGCTGACTTTGTTTTTCCTCATATCCATGTCAAACTCTTGTGTTTCTCCTCAATGGTACCGTTAAAGATTCTAGTGCGTATTTGGAGATCTTTTGCATTTGTCCATTTTGTTATCAACTAACTCACCTCTGGACCTGCACTCATGAGTCAGAGTGTCTGATATTAAACAGTTTTAAATGGTCCATAAAAATGTATTCATTTTCTTTGATTAACATGATTAATAGCTTATATGTTTTACTCTAGTTATTCAAGCACTTTGCTGTGTAACTTATTTACCTGTCTTTTTTATTCATGTTCACACTGTAGTGATGCTTGGGTTCAAGAACCTCAATATACCTGTATTTGAAAAATGTGGATTTTCGTATGTAACAATTTTCTTCCATTTTAATGAGTTTACAAGAGCTGAGTACACAAAGCATATTGGGCTGTTCAATTTAGCTGAACAGGTTGTATATATTTGTTATTTGTTATGCATCTATTTTGATCATCAATGCTATTGCAAATATTACTGTTTTTCAGCAATTTAGCACATTTATACACTCCCCTTCCAATTTAACCCCCCTTTCCTCCACATTTCTTCATTACTTGTATTATGTATTAATAAAACACTAAAAGAAAAGATCATGTGTTGCCTTCTGATAGGTCTGAAGGATGGTAAATGCAAATTGATACATTACTATGACACGAAGAGAGAAACAGACAAAAATACTTATTTGTATTTAAGCATACACACATGCATGTGTATAAAAGTTTGTGTGTGCATGGGTATGTGTGTATGTATGTGTGATTGAAAACGTAGCTGTGAAATTTTGTCTGAATATACCACTAAACATTCAGCTGTACATAGTTTTATTTATTAGAAAACTCATTTGTGTAATATGTGTCTAATCCTCATTGCCCAAAGACCCTAGAAATAAAATTAAAACTCGATATGCAATTGCGACCATTTTATTAAATATAAGCAATTAATACATGAACTGAACAATAGTCATGAACATTGATATTCAAGAAAACAATGTATCATATAATCAAAACATTTAGTCAGCAGCATGGAAATCACTTGCCTTACCCATCAAAGAATACAAGCAGCATTAAATCCCACCTTTCACTCAACCTAACAAGGTTTAACTTTATTAAAAGGGGGGGTGGTTCCAAGCCAAACCTCTCTTCATCCACCCATGAGCCTGCCACAGCAGGATGACCCCCCTTTACAAGTCCTTAACCAAACTCTGCAAAAACAAAGCCAAATGTACATTAAAGAGATCCAAACATATGTCATTCAAATGCACTCCAACTTTCGTGTACCAGCTAGCATTCCTATCATCAAGATCTCTATGCTAAGTAGTATACATACCCAACAACCTTAACACTATTGACACTCCATAATTGACAAAACACCTGAATCTCTCCATCCCCACAAACTTTTTCACTTGTCTCCAAACCAGTCTAGGCAAAATTTCGGACCACACCACTACCAGTTGAGGAAATCTGTTTTAGACACAAATCCATAACGATCTGCTCTAACAGTTTTCTCCTCGGTATCAAACCCAGATCATTCTCACCTACATGAATAACCACTGCATGTGGAATTCCTAATGCTGCCTGTATTTTATCAGATTTCCTCAACATTTGCTCTCACCTTAACCCTCTGACACCATGCCAAGAAACCTTCATCTGTCCCACTCCAAATTCAGCATGCATCCTTCAGGCCAGATTAAGGCTTTGCTCACAGCCCAGAAAACAAAAGAATGTCCCTACAAGACAATATATACCCCTGCAAAATAAAAACAATAATTAACCAAACATCAAATGAACAGTGCTTTATATATGATAAAAAAATCATTAGACATCCATCTACCCATCCAGCGAATCATCTCAACCTATTTGCTTTCTTCCACCAAATCAAAAGCCCTTCTATCCAAAATGAGTGGGCCAAACACCTATTCTCTGCAATGCCTTGATTCTCCAAAAGCCCTCTGTACCATAATGTGCCACAATAGTCTTATTATCAGCCAACCAAAACACTAATTCATCTGAAACATCATTGCATAACCTGCACAAATGCCCCACCCACATCAATGGGCATAATGATTTATCTACATTCCTGTGTGACACTGCCTGCTTCCCCTTACCCATCTGATCCATCTTAAAATGCCTCGGCCATAAACTAATGCTGAATGTATAATAAAAACTTCTCTCGATAACAGTATCCAAACCAACTCACCCACACTAAAGACCCCCATATATATAAATATTGCCAAAGCTGACCAAACCCCATAGTCCACACAATTCTTAAACAACAAACCTTTCAACAACACCTGCTACAAATGTTTATTTATTGGGAAACAACTATCTTCCCTCAGGCCATGAACTCTATCCTGACCATTAATCACTCTGCTCATCAACAACTCCATTGCAAAATCTTTCAAACCAGATAACTTAACAGCTGCATTGAGAGCCACTAGCTAAACATAATTGTCCAAACCACTTCAGCTAAAGAACACCTATGAACACCTATGAACCAAGTACCCCATGTGAAGACTGGTAGAGAAGGTTGAAGGCTGCCAGCCTAGCCAGATAGAATTTGATACATAATTCTGGCATTTGTAAATATAAATGTAAAATACAGGCTTGTTTCTTAAATGAAACAAAATACTGTAAAATGTTGAACTTCAAGATTGTAGCAACATTGCCATCTACTGTAAGGAAAACTAAGTCAAGCATTTCAAATCTTTCTTTTGAAGTTAAAATTATTTCAAATCTAGCCTTTGATCTGTAGAGCTCGGAGTCAGTATGTTTGGGCTAGCAAATTATTTCTATTGTTTTAACTTAAGGAATAATTACTAGAGTGTACATGTGGAATGTCTTTTATTGCTGTAGCTTCCTGAGCAGGTGTTAGCTTGCTAAATAATGTAGACTGTTGGCCTGGGAACCCCAGGCTAAGTGTCAAAATGATGAAATGTGTATACTGGGAAAACCTAAGTGTCAAATGATGTAATCTGGGAGGGCCCAGCAGAAATGTTTGTTAGTGATTTTAAAAACTATTGCTCAGAGAGAGACTATAAGCATTTGATCTCTGACTATCCAACTCAGCACTGCCTTATGCTGTCTTAAGTAAGTAATTTTGGAAGTATGTTTTCTTGTAGCAATAACTAGGAATTAGAAAAAGATTAGACTAAGTGTTTTTCTGTTATGTCAGCACTGTACTACTGAATTATTTTAAGTTTCCGTGTGATCTCTGAATTCTTGAATAGCACTGTGGTGTAGTAGTATTGTCTTGTGTTTTTAGTATTTATTATTAAATAATTTTAAACCCTTTTCAACTGTGTCTGGTTTATGTAGAGATAATTTAAGCTCTAGAGTACATTGCATGCTTATAAGTGATCTTGTACTAAGCCCTTCCAATAAGCCTTGCTTGCTTAAGTTACACTGCTATTGGATAACAATATTGCACAGTAATAATTGGACACCCTTTTAAGGGCCTTTGGGTAGCTGATAAATATTAGCTGGTGGCAGTAATTACTACCATACAGTCTGGGTATAGGGGCACAGCTGGAGAATCTGTGTCAGCCTTTCCCGGCAGTGTCTACGAAGTTGTATAAATACTTATCTCAAACTGTGTGTGTCAGCTACTTGGGCATTGACATGAAGCACTGGTTGGACAGAGAGGGTACTGGAGGTTAGCTTGCCAGCTAGGCTGAGATCTGGACACTATAGCTGTGCCAGTGGGAAGTCTTATAGGGGACCTAGAGAGCAAGGGAGCAACCAGCCCCAAACTGACTGTGATCTCTGTGTGCACTTAAGGGAAATTTCACTTTACTGTGTGTATTTGTTATCCTTTCCTCATATATGAGATGACTCTCACTGGTGTTAGTAGTAAGGACTGAGGCTCCTTGATTGCTGGGCCAGGGCATGGGCTTCACACCCCCATCGTCATCTCAATTGGCCCCTGTCTATCTCTAATCAGCAATTGTCTCAAAAAAGAAGAAGCAGCACTATATGACTTCCAAGTGGGGTGAGACCACATTTTCCAAATCAACCAGCCCACTACATCTCACCAATCTTCCACACCATCTCCAGCAATGACATTAGATCCTACCTTACTTCTACTGCTACAGAACGGAACCTGCAAAGCTGAAATCACAAGATTGATTAAAAACATGCAAAATTCAACAACTAAAGTAACTCCATTGCTTCCCTTATCCAAACCTTCCCCTTGCCCATTATCCACTCACTCTTGTCCTGCAACTTCTGCACCTTGACCCTCGGCAAACAAAAAAACCTCCTACTGCTGCTGTTGACTTGCAACCCTAAAAATACCAACACCTTGCTTGGACCTTCCAGCTGGTCATGAGCCAATGGTACCCCCAATTCCCTTCACATATCTTCAGATACCAACATGCCTTCCTCGGCTCCATTTCAACTTTACTTGAAATGTGATAGACTTCGACAGCGAAAGGAGGATACACCTGATAGGGTAATTCGAAAAAAATCCTTTCAGCCACATTTCTCAATAATTTTCTGGCCAAGTGCCACTACCACTGCATACTGGGTTTGCTTCCTCCCCAGCTGTATAGGTGGCCACACCAGATAGCATCAAGTAGCATATCTCCTCAATTCCATTGCATAACACTTGTGACTCACTTAAATGAACATGTGGTCCACACACTAGTGTTGTCACACTAGCTTTATTCCAAAATACAAAAAAAAAATAAGTGCCTTCATCCCTTATATTCTGGGACTTCATCAAAGTTAACAAAACCATGTACCAATTTACTTTTATACCATAAAATGCCTCCCTTATTATTCCATTTACCTAATTATTTAAAGCTATAACAGTTCCATTTAACAAAATAAAATATATAAATATTAAAACTAAGTTAGTGTATTTCCACTACTAAGTTAGTGTATTGCCACTACTAATACTAAAACTTTACATCCTCATCAAAGTAATACTTCCCGTCTACCCACATGCAAAGCAAGGGCCACTCATCCTTCCTGACTGGCAGAAGCCTAAAAGCGGCTTTGATATCCTGCTTCACCAACCAGGAGTTGTGAAGTTTAATAAGTCTCTCAGCATTATCCATAGATGCATACTGCACCTGTGAAGGAAATATAGCAACAAACACATTTGCTGAACCCTCTTTGGAATATGACAAATTATGTATCAACCTAGACTTGCTCGGCTTCTTTTTAAATCCAAAGTTAAAATGCAGTAACTACTAAAAGGTTGCACTTCAAAAGGACTTAACTCCCTGTCAGCCTCAGTCTCTTTGTCCAGTAACTTCAAGAACACAGCCTCCCTCCCTTTTGCTTCTTTAAATTCCTACATACATTTTCATCCTAATCAATAATTTACTTCACATAAAACCTTATCATAAAATATTCAATCAATTCTCTAACTAATTCTTGATCAAGAAAATCAACTAACTAGAATACCAGCCTAAGTACATTAATGGGCAAATGGGAACATCTGTCTCCCCTGTTGCCCTCGGAACCACAATACTCCTCTCTGACCATGAAAACTACCTCATCGTCTAGGACTGAACTGCCCTATATTGTACTGCGTTCTTGTGTCCTAAGTTAGCTGCAAGGTCTGTCCACCTTTGCATCCTTGCACCAATATTTTATTGCTGTATTATTCTCTCCACAAACCAAACACATATTACTGAACCTACACACTGACCATATTCATCTACCTGCATTAAAAGTCCAACACATGCCTAACCTGCCCCCTGTTTTCCTAAACTACCTGCCATGGCCTTCTGCACTATCCAACATATTTGCCAACCATATATCTGCATGCCTCAGTCCCCAGTGCATAGATTTGTCCAGCACTTTTCATTTCCAAAAGGCCTGATCATACCAAAACCAAGCATTAACCATTCATAACCTTTGCACCTCTTAATGGCAAGATATGTGCCCCAACCTTCTCAAGAATGACAACCATATAGTACAGAAAACCTAGAACCCATTTCTCACAAGTATGAACTCTAAACTTACCTGGCCTCCTCCTGTCTAACACTGCCAGTGCACCCCATATCCTTAGTTCCTATATTATCTGACTCAACTAGACTCTGTAACCTGTCAGCATGTATCAGATAAAACACATCCACATAATCACCCTTCCATATATTTTCTTTCACAGCTGCTGTAATGTGAGGAGTAATATATAACCCTGCACCACCTGCCAAAAATGTCTGAGCTGTTAACCAGTCCTCTGGCAGTGCTAAAAAGTCTGCACTTGTAGCTCCCACACCCTGTTGCACCTCCTGACCAACTTGCTCATCTGCTGCCCCCATCCCCTGTTGCTGCTCCACTCCCAGCATCCAAAACTCCCAATGGATCCCTAACCTTCTGGACCTGTTCCTCAGATCATAACAACTCATGATATCTCGCACACTCAGATTCAAACAACATCATACTAAATCCACCACCCTGTGCTCCCCAGCAATACCTCCATGGCAGTCACCCAAAACCACAGCACTTATACTATTACCTGTATGCACCGTTGACCTCTCTCTTTGTATCCCTTATTGAGTTGACCAGTCTCTTCCCAACCCTCCTAGTACTCTGTTCATCTAGTGCCTTGCATTTCCTGTTGTTTCTTGTCTGCCTCACTGTAAGCGGTTCCACCTGATTCTGCACTGGAACCTCTTCCACCTGTGACAAAATGTGCGCTCACCATTTCTTCGAGGATTGCATCTTGACCATCTGTAACATGGAAATATCATAAACATTCCACTAAAACACAATATGCACTTCTTATATATATTAATATCCAGTTCATTATTCATCTCCTTAATTACCCATATACCCTCTCTAAACCTCTGATTTCCTCTCCCCTGTTTCAAATAATTCTATTTTCCCTTTTTTTTCAATATATCTTTACCACACCCAGGTATGCAATACCTAAATTGCCCTCCTAACTGCCTATATAAAAGGGGGGAGAAAGAGGGAGGACAAAATTCATCCCCACCCAACCCACATAAAGCTCATCTCTGCCGCCAATCTGCCTTACCCTCCTTTTGGCCTACAAGAATTAAACACTAGGCCACACAAAAGCCCTCTAACTATCTTCTTTACCAAACTTAAATCAATCATGTCCTTTATAAACTTACAATCTATGCAGCATGCAGCAAAACTAGAATCAGCTCATATATAATTCTATCTCTTGTTTTATAGATCCTTAGACCATTTTGTAGAGTCCTGCTTTCTCATGAATCCACCCACATGAGTTTGGTGATATAACCCACTATCAGTTCTGCTCCTCAAGCACAATGGACATTTACCTCCCATTGAGTCACAACCACCACCAACAAATTCCCCTTAACTAGGCGTGCACGACACTTGTACACCTATGCTCCCTGACAGCAAGAGCTAATGATGGCAAACATACCGAATCTTTTAGAATGAGAAATCCTGACAAATCCTAAAAGAATGGGGAGGCCAGGCCCAAAGTAGGAACTGATTTTATATATTGCTCTAATAAACTTAGAAAATTGCCAGCATAATAAGTACTGTATCAGCATGTATTTTGGAAAGGATATGAAATCTGACAAATGACTGAGTTTCAGCATGCAGTGACTTCAAACTTTAGTGATTTGTCAAAAACCACAGCCCTTATGAGAAACAAACCAAACGTGAGGCAAAATCTGGGCATTCTGCAAAAATCTGGACAGGTGATGGGTACATTGTAAGCCATTACTCAGTGCTATGCCAGTGACTGAGCATCTTGCAAATACCACTTCACATCCCATTCAACATACCTCTCACTGCAACCAAGCATAACATGCAACAAGGAGTGTATCACATTATAGGATTGGAAAGCAGCACATTTTCACCTTCTGCGCACTTCCTTATTAATGGTAACATTTTATCGGCAGGGTGCACTCCCTCACTATCTGTACATTTCTAATTCAGAGGTGAAAATTTGCAAATTGTCCATGAGACATGGAAGCCTCAGAACAATGGTCTCCACACAATATAAACTAGCCTACCTATATGCCAGACAACAGTCATGTGGTAAACCACTTCACAAACCCTCCATCACCTTTTCAGCTTTTTTTTTTTACTTTTCTTTCCCACCATAGGCATCTGTTACTTCGGCAACCCATAGCCTGCCACATGCCTGCACCTGCCCACAGCTATAGCAACCAAATGCTGAAACCAAACAGCCATCATGAACTTCTGGTGTAGCACAACATCAATAAACTAAAATGTGCCCACTTCCTCTTGAAAATTAAGTACAAAGAAATAAAGATGTATTACTCATCTATTACCAGTGACCAAGATTAACCCCAACTTACCAAAAAGCTACCAATTCACACACAAAGTAACCCCCAGGCCACCACAGGCATCCCCACAGGAGATACACTGAAGCATTGCCTCCCCAACATAAATAGAGCAACTGAACTTAGACCAACCAATTACAGGAAACCAACTCATCATCTTGAATTTTCACTAACATACTGGACAAGCCACCTAAATAGTAATTATGCTGGCCACAATAACCTCTTAAACCCACCTCTTGCTAAACTACCTGTAACTTTGAAATGGCTCAACATTGGAGGGCATGGGGGTTGTAGCCCCCCCCACCTGGGTAGGTGTTAAGTTTTATGATTTTGTTCACAGTCACTAGGATGGCCTACCATTGGTTTTCCATAGGCAAACTTTCGCTGAAAACTCCATTCAGCGATTGACAGCTTTGATAAATAGGCGTTCGACAAATAGGGGTTCTCTGATTTGTGATTCGACTAAGTGATATAGACCCCACAGCTTACACTAGCAACACCCATCCTCCCACTAAGGCTGGATGAAAAAAAAAACTTTATCTACACAACCTACTGAGACCCAAAGCAAAAAATTTCCTACCCAGCATGGTGATACCTACTATCAGGCCTATACTGAGATTCCTGGTCACTCGGACATGGCTAAAATTTCTTTTTTTATGATAAAACTATGTCAACAGAGTACTAACTATACTACAACCTACCAATATACAGGGTACAAAAATTTCTCCATTTGTTACCTCACTTCCTGCCCATACCTTACAAACTTGCCCACCTGACTCCTTCTCATCTGCAAGCAAACTACAGAAACTGCTAGAGTTGTTATTCCTGTAGCAGTGTTTGTTACTGCTTTATTACATTTTATCTGATTTTGGTTTGTTACTATCCTGAATCTTTCTGGCTTGCACATTTCCCAGATTCCATTTACCTGTAGTCCACTCCATCCTGGTCTGAAAATAATTTTTATTTTAGAAACAGCTATCCACACGTCAACGGACCTCCAGAAAATGGCAGAGTGTCACAGACATAAAACAGTTTTAATGCATCAAAGAAAGCACACACATTACCGATACACCTTTGAAATACGTTTTTGTCCTCAACTTCATCAGATACAATTAAAACCCTATCACATACCTTAAATAATCCAATTAAATACAAATTCACCAATAAAAACAATACATCCCTAAAATTAACATTTCATAAAATCTACCCATAATTCATATCACTTCTGCTCACATTAATAAATTAATTAAAAGCAATTATCCTACACTCTATAATTAGCAATACACATTTCTTGTATTGAAGAACACACAATTGGCTTGTGAACATTATAAGTTTAAATACCAAGTAATTTTAGGATTTATTACTCTTAAGGGGAGATGTAGTTTTTATATATAGTGATGTAGGTAGTAACATTGACTATTGTATATTATGATATTTTATTAAAAGAATTATAAAGTGTAGGATAGTTGTTTTTAATTAAGTTATTAATGTGAGCAGAAGTGATATGAATTGTGGGTAGTGTTTATGAAATGTTAATTTTAGGGATGTATTGTTTTTATTGGTAAATTTGTATTTAATTGGATTATTTAAGGTATGTGATTGGGTTTTAATTGCATCTGATGAAGTTGAGGATGAAAACATATTTCAAAGGTGTATCGTTAATGTGTGTGCTCTCTTTGCTGCATTAAAACTGTTTTATGCCCATGACAGTCTGCCATTTTCTGGAGGTACATTGAGGTGTGGATAACAGTTTCTTGGCTGTAATTGCATCTTTTCTCCTTTTTTGTGGTAATTTTTATTTTAAATCCTTTTCAGTCTTAAATAACATTATGTATGTATAGTTATGATTGGACAAGTTATTTTGAATACTCTTACCTGTCTGTATAGTTTTTTAATAATGCCGACACCTGCCTCATGGTTTCATCTAATTTGGAACTCCCCTCTTCAAATACATCGCAACTTAGTTTACTTAGTGTTGGGAAAGCTCTGGCGCCATTTTTAAAACAAGGTTTCCTGGTGTTACAGTGTTGCTGTGCATGCCACGTATGGTCAAATCCTAATAAAGATGATTATTTATCTATATGTCTATAGAAAATATTGTACTCCTAATGTATACTATTGAATTAGCACAGGTACTGTACTGTTAACTATGCTTGAACATGTAAAGGCATTGAATATGTGTTTTGGTGTGGATATCACTGTGAGTTATGATTATTATGATCTAAAACTGCAGCGTGTGTTTATGCCAGCTTATTTTATTGTATTCCTTTACCAAATAATGGTATTTCCAACCTATTTGGCATTGCACACATTAGTGAAAAAAAACAAGTCTGCTGTCTGCCTACTACACGGTACTAGAGCAATTAGGATGATATGCTGTTCTTTGCATGTACTGGTCATATCATAGTGGGTTTATATCCACTAAGTATAAACTAACCTCTGTTACTCTATTATATTGAATTTATTTGGCTAAAAGTCCCATTTCTTACATGTACCGGTCAAAACACAGTGGTTATCTAACTACTAGGCACAACCTAACCTCTGTTGTTATATTATGTTTGAGAAAATTAGTCAAATGTTCTGTTAGTTTCATCTATGTAATTGTTTTTTTCACTTCTCTAATATTGTAAGGATTGTATTATATTAAAATAATTGCTTTAAAGGGCTGGTTATTACATTTCTGTAATGACTGATATAGCTTTTTTGATATAATTTGGTCAGACATTCTTCTGTTTGTATCTATATAATTGATTAACTTCCACAGTATTTTTATGGTTTGACACAACTAAGTAGTGATAGTTATCAGTATTAAGCTATCTATTTTGTTTTTCTTCATAGTATATCCTATACTTGCTTCACACCGCTGTCTCTTTCCTATTTTCACCTTCTGCTATCCTCTTTGCTCCCTATCTACTCCTATGTTCACATACTAATATGTCTCTCTTTATCTCTCTTCCTTTTTTTCAGTTCCCATTACCGGGTGCAGTGAGTTTTTTTTCCCACAACAAGGTCACCAACAATCAAGACTGCCCACCTGACTCCTTCCCATCTGCAAGCAAACTCAGAAACTGCTAGAGTTGTTATTTCTGTAGCAATGTTTGGTACTGCTTTATTACATTTTATCTGATTTTGGCTTGTTACTGTCCTGAATCTTTGTGGCTTGAACATTTCCTGGACACCATTTACCTGTGGTCCACTCCATAAATTGGTCCGTATTTTTTTTTTTTAATATTATCCTAAACTGTCCACCTGGTCTGAAAATAATTTTTATTTTAAGTCCCTTTCAGTCTTAAATAACATTATGTATGTATAGTAACGATTGGACAGGTTTACTTATTTTGAATACTCATACTTGTCTGTATACTTCGTGGCTGATAGTTTTTTAATAATGCCGCCACCTGCCTCGTGGTTTCAACTGCTCCGTTTGCCCTCACTGCATTCGGGCTCAGTCTGCTCCTCTACCCTACCACCATTCCAACACACTCCCACTTTAATTTCCTTTATACCTAGCCTAACCACACCCCTTCCACATCTCAGCCAATTCTCACCACTTTCCCAATACCCCAGCATTACCTATGTACCAACTCCTCCCCTCTGATTTTTCTCCTATTACACTCCCATCCTCCACCCCTCCCAACTACCATGCATTACATCTACAACATTCTCACAAATGCTCTGCTCCTCCACTTTCTATACCTCACCTCCAACTCCATGTCAAACACTTACAATCACCTACACTCCCACATTCCACACCCCACTTTCAACTACAAACTTATAGTAACATAAACCCTTAACTCTTCAACCACTCAACCTCTCTCCTCTCAAACATTTTCACTCCCAAAATTTTGCATCCCCATCATCCAAATACATCAAACTAACAAACAAATTTGAACTTTTTCTCCTTCACTCCATTACTCAAATGAAACTTCAAGCTGATATCCATCCCAACCCAGGCCCCAATAACAGTTATACACAACACATTCTATCTTCCTCAAGCCCCACTCTCACCACATGTACCCAATCCATTTCTCACACACATCCGTTCCCCCTTCCCAAAATCCTATAACTCAGACCTACTCCTCTTAAACGTCAACCTCCGTAGCATCATAAACAAGACCAGCATGTTCCATGCCACCCTATCCATCTACTCACCAGATATAGCTGCGTTAACAGAAACCTGATTAAAGCCCACATTAATGACAATGAAATCCTAACAATTGACTATAACATCATAAGAGCAGACAGACCCAACAAGCATGGAGGAGGCATTGCAGTTATGTTTAAAAATACCCTAAAGGTAGCCCAACTAAACTGTAATCCTCCTAATCTACCCAACTCGGAGATATTACTTACTCACCTTGAAAGCAACCCCAACAAAGCAATAATAATAATTGCCACCTCCCTACCACCTGGCAATAACCTTCCCACTATAGACTACCTATTATCCTAGGCTGCTACAAAATTCACCCAAGAAACTATTGTTCTTGGTGATTTTAACTTAGATTGGAACTCCTGCACTACTAATAACCCCGTACAACTTTATTAATCTTTTCAATTTCTCCCAAACAATAAACTGCTCAACTCGTATTGACAAACGCTGTAATAAGCAATCAACATTAGACTGGATCCTAACTAACAATCCAAACCTAGGCTTCTTAGCCAGATGCCTGCCTGACTCCCTCAGTGACTACTATCCAACCTTTCTTTATAGGTAACATGTGTATAACCAAAGCAACATCCTCTACAAATACATCACTTCCAAAAAATGTCTCCCCCAAAACTTTTAACCTTCTTTTACAACAATGTAACTGGTCTCCAAGCACCTACAATTAGATGAGGCTATCCAATATTTCAACAAAACCTTCCTCACAGTCCTTAATAATCTAGCTCTTTCTAGAAAAGTTTGTGCTTGGACCAAGCCCCTCCCATGGCTAACCAAAAAAAAAAAAAAAAAACTTCTAGTGAGACATAGAGACAAAGCCTGGTCAGCTTAACATACATCTAAAAACAAATCTGACCTCCTTAACTACCAACAGCTAAGAAACTTAACTAAAAAACAAATAAAAGGAGACAAACAAGTATACTTCTTACCATGTCAACAAAACAACCAAAACAACCCTCAAAAATTCTGACTTTCCATCAACCAACTCCTAAATCCAGGTCATACCTCTACTCCCCCCCTTCTGCTACCTCAAACAACTCTGTCCCTATCTCTACTCTATTCAATACTCACTTCATGAACACCGTCATCTCCCTTCTACACAACCACCAATCCCAGCCACTCACTATCCCCACCCCAGCAACAGACAATCTCAGCCCTTTCTCCTTCTCACCCATACAAACTAAATATATAAAAACCCTCTTGTCCAGATTCAAACCATGCTGCACAGCTGCAGATAAACTACCTAATGATTTTCTGAAACTTGCAGCTCCCTCAATTGCATACCCAATTTCAATCCTGATCAATCACTCTATCAAAGAACAATATGTCCCACTCATGTGGAAAATATCTCATATTGCTCCTCTCCACAAAAGTGGCCCCTCCAAAGAACTATCCAACTATTGTCGCATAGCTATACTTTCTCCCCTTGCTAAAATGTTAGAAAAAGGCATCCACAACCAGCTCATAAACTACTTCCTTAACAACAATCTACTTTCCAGCTCTCAGCATGGTTTCAGGCCTAAGCAGAGTACCAGCACTGCCCTCCTAACCTTCACTAACACCATCCTCCACCTCATGACAAAGGACTGCATGTCTTCTTGATATTCCTAGACATGTCTAAAGCCTTCAACATCATATCCCACCAGCTTCTACTAAATAAACTACCTTCCTACAGCCTTAGCTTATCCTCACTAACCTGGTTCTACAGCTATCTTTCTAACCATCAACAGGCTATAAAGTGGGAAAGCTCTCTTTCCCCCTACTCCCCATCACTGTGGGTGTACCCCAAGGGTCCATTCAAAAGTCCATTCCTCTTCATCATATTCACAAACAACCTCAGTACAGCAATCAAACATGCCTCCATAATACTGTATGCAGATGATGCTACCCTTATCTTTTCAGCTTCCTCACCCCAAGAACTTCAACTAAAAATGTAATCTTCTTTCCAGGACATTGAATCCTACCACTCCCAACACCAACTAATTTTAAATCCCAACAAAACCAAAATCTAAGTTTTCAGTAATAAAAATCCCAAGTCTTCCCCACCCCTTCTATCAGTCATCTCTGCTAACAGTACCAATATCACCCCCTCTAAACACACAAAACTTTTAGGTGTTATCATAGATGACAACCTGAAATTCAACATACATATTGCCCAATCCATCAAAAAAGTCCACATCAAATTAGGGCCAAACCATTTCTAACTCCCAGTGCCGGGGTGGCCACTGCTTGCACACACCTTCATTCTACATTTCTCTATGGCTCTCTCATATATACTAACCTTTAAAAATCTGACCTCAACAATCTAGAATCTTGTTACAATAAAACTGCTAAATTTGCCACGAATCACCTACACTGATCCCACCACTGCTCAGCTCTTTCTATATTAAATTGGCTAGAGTTCCCCAACCTTCTATCCTTCAATCAACTATCATTTGCCCATAATACAATCTGCCATCCCAACAACTGCCTGACATTTCCGCTTTAGTTCAGCCTAATACTAATAGCAGATCCCTCAGATCTTCCAGCAAACACTGCTATAACCAACACAGTGACTCCCTCTATTCACATAAAGTAGCCCAACTCGGGAACATCCTTCCAGACACTATAACAAAAAACCCAATACATGATCAATTCAAATCACTCTTAAAGGAACACCTTATAAAACACTGGTTGTTCTCTTGCCACTTCCCAGATTAATATTTTTTCCCCACTCTTTTTTACTTCTCTCACCTTGCCCTCTAACTTTATCTTGCATACTAGCTAGTGTTTTTGCTTATCTGTACATTAATTGTACAGATCTACACTTTGTATTGTATCTTTTGCCACTGGCTATTCCTACAATAATTGTTCAGTTTTACTGCTTGTATTATATTTACTGTTACTTGATATGTGTTTGTACTACTGATTCTCTTGTACTACTGTGGACCTTTTTTCTCCCTGGGTCTTCAATATGTAACAGGGCCCTGCATTGTACTGTCTTTGGATGCTGTAAATAATTCTATTGTGTTAAATGTTTGCTGCTACTATATATGTTTTTTGTTTGTTGCATATATTTGTTGTATATATTACTGTGGAGCTTTTCTCCCCAGGTCTCTGCTGAAAATGGGCCTCTGGCCCAGTCGGACATACCCGGTCAACAAATGTAATAAATAAATAAATAAAACTAATGATTATCCCTTACTTAACCCCTTACAAAAACTGCTTCCCCTCCATTCCTTTTATCTAAGACTCAAACCTTTCACCCTTCCCCCAGTTGTCCAATTTCACAAGTTTCTATTGGACAGATAGAATTGCCAGCAAACCCCATTTGTATTTCTGTGCTTTCTCACTAGTAATCTTGCTGTCTCTATTTAATGCTTTTTATATTCACTTTGATTTCAAGATACAGACCACTTGTGACTATTGCATTCTTACCATGAAGAGTACAGTCATAATGTCTGAGTGTCTTCATTTTTTCATTCTGTTTGTGTAGAGAGAATGCTATACTCAAGGAAGCAATAATTCATTTTCATATTCTATTTATGCAATATCAGTATATTTTAAGCTGAATTCAAAAAAATGTATTTACTGCATAAGTGCACCACACGACTGTGAACGATTATCATTTCTATGGCTTGAGTTGAGACCCTGTGATTAGTATATTTTGAGATTTGCATTAGATACTTCGGGGACAAAAGTTGCAATCAAAAAGAAATTATCTGATCTGTTTTATAAATATACTTACTACAAAGCAACAAGTTTAAGACCCAAAACACCAGCTACTAGTCATTTTGTATTTTTAGTTTAATTATAACATGAACTCATTAACTGAAGAAATAAATGCATTTCAGGATATTCCCTTGGATTCAGAAACATTTGCACATTGTAGTAAGCAATTTTAAAAGATGAGAGGTCATGTACAAGGTGGGGGCAATTCAGGGACACACTGAGTGTAAGTGTGGAAACCTGAGAAATTTCATAGCCTGCATAATATACATCCGGTGATACAATGACAAGCCAGTGAGAGGGCACTCGCGAATGCAAATAAGAGTAAACAATATGGCAGAGCTATTAAGACATTATACTTTTTCAGCCAAAAGTTTCTAACTCCATAGTTATTGATCACAGCTAAAACATGGAGTTATGGAATCATGTACAGGGCAACTGCCGCACTAGTAAATCTGTATATATAGCAAGATGTACCTGCTGTTGATAGCCATGGCATTGTGTATTGTCACCCAGGTTGATACTGTGTCACCCTTTCACACTTAACATATTGTGCCTTCCACAACACTGAAACTGTGGATCGCTGCCACATGGAGAGAGAGAGAGAGAGAGAGAGAGAGTATGTTATCTTCAGGGACTGTCATTTAAATTGTCCAGTAATTTATTTATTGTACTATTGCATGTGTAATTTATGATTTGTTTTTAATTTCATTCTTTGTCTTGTATCTCAGAAGGCTATTTTGGAGCCCCACTTTACAGGAGGAGAATGGAGTTGCTGTCTATGAGAAGAGGTGTGTATGTATGTTTCATTGTATGTTTTGCATGTGTTCATTGTAGAGCTGCCAGGTATGTGTACACATTGGCAGAGTGGGCACCTCCACATGTGTGTTAATATTTATGCTCAGTATTACAATTAGAATGAATTGTACATACGTTATTAAGTTATATACAATGCATTCAAATCTGAAGTGAATGCTTAAGGTACTGCTGTAATAACAGTTATAGGTTTAGCAACTTAAAGTGGCAATATCTGTTAGGATAGTAATACAAAGAATTGTTATTATCAGCACTGTTCGTCATACACCCAGATAGGACACATGACACAGACATACTGTACACTAGTAAATAAAAACCAACAACCAAGAAAAGGGACTAGTAACTAAAATAAAACAATAAAGTAGACCAAAAGTTCAGTCCCAGCAAGGCAGATAATCGAGGCAAAAATCTCAGTCAATGGATACAATAAAAAATGAAATTTAATAACAAAAAGTAAGCACTTTCATGGTTGATAACGCCTTCATCAGATAACAACATAATGCCACAGTAATGTTTAAAAAGTAGTATTGACCAGTAAAAAAGCTACTTAATTAATAAAATCAATTACAAAAAACTTGAAATAGTGAGATGCACCTGCTTCAATAACATGTATAGCCAAGGTGCTGGTACTCTTAGAATTCTTAATATTATGTACATGTTCCAAAATCCTATCCCTAAAAAGGTGGTTCGTCTCGCCAGCATAGTAAACATTACATGCAACGCACTCAGAATAATAAGCAACATTTCTAGTACTACAATCTGCATAAAATGGAAATTCAACAGAACAACGAATTGTGGGATGTAGGTAACTAGTTGCACTATAAATGTGCTTGCATGCCTCACAATTTCTGCACAGAAAACTACCAAACCTCTGTGACTCTGGTGACATACCACTGACATTCCTGTAACAAAGTTTTTTGTATTGGCAATACTGTTGGAAGGGAGTAGAGGTGGTGACTTAAAATGTAAAACAGAAGCCTGTGAACAGAAGTGGATTTTGTCCTTTAAGGCAGACACCTACCCCAGTATCAATGACATGGTTTTGTTGAAACTATTTTTAAAACAGAGACCTTTAAAACACTAATTGCGCTTTAGCACTTTAAATGTTTAATTGATTTTCTTAATTAAGTAGCTTTTTTCATTGGTCAATACTACTTTTTAAACATTACTGTGGCATTATGTGGTTGTCTGATAAAGCGGTTATTAACCATGAAAGTGATTAATTTTTGTTATTAAATTTCATTTTTATTGTATCCATTGACTGAGATTTTTGCCTCAGTTGTCTGCCTTGCTGGGACTGAACTTTTGGCCTACTATACTGTATACTAGTATTTACATTTTAGATGGGCCTAATTGTAAATATGTACTCATAACTTGATCAGTGGGTCAACAACTGCACTTGTATAAAGCCAGGGTTAGTACTACTGCTTGGCTGCACTTTTCAATTTGAGTCTGGTAGCAGGAAAGCACTATCATTTTATTGTAGAGTCAAACGTCAAATTAGTGTTCTCAGTTTCCACTTTAAATCAAACAAGTGTGTGTGTGTGTGTGTGTGTGTGTGTGTGTGTGTGTGTGTGTGTGTGTGTGTGTGTGTGTGTGTGTGTGTGTGTGTGTGTGTGTGTGTGTGTGTTTGCGTGTCTGTCTGTCTGTGTGTGTGTGTGTGTGTATCTGTCTGTGTGTGTGTCTGCCTGTGTGTGTGTGTGTCTGTGTGTGTGTGTGTGTGTGTGTGTGTGTGTGTGTCTGTGTGTGTGTGTGTGTGTGTGTGTGTGTGTGTGTGTGTGTGTGTGTGTGTGTGTGTGTGTGTGTGTGTGTGTGTTTGCGTGTCTGTCTGTCTGTGTGTGTGTGTGTGTGTGTGTATCTGTCTGTGTGTGTGTCTGCCTGTGTGTGTGTGTGTCTGTGTGTGTGTGTGTGTGTGTGTGTGTCTGTGTGTCTGTGCGTCTGTGTGTCTGTGTGTGTGTGTGTGTGTGTGTGTGTGTGTGTGTGTGTGTGTGTGTGTGTGTGTGTGTGGGTGTGTGTGTGTGTGTGTGTGTCTGTGTGTGTGTGTGTGTGTGTGTGTGTGTGTGTGTGTGTGTGTGTGTGTATTATTTACCATTTGTTCACTGGGTACATGGCTTGGTCTATCGACCCTTTTCAGCCATGACACAACATCTAAGAGCAGAAAATACATCACTGGCTTTCTAATAAATCCTATTATATACAGAATGAGGACACAGCAAAATTCAGAACATAATACTAGGATTCAAAGCAGATGGGATAAGATCAAAAGATCCAATCAGAGTTCATTGAGAGAAAACGAAAATATGTCTATACAAAATTCAAGTTAAGATAAGCATAAACTACAGTGCAGTCATGCATATAATACATTTATTTATTTATTTTACGTTTGTTGGCTGGGATAGTCAGACTGGATATATGTCCATTTTTAGCTGAGGCCCAGGGAGAAAAGCTCCAAGATAATAAAACACATTGAACATTTAGTAAAAGCTAGTTTCAAGCAGATTACAGTAATAAGCAATACCAGCATTTAGCACATATATTACTAACTTTACAAAACATAATGGGCCAGATTTACAAAAGCTTGCACGGAATTGTAGAGTAGTGTAAGACATCAAACAGGCACCATGTCTGCCGTGCGATCCAAGAACAGCCGGCAGGGGTGTGCACGAGAGCTGCTAAAACTACTATTGCACGGACAGCATCATGGTATGCAAATTACCTCATTTGCTGATGAAAGCTATGGAAATTAGGTAAATTTGCAATCCAGTAAACATTAACCTGTCCGTGGAAGATTAGTGTTATCTGCGGAAATGCACTCCGTTGGTAACGGAGTACCGTTCTGCAAATAGCTAAATGGAGCTATGACAGCTCTAAATAAAGGATGCATACAGTTGAGGAAGCATGCCAATGGCCAAATATAAGGCCATTGGCATTTATAAATGTTTAAAAATATAAAAATCTAACTTTTTTCCCCCATCTCCGATGTTTAAGCATAGCACAGCACCGCGCAAATGTGCGGCGCTTATAAAATCAAGAAAATAATTTAAAAAAGCCAAAAATAGGCATTTTCACTAAAAAGCTTATTCTGCCATGCAGGTGAATGGCAGGCAGAAGACAACATGGCCACTGAGTAGTGGTTGCTAAGGGGGGAAGCTCAGTGTCAGAGATGTAACCATGCATTAGTAGGCAATCCTATGCAAATGAGGATAAGGATAGTGAATCCCAATTTTTCCCAGCATGTGATCCATGTCCCAAGAGTGTAAGAATAGAAGTAGGTGAGTAGTAGAGTAGAATATAGGTGACATCATGAGGGTGTGTGTCAGAAAGGCTGTAAGCTAAATGGAACACAGTGGCTTATGCTTGCTTTGATTTGCTCAGGATTGCAAGAGGCATGCCTACAGTTGTCCTATTTCAAAACCTCAAACCAAAGGTGCACAATGTTAAAAGATAGGAAACTCCTTGCAAACATGTACACAGCGTGTGCGCGTGTGTGCACACGTTTGTGCTTGTTTACGTGGCGCTTCCCACCTGGTGGAAACAGAAAGGCAACAGGAAGGAAAAGAAGTAGTAGGAAGTTAACCAAGGAGAACTAGCAGAGCTGCCAGGTGAAATATATCAGAATCAGCCAATTACACAGGCAACAGACTAGCCCAGACCAGCCCAGCACTTTAAACTCTGCAAACAGCATTCCCCCCTGTTTTTCTCCCAAGAACTCTGCAACACTGCAGTATACAAACAGGGGAAAGCTTAAAAAGCTTTAAGTGAGACAAAATGTTTGGGGCTGCTCTTGCTATCATAACCAACATGTGCAAGGTGCTGAGGGTGGTGATGTTGTGAATGCTGCTAAGCAACCCACAGTGAGGAGACAGAGAAGAGTGTACAGACCCAGGATAACCTACCTGGGGCTACATGAACTGGAGATAGTGGAGCGCTATAGGGTGGACAGAGGCCTCCTACAGCAAATTGTTGAGCTGTGCCAGCCACGCCTTGCACACAGAACCAACAGAGGGAAACCCATCCCAGTGGATACCAAGGTATGTGTTGGCATAAGAATACTAGCTACAGGTACCTACCAGAGATCAACTGGTGATATGGTGGGGATTTCACAGGCATCAGTATACAGGGTACTCCACCAGTTCCTGGATGCCATGTCAGCACATGCTGGTGAGCACGTATATTTCCCCAATTCTCGTGAGGCATTGGCCAGCAATATGCATCTTTTCCACCAAATAGCAGAATATCCTGAGGTAGTGGGTGCATTAGACTGCATTTTGCACATACACATCAAACCACCACCCGGTGAGCAGGGTAGGGTCTACATCAACTGCAAGGGCTTCCCCTCCATCAACTGCCAGGTTGTGTGTGATGCCCAGGGCATAATAATGAATGTGTGTGCTGGCTGCCCTGGAAGCTATCACAATTCTCACATCTGGCATCTGACACAGCTGTAGCAGAGATTTGCCAATGGGGACATCTCTGATGGTCACCTAGTGGGGGATGCTGGATACGTACTGGAGCCATGGCTGATGACACCCATCAGAAATGCACACACACCTGAACAAGAACTCCATAATGAGGCACACACACAAACAAGAAACATAACTGAGCATGTGTTTGGGATGCTCAAGTCATGGTTCCGGTGCCTGGACACATCTGGTGGAGCCTTGCAGTACTCACCAACTACATGTACCCAAATTGTTATGGTATGTGCCATGCTACACAATATGATCCTGCTGAAACAGCTACAGCAGGAACAGCATGGGGCAGGGCCAAACAGCCCCCCACCATTGCCAAGGCCTGCACAGGCACAGCGTGACTCAGAGAAGGAGCAACCTGAGCCTGCCCCAATAGGCAGAAGGAGGCATGCCCATTATGCCCTGGGATTGGCAAAGAGGCAATGCATAGCACATACACTGACTCAGTAGGAACCCTGGAAATGACACCTCTCTCTGACTCGCACATACAGTAAAAGGGATGCCTAACTTGACACTACCTGTTTTCAAACACGTATAGGGAGTGTACTATGTTCACCTGACATAGGCAGCCCTGCAGCACCACCTGAGGCATGACTGCCCTATTTAAGCAATATAAAGCACTGCTAAGCACATTTTACCAGTACTGAGCATATTTAAATCCAATTGCGCATAGCTGTGCACCGCGCTAACCAGAGCAACGTTGGGCAAGGTCGGGCAATGTCGGGCAAAGTCGAGCAAAGTTGGGTAAACACGCTCACACCTGCTTTACTGTTCCTTAACCAGTCAGGTCTGCCCAGCAGGAAAATAAAAAGCAGTGACAGGGCTCAAACTCAGGATACTGTGCACTATAGTCACAGTACTGAACCACTAAGCCATGACAGCATTTCACTGGCACAGACACAACTTGAGTCACTCACACATACCAGTTGGAGGGTCACATACCTAACAGTCACAGCCAGCAGGACAATTGTAGACAAACGCAAACACAAACAAATGCTGTATCATACCCTCTGAAGAGGCATATGAGTAACCTCCCCCCAGGCCTATGCAGACAGATAACAGCAGGCCAGGCAGTGTGATGTGGGTTGGGTAGGCTATGAAGTCACAAACTAATATGCATGTAATTGGAAGCTAAGGTCTGTAGTACAGTGGTATGCCTCAAGCCAGTATGATAGGCAACAGTACAGACTGAAATGGAGTACCTGACATAGCAGTGCAGGCCTAGCAAATGTGTATAAGTGTCAGGTGTACTCCTCATCCTATGTACACCCACAGTAACAATCAGGTGTGCCCACCCCAGGTAGAAATGTACAAATAATAGCTGTTCCCCCCTGTATGTAGAAATGCTGATAAGTCTATGCAAATTGACTCATGGAAGCCCTACAGGCACAGCATGCTTCCTGTCGATGTACAACACAAAGGTGAGCTCTGAAGTAAAAACCAAATTGAATTTTCACACACATATATAGTATATATATATATATATATATATATATATATATATATATATATATATATATATATGCCCATGGTGGGCATGCTCACACACGTAAACAAATTTAGCAAATGTCAGTCAACAACATACTGAAAGGTCATACTGGGCATGCTCACACACTTGAAGCAAATGTCAGTCAACAACATACTGAAAGGTCATACTGGGCATACTCACACAGGCCATGTCTGAGTACAGCAGTGGGCCACACATATCTGGCAGTTGCAATTCTTACTACAGACACATGTCACTATTCACCAATCCTGCCTTGCACACACAGTGATATGAAAACAGACCCATATAATATATTGGCCCCCTGTCATAATCAAACTATGTAATACAAGTAATTAAGTTGTTCAAAGAAAGTGAAAATCCAAAGAAGATCAATAAATCTCCGATTAGTATCATCAAGAAACAATGAGCACTCCTACCATTATCCAAGCCATGTTCTGGCAAAAATATTGCCAAAGAATCCATAGGGAACCATGAAGCTTTCTTTAGCTATGTCATAAATATCAATGTAAACTCATATATGTTCTGAGTCAGTGCAAAGTGTAAATGAATACATGTACATGACTGACATTGCCAACATCTTGTCAGACAGGTTCATACATATTTACCCCCCTCTCACTGACAAAAGGGCCCATTACCATACCTGGAGATTGTGAAAAGCCAGAAATCACATATACAATGGTTAAACAGCTCTATCCAAACCTAAAAACACGGTGTCTATGGGATGACATGGTGTCCCTGGCTGTGTCATATGTGAACTCCAAAACAAACAGACCCTGCACCTGAACAGTCTGTTGAGACTCACCCTCTGTACAGGATATGAAACTGTTGAATGGGTTACAGCAACGTTTGGCACACTCCACAAGTGTTGGTGCACAACAGACCACGAGAATTATTGTCTTATAAGCCTAATAAGCCTGATCTGCAAGGCCATGGAGTCCATCATTATGGAACTCATAAACAGAGCTATTGGGAGCCTACAAACACCCAACCTTACCCATTTTGGTCTGGCCAGGGGCAGATCATGGTCCCTAAACCTGCTAGACAGTTTTCAAGACAGTTATCCAGGACATACATCAATAAAATGAGCTCCACATGGCCTACATAGACCTTGAAAAGCCCTTTTATAACATCCCACACACATGTCGTATCCACAAAATCAACAACCTGTGCATAAACACTTATGTCATCTGATGGATTGCCAACTGGGGCACAGATAGATCCCACAAGGCAAGAATTGTGGTCTCCATGTTGGACTGTAAGCTGGTAACAACTGCTGTCCCCCATGGCTCTGTCCTGGGACCACTCCTGTCTGGTGTATACTTTTCAGAAATTCAGTCAAACACATGAAGGCTATGGTTAGCAAAGTTTGTGGATGACTGCAAAAAGGTTGTCATAATCGATGTTTGGTACAACAGAGACATCCTTAAAAAGGGTCTCAGTCAGACAGATGTGGTGTCAAAATTATGGCCTCGAGCTACAGTCATACAAATACCACATAGGTGCCAACACCCTAAATATGGAGGTAATAATAAAGGATCTATGGACACATGTGGATAGTCATCTTTACTTCCAGAAACACATTCACAAAGTGGTCAGAAAATCATGCTATGTGTTCCCACAAATTGCCAAGGTCTTTGCATGTAGGTCAAAGGAGGTTCCCTCTACTCATCAGTCATCAGACCCATCAGAGAGTATCATGGCACACTTGCAATGAATCTGACTAGGCACCTTCAGCAGCTGGAAAGACCACTGAAGTACCTCAACAAGAGGATTACTGGCCTCAAACAGTTGCCCCATGCAACAAGACTGAAGTTAACTCAGTCTGTACTCTGTTGCATACTGTCTACTCAGGCAATCTCTGCCCAACAGACAGATCCATGTCCAATGCAGAACTGATGTACGTGCTCTATTTGAAGTAAACCCATGCTCACTGTGCCACATGCTCTAGGGATATCATCATCACAACAATAAATAGAACATGTTGGAAAGATACATTAGTAACTGACAGACTTCCCTTTCTTTGGCACAGGCTCCCAGTCTACATTAAGCTGAGTCCCTCACTGACACTCTTCCAGAGGAGCCTTGATGAGTGTATGTGAAACTGAACTGTCACACCATGGATCACTTCATCAGCTCTACTACACAGAGACATAGGGAACTAATCCCATGTGTGGTGATAGCTGCACATTCTGGCCATACTAATATATGCCTTCAGGCAGATAGCCTATTACCTACCTATGTACCTATATATATGTAGGGGGAACACAGTATAATAAGCCAAAGATGGATGGGCAGAGATGCGTGTAAGAGGGTGGCCATGACAGGGAGCCATCCAGGACTGTCCCACCCAGCACACATCCCAATGGCACAAAAGACATGAGGTGCACATCTCACCCACTGTACATAATAGCCACCAGTATCTGTAAGCATTACAGTGTATGTGGTGCATGTGCCTGCTGTACAACATGACTGTATAATGAAGTACACATCTACTATCTGTAGATATGTACCTGTCACATAGGTTCATAGGTATGTAGTAGACTATCTTCACAAAGGCATATATAAGCCTAGGTAAGTTGTGCAGCTTTCACCACCCCATTGGGTAGTCTCATAAGCCCTAGTTCTAATAGTTAGTACCCTAAGCCCCTTTCTAGTGGGGCTGCTGATGTGATGCCTGGTGTGAATTGTCTGTTTCCCATCCACTCATCAAGGTTCCTATTGAAGAGTGTCAGCGAGGGGCTCTGTCTGACGTACATTGGGACTCTGTTCTACAGTAAAGCAAGTGTCTGGGATGGTACTCTATCCCACCAGCATGTTGTATTAATTGTTGTGATGAGGTTCATATCCCTGGAGTGTGTAGTGCAACTTAATTTTGTTATCCGTAGATGGAGCATGTTCAACAGTTATGTATTGGACATGGCTCTGTATGTTAGGCAGAGTGTGCCTCTGAGTAGGCGGTACGCAACTGAGAACAGATTTAGTTTTACCAGTTGTGTTGCATAACACAACTGTTTGAGGCCAGTAATCCTCTTGGTGAGGTACCTCTGTGGTCTCTCCAGCTGCTGGATATGCTTAATAGAGTACATCCAAAATGGTGCATTGTACTCAATGATGGGTCTGATGACTTAAGAGTAGAGGGCCACCACTACCTATTTTGATCCTGATGCAAACCCTTTGTTGATTAGGTGGGCCACAAAGGATTTCCTAATCACTTTGGCAACATGGTTGTCAAAGGAAAGATGACTATCTACTTGTGTCCCCAGATCCCTTATTACATTGTCACTTTTTAGGGGGTAACACTTATGTGGTAGTTTGTGGGTACTTTGTTTTCCCCAAAGGGGATTACTATGCATTCTTTCACATTGAGCTTGAGGCCATGATTTTGACACCACACATCTGTCTCATAGAGTCCCTTTGGGAGAATAGTTGTGTCATCCGGAGAATCTATTATGGCAATCACTTTACAGTTCCCAGCAAAATTAGTCAACCACAACCCTCCTGTGTTGGCATGTACTTTTGAGAAGTCTATACCAAAGAGGAGGGACCCCAGGACTGAACCCTGGGGGACACCAGTTGTTACCAGTGTAGAGTCTGACATGTAGCCAGCAACTCTTAATTTGTGGGATCTATCTGTTAGCCAGTTTGCAATCCATCTTGTGATGTATGGATTCATGCCCAGGTTGGTGAGTTCATCTATGATACCTGACAGGGGAATGGTGTCAAAGGCCTTAGCAAGGTATAGGTAGGCTGTGTGGAGCTCCTTTCAATCATCTGTAGCCTGGGTAACTGTCTCAAAGAAATCCACCCAGTTCAGGAGGCATGATCTGCATTTGACGAAGCCAGATTGGGTGTGCTCAACTGTGTGAAGGTTCCCAATGTCTTTATTGTTGACTTCCATTATGATTGGCTCCATTGCCTTGCAGATCAAACTCATCAGGCTCATAGAGCATGACTGCCAAGGGTCTTTTGTGGCCCCATCCTTGTGCAGTGGGAAGAACATTGCTGTGCAACATTCTATGGGTACATATCCTGTAGAGAGGAAGTAGAGAGAGGTGTAGGTATCCTTGATGAATATGGATACATCCCCACCCTATGTGCTATGATCCAGGTTCTGATGCTGGAAGGTATGGAATGAGTAGTATCCTGGTAGTGCTGGTGTGACCTCTGGAGCCTTGAACTAGGTTTCTGTTACTGCACAGATATCAGTATTCTCCATACTGAGATGTGCCTCGAGTGTGTGCATCTGGAGGCTGAGACTTCTGGCAATGAGTAGCATTTAGCTATCTTTGTGGTTATTTGTGTTGGTTACGGGGTTTGGTTTGTCCTGAGTGACCAGTGTTTCACACCTGAAGTCAATGTCTCATTGGTCCGATCCGACCATAAGCTAATTACCCTACATATCCACACTCTGCCCCGCCCCCCATTAAGGAAACCATGTTAAAAAATTTCTCCAAAGCCAACTTCATGCTTCTTAAGACAGAAGTGGTGAACTTCATGACACCCATGCAGATGGACAATACAGTTACGACTACTGAATCCTACACAATTGCACTTTATAAGCACTTGCATGAGTGCATGGATTGTGCTATCCCAAACAGAACCAAGACGCTATCCTCCAAGAAAAAGAAGCCAATCTGGTGGTCTCTGCCATAAACAAACTGTACAGCAGAAGGAAGAAACTGTTGCAAAAGAGAGTAAAATCCCATGAGCGGAGGAGCTCCCTGGTCAGCCTCAGTAAGATGCTATGATCCCTGATAAAATCCTCCAAAGCTAGTTACGAAAACAAAATTGCCACTGATTCTAAAGACAACCACAAAGCATTCTATAGATATGTCAAGATTCTCAATGGCAACACTCAGATCTGCTCTGAGCTACAGCACAATGGCACTAAATATACAGACTCAACTGATGTTTCCAACATCCTGGCAGATAGGTTCAGTGCTAACTTTACCCCCCTCTCACCCATGAAAGAGCCCATCTCTATACTGGAAGAAGGCAAAGTTCCTGTCATCATGGGCTGCACAGGTAAAAAACACACTCTCCAAAGCCAGGAACACAGCATCCATGGGACCAGACAACATCCCAGGCTGCATTCTACATGAACTACAGAATGAACTGGCACCACACCTAAGTACCATGTTCAATCATAGCCTCACCTCAGGCTTTGTGCCTGCTGATTGGTGCACAGTGACAGTTATCCCACTACACAAGGGGGGAGCCATCACGGACCCTGGGAACTAGCGCCCCATTAGCCTGATGAGCCTGGTCTGCAAGGCCATGGAACATATCATCATGGAACTTATAAACAAAGACATTGGCAATCTCCAAACTCTGGACCCCAACCAGTTCGGGTTTGTAAAAGGCAGATCATGTCTCCTAAACCTGATAGACTTCTTTGAAGCAGTCACCAAAGCGGTAGACAAGGGTAAGGTGGTTCACACAGCCTATCTAGATCTTGCCACGGCTTTCGATACCATCCCCCTCTCTGGAATTATACATAAACTCACTAAACTAGGTATAAATCCCTATGTCACAAGATGGGTTGCCAACTGGCTCACTGACAGAATCCACACTGTGAAAGTAGCAGACTTCAAACCTGACTTCAGACCAGTGACAATTGGATTACCACAGGGTTCAGTCCTGTGTCCTGTCCTGTTTGGTATCTACTTCTCTGAAGTACAGGCTAACACAGTAGGTCTTTGGCTAATGAAGTTCGCAGATTACTGCAAACTAGGAGACATAATTGAAACTAGTAATGATGTGGACATCCTACAAAAGGGCCTCACTGAGACAGATGCCTGGTGTCAAAGCCATAGCCTCAAGCGCAATGCCAAAAAGTGCATTGTTCATCCCCTTTGGTAAAAACTCTGTACCCATGAACTACAACATAGGCGGTAGTATAATTAACACCGAAAGTGTGATAGAAGACCTTGGGACACAGGTAGACAGTAGTCTCTCCTTTGATAATCACATCACCACAGTAGTCAGGAAATCCTTCTACATGGCACACCTCATCACAAAAGGTTTCTCATGCAGAAAAAAAGAGGTCACTGTTCCCCTCTACTCGACACTCATTAGATCCATTATAGAGTACAACGCCCCTTTTGGTATGTACCTCACATGAGATCTACAACAACTGGAAAGGCTGCAGAAATACTTCACAAAGAGGATTACCAGCCTCAAACACATGCCCTACACAGACCGTCTCAAAAAACTCCAGCTTTACTCTGTCACATATCGCCTACTCAGAGGTGATCTCTGCCTAACATACAAAGCTATGTCAAACCCAGAGCTGTTGGACATGCTCCACTTAAAGAAATCCCAATCCCTCCGATCTACATGCTCTAGGGACCTAAACCTTGTCACCACAATAAACAGAACATGCCGGTGGGATAGATTCCTGTCCCAGAGACTTCCCATACTCCAGAATAAACTACTTATCTATAGCAAATAAAGCTCCTCATTAATACTCTTCAAGAAAAATCTTGATGATTGGATGGGAAATAGGAAATTCACCCCGGGGATCACTTCTGTGTCTCTGCTCAACAGTGGCACAGGAAAATAAATTTCTTGGGTGGCAAAAGCCAGGGTACCTTTTTGGCTGGGCTTGTATAGGCCGCAGGGCCGATAGCCTAGTACCTACCTATGAACCTATGAACCTTTGAGCCTTGCCTAAAAAAGGTAATATGGGGACAGCAAGAGCCTTGGCCAGTATTCAGAAGCATTGGGACAACTGGTGCAAACCATCTGTAGCGAAGTTACGAGGCTTGTCTATCATGTCATCACAGGCAGACAGAGACTGGATCCCCTTTGAATGACACCAGAAGCTCAGCCAATTGTTGAACTTTATAGTCTTTCTGTAATATTGCAGTATCATGTAGGTGAAGGTAAGATGCTACTCAAGGTCAGGGTCATACCAGCCTGGGCTACGTGATCATAGAGCTACTATATAGCTCTTATCATGTTGTCCTGGGAAGTATGTCTCAGATCATTCACACTGACATGTACAAAGAACATGTCATACATGTACCTGTTATGGAGTGATGTAAGTGCTTGTGTTATGTGGCGGATCATAGCACTTGACAGACAGCTGACAGTAACCTTCCCCTTGTCCAGCCGAGTGAGTGGAACATCTGTGTGCCTGACTATGGAGTCACCTATTACTAGTGTGTTAGGTATGTTGTTTTGCCTTAGGGCCTGTTGTGAGGCACACTGCTTTGGTGTATTATGTGTTTTCTGGCGTGTACTTGGAGGTGCATGTTGCTTGCTTGTCTATTTAGGTGGACACTCTCTCTTTTTCAGATTAATATTTGTATTCTCCGAGTATGGTAATGTGTATTTATGTGTATGTTTTGTTGGTGCTTATATTATACGTCTATGTGAGACTGTTGGTGTTGTGGTTGTATGACCTTACTCATCTTGACTATATTGTCCAGTATTGGGTTAACAGAGCTTAGCCACTGGTTTGACCCTGTGTGTGCCAGCTTGTGGTGCATCAACCCATATATGATATGGTCATGGCCTATGCATACAATACACTCACAATACACCTAGTATGATAAGTCTGCTGAGGTTAGCAAATGTGAAAAAAACCTTTGGGCAAACTGTCAGCAAGTAATGTCTGTATTGCACCCTGTAACTCCATATTGCTTGCTGAAGTGTAAAGACGTACTTAGTTTGGATTAAGAACCCTGCACTTGCCAACTGTGTGTGTGTGTGTGTGTGTGTGTGTGTGTGTGTGTGTGTGTGTGTGTGTGTGTGCGCGCGTGTGTGTCTATCTCTCCCTGGGGAGAGAGCAAACTTTTTGGAGACTACTCATACCCCTTAAAAGTGGTATACTCATCTTTTTCAAGTCTGATGATGTCACCATCCTACAAATATACCTGCGGAAAAGGCAAATCCCAATAATGTGTAGAGCGCGTTGTGTAAGTGTGTACTGTTGTAGTATCATAATGTAGTTAGGTAGGGGTTTGAATCCTGCACTTTGCCACCTGTGTGTGTGTGTCTCCCTGGGGAGGAGCAGCTGTTTTGGAGACTACTCACACCCCTTAAAAGTGGTATACTCATCTTTGTTAAGTCTGATGATATCACCATCCTACAAATATACCTGTGGAAAAATGAAATCCCAGTAGTGTATATAGTGTGTTGTGTAAATGCATACTGCTGTAGTATCATAATGTACTTAGAAAGGAGTTTGAATCTTGCACTTGCTGACTGTATGTGTGCTCCAGGAGTGTGTGATACCGTTGGTCAATGTGGAGTGGGTTTTGATTTTTCTAGTGTATGACATATCACAATGACAACTGTATGTGCATTACACATGTAAGGTAGCTGTGGGGCAAAGCCATATACATACAGGTGACCTCAATTATTTCATAGGTGGGTACTCCGCTTTCTCCATGAATGCATCTGTTATCTTTGCCAGAGCGTGCTGGCATTTTCCAGACCTTAGGTCACTTCTGTATACTAGTGACAAGCTTAGCCACTGCAGTGATACCTGGGCTACATCTTCTGTTTCACATCCACTCATCACAGTTTCCATTGAAGAGTGTGAGTGAGGGTTTATGCTTGAGGTATATTTGAATCCTGTTCCAAAGCAAGCAAAGTCTGGCAAAGATGACTAATCACTATAGGTGTACAACAACCTCTGTGGGTCTGCATGCAAACCCTTTATTGCTTATGTGCTCCACAGAGGGATTTCCAAAACCCTTTGTTAATGTGATTATCAAAGGAGAGATGACTAAACACATGGCTCTATGTATACATTACTACCTGTTCCACATTTTGAGGGCTACTATCTATGTTGTACTCTGGGGATACTTTGTTTTCTAAAATTGGATAACTATGCTTTCTTTGGCTTATAGCTTTACAGCATGAGTTTGACACCAGTTATCTGTCTCTATGATACCCTTTTGGAGGATGTGTGTGTCATCTGGAGAATAAAGTATAGCCCACAGTATGCATTTTCATCAAACATGGGCAGACATATCCCTACTGTGTTTGCTTGCACCTAAGAAAGCTATATGCCAAACAGGAGTGGTCCCAGGACTGAGTGCAGGTGAATATGACTTGTTACTGGCATAGAATTGTACATGGAGGCTGCAAATGTTGCTGGCTGTCCTACATCTGTGTCAGTTGTCAATCCATCATCTAACAATTGTTTATGGTCAGTCTGTTGAGGTTATGTATAATACCAGAATGTGGGATGGGTATGAATTGCTGGTGAGCTATAGCTTGGCTGTGTGGACCTCCCCTCCCTCACCTATAGCCTTGTTAACTGGCTTGAAGTCTACTAGGTGTAGGTGGCCTTTAGAGAACCTAAGTGGGTATGGTGCAGTATTTGCAGGTTCATAATGTCTCTGTTAATGAGTTCCATAATGCTGTGCTCCATAGCCTTCTCGATAACATTTGTCTGGCTTATAGGGTGAGAGTTTCCAGGATCTGTTGTAGCTCTACCCTTAATCAATTTATGTTAACATTTGCACTGGGTGTGACGAGGGTGGACAGGTTTAGGAATAAGTATATTACAGGGTCAGCCCAGGTTTGAAGGTTAGTAGACCAAGCCAGATAGGCAGGATTAAGTTGGTTTGTACATGTGCTGAGGAGGGATGCAGAGTATATTGTGAAATAGATGCTAAGGATGAAGCCGTCAGGTAACAGGAAAAGAGGAATGCCTAAGATGAGGTTTATGGCTGTAGTGAGAGAGGACATGCAGGTGGATGGTGTGACAGCACAAGATGCAGAGGGCAGGAAGAAATGGAAACAGATGATCTACTGTGGAAACCCCTAATGGGAGCATCCGAAAGGAGAAGAAGAAGACGTAACTCAACCCTTGTGGACTGTGAACACCATTACTGTTTGTCATTCCACAAGTATGTAACCTGTATAGAGGCTGCATCTGGACAGAGTGTTTAGGTGAGTGGTGACTTCATATGTCAGCTTGTGTATGACACAGCCAGGGACACTGTCCAGTACCATTGCCACTGTGGTTTGGACTTTGGTAAAGAGATGTTTTAACTAGAGTGTCTGTAAATCAGCAGGTTTTACATTCTTCAGGTCTGGAAATGTGGCCCTTGTGTAACAACAGCGTGGTGAAATCCGCATTCAAACTGTCTGAAAAGAAATTGGTAATGTCAGTCAGACAAATGTACTTTGTGATCATTTACATTAACTGTGACCCAATCTGAGATTTCCCCTGTAGATTATACACAACACTAAAGAAAGCTTTAGTGTTGTCTTTGGAATCCTTGCCATTTTGTATTTTGAAGCTTGCCTTGAATGTTTATTGAGGGATTGTATTTTCCCAATGATACTGACCAGAGAGGTTTTCCCTTCTTGGTATGTAACTCCTTTTTGGTATACTTCACACCTTCTATTATATATTTAGTTTATGGCAGGGGTCCATGAGACTAATGCACTTTTACTGTATAAGTAAGAATTTCTTGCATTTGTGATATCACAGTCCATGCAACCCTGTAGGTGAACAATGTGCATTACTAAAGGATTATGCAGCTGGGGCAGTGTTAACCTTAGTAATGCAAACCAATGACAGATAGCAACAACAGCATCACCCACAGCACAGTGTCAACCCATGTCATACACACACATATGCATACTCAAGTTCCAAAATGTGTGTAGTACAATGCATACTGGCCACCAATAGAAACTATGGAGTGTTAACACAAGCCAATACAGGGCATGTCACCCTGCCCATGTGTCCAATATGCATGCACATGCAGACAGTGCACCTCCACCATGTTCTCAAATGGACACCTGCAAACCTGTGTTGCACACACCCCAGACTTACTATCCACAGTATAACGCATGCTGACACAACTACACACATCAGCCAAGTGGCACATGGGCAAACAAAACACAATTGGAATAAACACTGATAAAAACAATACAACATTGCTAATTACAGCTTTAATGCATCATGCCTGCTCAGCTACACCTTCAAGGATATCATTACACTTTACTGCTGACAACATGCTACACATCTAACCATTGCTATACTTTATTAAAGTCACCTTGTGCATCAACACCATGTTAGCCTGTTCCTGCATCAATGTTACAGATGACAGGAAGTGGCACAGGTTTCATCATATGCACAGGGTGTGTTGTTGGTTTGCCAGAGGCCTACACTGAGCCATACAATTGACGTGTGTGTGTGAGGGCCATGAGTACTATTATGGGCCAATGTTGATTTAATGTGTGCGAGTATGTGTTTGCCCTAGGTTTCTGGTTTATGTGTGTGTGTCTGCATACACACAGTTCCACCATGTGGCTGCCATATATGGGGATTTGTGAGACAGCTACAGACTGCACCTGGCAGGCTTTACAGATCACCATCTCTGGCCATGGATACAGAACCTGTGCCTGGCAGGGGTGCTACAGACAGTATCAGGTACTAATCCAGATTGGGTACTATCCGAAGAGGTTGACATATGTCCACTGGATCCAGGTCCCTGCTGGGGCTGGCCAAAGCCACATGCATGTGGTCTGCTAGAACGGTCTATGGACAGCCCCCCCAACATTGCTGGGGCTGGTACTGACACCACGGGAGTGGCTGTGACTTGCTGGACATCCACGGTGACCTCCAGCTGCTGATGTTGCTGGCATATGTCCACGTCGATATCTCTATTAATGACCTCAGTGTACTTACGTATGGCACCTGCTAGGGCATGGATACTGTCATTTACAGAGGTGTAATGAGCCCTCTGTGCCCTTAGCCCCTGTCTGGTGTACCGCTCCATTTGTGTCTGTGCCTCCATGGCAGCCTGGAATATGCATGTGATAGAAAGAGGTGTGGCACGTCTGCCAGGGACATGATGATCAGCAGTGCTCTGACGAGAACCCCTGGGCATCTGCCTAAGTGGTACCATTCCAAACATCTGGCTATGGCTGCTGTGTCCTGATACATGTGCCATAGATACCACACTGTCCTGGCCAGTGCCAACTGTACACTGCCCCTCAGCTAAGGGCAATGGTGATGATGGATGTACAGGCAGTATGACTGTGTGCATGGATGGGGTGGAGACTTGTGTACTGTCAATTGGTGGCCCAACAACAGACCCTGACAAACCTGCCTGTGCCTCAACACACCTATCCTCATCATCACTGTCTGTCTCAGTGACATCAGGTTCCCTGCTGTACTGAATGAGCCCCACCTTGGCACCTGTGAGAGGAAAACAGGAAACACACTTTAAGACCTGAACATGACTTCAGACCACATGCACACATGCGCACATGCGCACATGCACACATGCACACTTGCACACATGCCCACATGCACACATGCACACACACAAAACTACACTCCTCCCTAAAGCAGACACACACAACACCAGCAATAACAGAACATACACAATAGCAGGTGATGGTGTGGTACAGTATCACAAGCAAAACAGTCATATCACACATGTCAGCATGCAGGAAGCTCAACAGCATGCAGTGCAAGTGCAGTCAGTCCTTGTTACTAACAGCATACATGGCTTTGATGCATGTGTTTTGTTATTAGGTGATGGCCCTCCCCCTGGAACACAATGCATGCATGGACACAACATTGCTGTGCCAGTATTCATAACGCTGTAATGTACGGTGCACCTTAACTCAAAGGTGTAAATACCATTGCTGAATGTGTATCTGTGTGTCAGATAAGTATCCAATGCTGATTACAGCCTCTGTGTCTTTAGCAAATAATTGTGGACACATTTTTACCACATGCATGATGAGTATTCACACAACATCATCAGTGGTGCATGGATAATTGATGGAATACCATTCTGCCACATACCCAATGTATGGTTCTTATGGTGAGTGTAGATCATATTGTGGACATGCCAGTCTCATCCATGACATGGCATGCTAAAACACAACTGCATATTTAAATGCTGCACGTACCCAATATGTGTCACATGACCTAGCCACTCAATAGCATCACAAGACATATATGTGTCAGTTGTGCAAATAGTGATTGGTATGCATACTGTTTAGAGGTGCATATGTGTGCACACACGCATCATTATGGTGTGTAGCAATGACAGCTATGTGTAGTACTGTGGTTACAATAACTGGATGGGGTATAGGGCCATAGGCCATCATCATGAAGCATCAGGTGGTCACTCAAGGCTACAAATGTTTCACAAACCAGCACTAATCATGCTGTGCCGCAACTGTACTACCTTGGCTAAATTCACCATTCCACAACCAGTTGTTACGTCAGTTTGTAAGGAGGCCAATAAGGAGCATTACCTGACATGAATGTGTAGTGTGTTGCAGAGTGTTTAAATGCCCCAGGATAGGCCTCTATCCCTCAGGTATATTATGTGTAATGTGTGGATGAGATTTTGGACACTGGAGTGTGTCTTTACAGAGGGTTTGGGAATCCTTTATGTGTAGCATGTAAAAATGCTCTGTGTATGACATAGATGTGTATGTTATGTGCATGTTGAGTATCAACTGCCCCTATCCAATGTCACTACAGTATAGACACATTTGTTTGAGATGGTCTGGGTATTACATGTGTTTGAGGCAGCTTATCACATTAGTGAGATGTGCGTGCTCTTACACCAAACATGCACAGCATGCATTATGGGTAGGTGTGTTACATGTGTACATGACCTACAACTTAACTATGACATGCACTTTTTATTTACAATAATAAATGTAGAACACACTCACCAGCATCTGTCCACTGCCTTGATGTCACCCCAGAGGGACCTACATAGAGATGAGACAGTTTGTCAGTGGCCACAACTGTGGCAATGCTACTGTGTGTTTGCAATCTTACAGTACACCAGTTTACATTCACATGGCTACAGATTATGTTCCAAATGATCAGTATTGCACAACAACAGGCTCCCCATCTTTGAACAACACACTCCACATCTCACATATGCATGCTCTACTAATACAGATAACAGTAGTCTACAGATATGCCATGTTACCTGCATGCTCCATGTGTGCTTGCTGGGTGGCTCCAACCTCCATCATGGTGTATGTCTGCTGCTATTGTTGTTGGGCAGGTGCCACCAGGCTCAGGAGCAGCTCCTCCACTCTGGTGAGGGGGTTGGATATTAACACCACCTCCTGTTGCAAGCTGTTGTCTACGCACATCAGCGGCACGCTGACGAACATGTCTGAGAAGATCACTGCAGTGGTGCGTACCTGCTCATATGTCCGGTTTATGCAGGCCTACCTCATTGACCCTGCAGACAACATCTTGCCACATTGCAGTATGCTCCTGCTGGTCCTGGCTGGTTCGTGAGAACATGAGATGGTAGTGCTGAATCATACTGCTAGTAACGATATCATCTTCAGCACTACTGTAACTGGGGTTCCTGCGATGGGCCATGATCCCTGGAAGACATAAATATGAAAATATGTATGAGCAAGTCATATGGCACATTTAACATTATACAGTACAGATATCACTGAACTGCCATATATAGCAACATATAAGCTAACCAAGAGTGAAACACTGTAACTGCCACTAATTACTGCTCACCCCACAACTGCTTGAAAGTGCCTTGCTCACTCTCTATCTAATGAACCATGTTCGGCACAGCAACAAAATAAAATCACTATATAAGACTATACAAGAGTACCTGGCACACTGTATGCAAAACGATGCACCACCTAGCCACAGCAGATATACATCAAGCTGATGTGTAAAGAAATATATCATCCATCACAATCAGTGTAAGTTCCAGTAAATGTATTACTATTATACCACACAACTTGTTAATGCCAAACCCGTGGCCAAAATATGTGCACAATTGGGAATATAGGTCACATACTGCTGTAGTACACTATGAATGTTGCTAGATACGCAGTTATGTTTTACCCCACATATGTCAAAGGACATGTTACAGACATACCCTCACACACATCAGACATAATTACAGGGCACAAAGGTATGACAACCGAGATAAGCTTTCAGTGTGTACTATACAGTATTTTGTGTCAGTACTTACACAACCTTAATCTTGAGAAATGTAATCTGTGATGAATACAGGGACCACACAAAACCGTGGATGCAAGCAATGTGGACATACACCATACTTTGCTGTACAGGCCCAGAGCTTCAAGTAGTACTACAATACACACAGGATTTGCATTCAACATCAGTACCAATCAATAATCATAGATGTAGTGCTTAAGCCTCCAATGACACATCCTAGTTAAAACCAAGGGACTTAATCACACTTTATGCAATAGCACTTGTTCTGCCTAGCAACAGAATACACAGCTGTTGCTAGGATCAATACAAGGACCCATTATACCATAACATAAACAGTTTCCCACTAAGCTATCCCACAGATACATATCTTTGACGTATTCACAAACATATTGACCATCACAGTCAGTCAACAGTACAGAAAATCTATTGCAACAAGTAGATGTAGGTGTGTATGAGTATATATAAATATATATACTTCGTTGATATTACTTCCTTATTGCAAACACCTTCTGATAACAATCCGTTCTTACATTCCATCTCTCATGGTATTGAACAACTTACTACTAACAACACAGACTTTAATTCATGTAAAAGTGACATTTTTAAACTAGAAAGACTTGTTAAGGTGTTTAAGAATATCGAGTATGATATTCATTACATTGACACTTGTGTTACCAGTAAAATTGTTCCTCAGGGTTTACGTTTTAACAAGTTCCCTAACATTGCTTCTACAAACTCCACTTTATTTGAATCCCTTAAGGCTTTGTTTAACGACACTGGTGTAAAAATGCTGTCTATCATCAACGATGACAACAGAGCAAGACTCGGTGAATTAAAAATACAAATAAATACACTGAATTCATCTGTTCTTAACCATAGAGACTTTATTCTACATGAACACCTTTATCGAGGCATTAGTCAGCGTGTTGACAGACATGTTTCAGCACTTATTATAAAAAAAAGAGGAAAACTGAACAGAGACTTGAAACAATATCAGGGCAATTTCGCTTATTCCACAAACAATTTTAAAAAGTCTTTCACAAGTATACAGCCTTCATCTCGCACCAACCTCCTGCCTAGTTTTCAGTCTGTGAATGATTACAGTAGCCATGGTTACCAACGACGTACCTTGAATCATAACAGAAGTTTCTCTTCTTATGCTGATGCTGCGAGATCGAACGCCCGCAGTACCAACTCCACTTCTGCAGCGTCATCCAGTCCATCCACTCGTTCACATTTGCCCACCAAGAATTCTGCGACGCAAGTTACTCCTTTAAATGTTAGTCACACTAATAACTCCCAGCAAGTTTCCGTGAACAACTCTACTTCCTCTGCGAGTAATCCTGCTCGCACTACCAGCAAGTCTGTTTCACCATTGTCTGCTTTGCCTTTGCCTGCCAAACGCCCTTCCTTAAATTTATCCACTGATGCTCAAGGTTTTTTGCAGGTACCTGCGAGCAACACTGCTCCTTTCAACACCATCAACTCGCCCTTCCAAGGCAAGGGGCGGGGCAAACCACGAAACCCTCAAACGAGCAAGCGACCTCTCCAGCTTCGATCTCCTCACTCCAAGATAGTCACAAGGAGTTCCCAGCTTCTGTAAATAACCTGCAAAACAAAAAGAATGGTTGTTTAGATAATTATACTAATTCCTACACACACTTACCCTATTGTCACACCAATGACAATTCATTTACTGAATGCACACATATTTCTGAATATTCTTTACCATCTAATATTTACAATTCATTACAGCATATGCATACTGATGTTTTTAATTTAACTACACGTGTTTTCACTACTCTACAACTAAAACTATTATACAAAGGTTTTAATTTTATACCTGCACAACGTGCACACTTACCTGATTTACTATTAGATTTAAAGCTTTATGCTAGAAAACTTAATTTATGTCTCATTCATTCCAACCCAGTCACACACTCTCATCATTCTACACAACACTCTGATTCTGACTCAGTCTCCAATACATCTTCTGATGACTCCACAGTCTCTAATACACTCACTAACTTAAAACCCAAAAGTTTATATAATCCTACTTTAAATAATTCTATTTTTTCTTTTTTAAAAGTATGTGAAATGGACATAAGACATTTATGCAACTCTACCAACACTTTCAAATGGCATAATTTGACTCATTCTGAAAAGTTAACTTTATCTGAACTGGCCAAGGACAAATCTTTACGTATCATGCGTGCTGACAAGGGAAGTGGTTTAGTCCTTATGGAACAAGACTCTTACCTCCAAAAAATGGAATCTACATTGTTGGACAATGATTACTTCAAATGTGTTGACATTAAAACTGTACACAGACATTTTGCCTCAGTTGACAAAACTTTAAAGAATTTACATTTTAGCAATGCCATTTCATTTGATGAATTCATGTTTATGACTGTTCCTTCACCCAATCTAGGCAAGCTATTTGGTATACCCAAGATACATAAAAACACTTTGGACCCACCATTCCGTCATATCATTTCCAATAAAAAAACCAAAACAGAAAAGATAGCACAATATTTGGACTCTATTCTCAACCCTTTGGTCCAAGCAACATCTAATTACCTAAAAGACTCGTGGGCTTTCCTTAATGATTTATTTGAACATAAAAATGGTTTGTCTGATTGTATATTTGTTTGCTTAGATGTTGAAGGGCTATACACCAATATTCCTCATTCTAAAGGTTTACAACTGTTTGACTTATTTTTAAACAAGTACACCAACTTCTCCACTGTTAAAATCAATACGTTGCATACTTTAATTGAGCTAGTACTTAACAATAACTTCTTTTTTTTCAATGATAAAATATACAAACAAATTAAAGGAGTAGCCATGGGCTCTATAGTTGCTCCTTCTTTTGCAAATATTGTATTGAGCGCATGGGAACTTGAAAACCTCCATCATTTAACCAATTTTCATTCAGTTCACCTCTACAGGAGATTTATTGACGACATTTTTTTAGCATGGCACAATGATCAATCTACCTTAGACACTTTTATTACTGATATGCAAGAGAGTTTGGGCTTTTTGAAACTTATTTTATCTTGTTCTGGTAAAAACATTACTTTCTTAGACACTACCATTTATGTATCTTCAGGGATTGTTTGTTCCACCCTACACAGAAAAGACACTTACAAAATCAATTTTTTGGATTACACCAGTTCACATCCCCATTTTATGAAGAAAAACTTAGTACGAGGACAATTTATTCGCCTTTCCAGACTGGTTAGCCAAGATGATGAATTCTATTCTCAATCTATTTTGTTAAAACACATGTTCATTTCTAGAAATTACCCATCTGGCTTAGTTAATTCTATTTTTGAAGAAGTTGCTTCAAAAAGATATATTTTACACTTGCCTATTCTAAATTATGGCTTCAAACCTAAGCCTCATAGTAATACTGCTGATAAATCTAACATGACACTTAGTTTCCCCCTGCCCATTTCTAGGGATATGTTTGCCATTAGAGATATCATCTCTAAAAACTGGTATCTGTTAAAAGAATCTCATCAGTTGCTGTCCGCCTTGGGCACTTCTCCCTTGTTTTCCTATAAAAGAACTAAAACCTTACGTATGAGTCTGGAAAACAGAGATGCTCCTTATTACATGGTTTCTACACTTGATGCCACTTCCTCCATTGGTATGCATACTTGCAATAGATGTGTTATTTGTCCCTTCATTCTCACAGGCCCTGATTACACTTTTCAACATTGCAACTACAGAATTAGTTTCAATAAGTATTATCATTGTCATTCTACTGCAGTTGTTTATGCTGGCATATGTGCCTCATGCAATTGTTTTTATATTGGTAAAACGTCAAGAAAGTTGTCAGATAGAGTAAAGGAGCATTTAGCAGCTATTAGATCTAAAAACATGAATAATGCTCTCGCTAAACACAGTTCTTATTGCTCCAACTTTTCTAAATTCAACTTTATTATCCTTGAACAAATTGACTGCTTTTTTGGTGACTGGGAATTGCTTTTGGAATTTAGAGAGCTTAAATGGCAATTATTGCTTGATTCAGAAACATATCCAGGTATTAATGAAAGTGTCAACATTAAATGTGCCCTTAAATGGTTAAAATGAAATATTTTAATATCCACTTTTATGTATTTATGCCATGCCTTTTTATTCTATAATGTTTACCTATCAGCTTCAGCTTATTATCACCTTTAGCTTATGTTTACTATACCTTAATTCATTGGATTTTGTGCTTTTAATACTCCTGTTTTAGTTTTATGCCTTATTATTACTCATTTAATATTCATTTATTCATTACTTCTTGTCATCCCTTCTAGTTATTGGACATTACTGTTTATTTAATTATTTACATGATGATTATATTACCTATTTTATTGGCCCAATATGTATCTTATTCCTATTGGCCACATCTGTATTCAAGATTCTACACTTCTATTTGAACATTTGACAGTTTATTCTGTATCATTCTGAAGAAGCTCTTTCAACTAATAAGAGCGAAAGCTTAATCATCAGTTTGGTGTCCGAGTGCTTTTTTCATATAGTTCTTTATTTTTTCAGTTTTACAGAAGTTTGTATTGTTTATATATATATATATATATATATATATATATATATATATATATATACATATACACATCCATTTGTCTACATATACATATATATGTAGGCACATATACATTTCACCTTTCATAGTGAGAATATCAATTATACAAAGGATGTAAGGTGTACAGTAATGTAATAAAATCACACAGTCTTGGGATGAATGCATTGAAGGTGTTCACAGCCCAGGTAGCTTTAGCAGGCCTTACTGGCTTCAATATTGCAAACTGAACAAACCACCCACAGTGTTTAACCACCACATGTCATATACCAGTACTGTATGCTGTCCTGTTTGTCATACACTAAAACCTACATACAAATATGCGCATACTAACCTTCACCAACATATATATCTCCCCCCTTCACAAACAGTTGCAATATGTCCCCTGCTCTATGGACATATACAGATGTGAATATATATGACACATATATATTTCTCCGTATGTGTGTGGCATACACACACAAGGTCTACACTGTTATAAGTCCCTGGACCTCACAGCTGAACTGTTGGGCCTTGCTGCAACACAAACAGGTGTCACATATGAACACACACTAACATTGGGGGGGGGCTATATATGGCAACAGATGCTAGATAAGCATACTAGACTGCTACAGCACTTGCCAATGCTAAGCTACACTTTAATATGACTATCATGCATGTGTTGTTCTGTCACACCCATGTTTATATAATGTCAGCACTAATCCCCCAACAGCCATTGACCACACTAGTGTACAGAACACAGATTACATGGATCAGATCTTTGACATTTAATGCTGAGCTACACATTTCACACATATGTCCCACTGCCCACAGGTACACACAGTATTGTCCATAGCAGTAGTTAAGCATATCATCTGTGCATAAAGAAGTACTGCTGCCACATATGAATGGGTCACATTATGTAGATTATTCTTCAATAACATCTACTACGTGCCAGTAAATATATATGTCACATACCTTTCCTTTGTATGATTTGGTAATATTTATTTTTCCTTTTCTCTGTCTCTCTCTCTCTCTCTGTCTCTCTCTCTCTCTGTCAGTCTCTGCAATAGAGTGATTACGTTTTTTGGCAGAGATTGCAGCCTGCTTTTGTAGGAATTTCCACATGAGCATGTGATGGCCTCTGCACCAATTAGTGGCCACCATTTGCTAATTGCATGCAGCCTGCTGTGTAGTAATTGCAGTAATCACTGTCATAGCAACCCAGTACTATAAATTGCTGACTCATGTAGGCGTGACCTTTTCAGCTTTCCAAGATGGAGATCATCCTTGTTTGCTGTGGACATCATTGTTTAAGACAGAAGATTGGTATAGTTCTTATATCAGCTAGACCCTGCACACACAGGTATATTCTACATTTGGGTAGGGTTGCAGAAGTACAGAGAGCGTAAGTAGTAGTGTGTGGATTTTATCTTGCTGGACTTACAGGGTTGCTGTGTACATGTTAGTTTATCAAGGCAAGTAGTCTGTCTGTGTAACTCCCAACTGTGGACCTATCCACATGGCAGCCAGAGAATAGCCTGTTATTTTTTGTCTGTGCACCACACAGGTCTTTTCAGCAATAGAGCAATGGAATTCTTACAGTTGGTTGCTACTAGTACATGGCTACATCCATTTGTATTTCAGTGTTGTATTCCTACATAAGGGAATGCTTCTGAAATTCCTTCCAAAGCTATTTGCACAGTGTGTAACAGCAGAAAGGCTGATATGCCTCTGTGTCTCTGCCTCTGCCAGACCTCTCAACCAATCAGGTACATATTTGAACAGACTCAGGGAAAAGTCAAGAAAAAGTCAGGGACAATCAGGGACACCTTTAAAATATTAGTGCCATTAAGTTGAGACATTGAGAGAATAAGAGGATATGAATTAATACACCTTTTCTGAAGTAAAAGAAGTGTCTAACTCTTAATTATTGTTAATTATTCATTAAGTGTAATTCACCACCTTTCTGGCCAAAGTCAGTAGTTTTCGGAGGGATTCAGAGAGACAGAGCTAAAATTTGTGTCAAAATCAGGGACATCCCTGAAAATTAGGGACATTTGGGAGGTATGGCCTCTGCCCTAAACAGATATGCCAGTGTTTGTCCTGCTGTGATACTGTGTGGGGTTGTAAAGTGATGGTGTAACATTATTTCCTGCTAGAATGACTGCTTCTCTTAAGACAGTCATGTAATGTAATCCCACAACAACTGTTGGTCAACATCCACAGAACAAGTTGTGTGGTATGGTATTCCTATTTTTTCCTTTACATTCACTCATTCTGATGCATGATATAATTATTTAAGCACCAACTTGCTGTAAATCTACCTTGGCTTAGTGGTACTTCATGTTGTGTAGTGTGTGCGAGGTCCGGGGTTCGAGACTTACAGAGGTGTTTTATTTTGCTCCTGAGCAGAACAAGGGCCCTCACATACAGAGTGACTAAGGCACTTTTAAGCAGTTGTAAGCGGGTCTGTGCGGGTTTGCGCAATGCTGCATATTGCTTAGCCAAGCGCAAACAAGTGCAAACCCATGCAAACCCACTAACTACTGCTTAATAGTGCTGACTCCCACTCACCCCCGTGCTCATTTCTTTGAAAGAAAAGAAAAATGGTGAGATAGGAAAGTGGTGAAAAAGGGGCACAAAGAGGGTAAGACAGTATGGAAAATAGCTCGGGATGTGCAGGATGGGTGTAGGGAAGGTCCATAGCTGCCCATTTCTTCAACAGCAACAGCTGTGCATATGCAATAAATTTGGAGGTAGATATGAAACCTTCAGCCTCTGAGAGAGGGGTGAGGACAACAAAGTATGTTGTAATGCCAATTAAATAACATTTCATGTGTCCTGTAGACATTTGTGCAAAATGGGCAGCTATGTATGGGGTGTAATTTTTTTTTGGGAGCAGATTGCCCTTTTTTTTTCAGATGAGAGTGGAATGTAGGGTAGGGGAAGTAGATATATTTGGGGAAGTAGGTTGGGGAGGTAAACAGACAAGACAAACAAGATGCATACAGGGACAGTATATGACACATGTGGTGGGTGAACACCTTTGATGGGGAAGGATGTTTGGAAATCGCAAGCCCATGAGCCCCCAGATGGAAACAGTGGGACTGAGGTCCCCACCCATGGGCAGTCACCACTGCACCTTCATGGCCCAGAGGGTGGCTGTGCTGGGGGCTGTGTAGGAGGGGCAGGCTGACCCAGGAGTTGCACCACTTGGGCCTCAAGCTGGCATAGAGGTTCTGCAACAGAACGTTCAATCTCTCTACGCACTACAGCCCAGACCTTTCAAAGGGTGATAGGTGCCCCTCCTCTGCCATGCTGGCACGGGGAGCTGAGCCCCATCCCCTGCAGTGCTTCCACCTGAAGGTGGCACAGGGCCAACTGAGGAGGAGGTCCCAGGCTGGGCACCAGATCTGCTGGTGCCAGGTGCCATGGCCAGCTGAGGTGGGACAGGTGGGTCCGCTGGGACCAGCCTTCCCATACAAACTATGTTTTGGAGAGTTTAATAAAGATATGGGTTAGTAACAGTCAACAGCATTCCCAATTAGTTATAACAGCATGCAGAAGTATTCCCATTAACCCAACACACCAGATTTTCAACAGTTGAAAAGCAAGCATAACACATGCATATATAGAACAATAGTGGACATTACAACAGCATGCAGGTTGAATTGATGGCAACAGGCCACCAATGCTGTGGTATTTTAACAGGGCACATGCATTGAAATTAATTCAAATATTTATAAACCAATAGGACATATGTCCCAACAAATGTTTTGAGATTAGACATACCGATTGAGTTGTGGAATTGCATTTTTATGCACATACAGTAGGGCTCAATTAACAACTTATATATCCTTCTAGTTTTCACTACATTCCTATTAACTGCAGTTATATGTCCCTTACATGTATTATTACACTACACAATGTCCTTATATTGTGCAATTGGATTTTGCTAGATCATTATATACATGAGCTGTATCTTATATACAAACTGTCCAAGATGCAGATGTTACTGGAACATATTTTGAGAGTTGCTCACACACACTACTGCTAAGATGGTACACTGACAGATCTACTTTCATATAATTATTTAAATATGTTCAGGTGAAAGTATCAGTTATATGTTAACAGCTCCCTACATTTCTGGCAGCACACTGACATTTCTGGGGAACACAATGCCAAGCTACTCATGTGCCAGATTAACCTGTACATGCTGGCCATGAACCAACAGTTGAGGGCTGTACATATGTATACAAGATACTGGCACTCCCTTCTTCCACGTTATATGGGCCTACCCAAGTGTGGGTTGACACTGCTTAATACAACACTACTATTTGTAGAATGCAACAGTACAACAACATATCAAAGAAAATGACACAGACGCACTCCATGAATCATACATTTATTAAAGGATTATTACACCTTTATTTATTTGGTTAAAATTCTTTTTGAAGGCTCTCTCATTTATTTTATATAACAGTACATGCAGAATAATTACTAACCTGCCTGATGATGCAGCCTTTGCAGCCTATCTTCATGGGCTTGCTGGTTCATAGCCCGGACACCTGCAGCTGTGAAGTAAATGCAGTGGTACTGAGACATACCTATCCACAGTATAGACAAGCATAACAATTCTTAACTACTTAATACAATGGCTACTTACTCAGTACCGGGGCATTACACATTGTATGGGATTCCTGGATCCACTGGTCCAGTTGATCCTCCCTACGTCACTTCAGGTCAGCATAATGGTACCTGACCTGCGCAGCAGTCCGAGGGACACCAGTGGCACTGGTGAGATCATGGGGAAGACTGTTCCAGGCCTCCGTTTTATATTGGGTACCCTGGTACTGGCCCCACAGGAGACAAGTAGCCAAACCATTACTTTGGACTCCTTGATGCCCCAGCGTTGTGCTCTAAATCGAGTGCCTTCTGCAACACCGGCCATGCTGACTGCAGAAGGAAGCTACAACCAGTTATAGCAAGTATTTCCACCTGTGCAGCTTAAATATGCCTCATTTCCCACACTTATTTGTGATTGGCCAGTTTTGAAAGAATTCAGCTGTAGGCACGCTTGCTTAGCTGATGTTGGCAATGATTAAAATTCCTTTGATAGATATGTGTCTGCTGAAAGTGAATGTTTATGAAATGCTGTCATGGCTTAGCGGTTAAGCACTGTGACTATAGTGCACAGCATCCTGAGTTCGAACCATGTTTTCCTACTGGCCAGACCTGACTGGTTAAGGTACAGTAAAGGAGGTGTGGCCATGTTTAACTGACTTTGCTCAACTTTGCCCGACTTTGCCCAACGTTGCTCGACATTGTTCAACATTGCTCGACGTTGCCCAATGTTGCTCGACGTTGCCTGACATTGCACTGGTTAGTTCGGTGTGCAGCTACGCACAAATATGTTGTGGTTTCACTGGTTAGCGCATTATGCAGCTACGTGCAAAGACATTGCGCTAGTTACCGTGGGGTGCAGCTACGCGCAATTGGATTTAAATATGCTCAATACTGGTGAAATGTGCTTAGCAATACTTTATATTGCTTAAAATAGGGTACTCATGCCTCAGAATGCATAACCATTTCACTTTCATATATATAATATATATATACATACATATATATATATATATATATATATATATATAAAGATATATTTATATAGATATATGTATATATATATATATATATATATATATATATATATAGATATAAAATTTGTTCACTACATTTAGCACTACATTTAGCATTTCAATGCTTTTTACAAAACTTGTACATAAAAATGTCAGGAAATATTTTTGTATACAGATTTCCAACAGAAAATGGAATATGCAGTAGTGGGACTTGAACTGGGAATGCCTCCTCTTTGTGCAAGGGCTCTAACCACTACGCTATTGCTATTTTACTTAATTTGCATATATTTTTCTTATTATCCTCTTCTTGTGTCTAAGCTGCTAACTGTAGCTAAGCAATGGGCAAACCCACGCAAACACGTGCAAATACGGGCAGCTATATCAGATGAAATAAAAAAAATAAAAAAACTCTTTTTATTTTTAATTTTGTCATTTGTTTAACATATGGGGGAGTGTAGTGTTACATTGTGCACGTGTGAGCGGACTCGCTCATGTAACTCAAAACTGTGGCGTTTCTTCATTGCAGGGGCATGGCTTTTTGGACTACTTGGCAGTCCGACATGCCCCCTACATTCATCCACGCTCCATGTAAGCTTTACAGTTGAGGCAGCACGCCCTCATTAATATGCATGGTGCGCTACCATCATACTCTTAGACTGGCGCTTCCGTGTAAGACTAATCTGGTCTTACATGGAAGATTAGTAAATCAGGGGGGACATTATTTTCAAAGTTATATATGCATAACATTACATTTAGGTTTAAGACTCGTTGAGCAGCAGTTATACATTTGACCCTTCCTGAACTGAAGTGGTAGAAAAAAGAAGTAGTTGAAGGTAAGACATCTAAGAAATAGAGAGGTTACTAGTCGGGGTTAGTGCAAGGACATAACCAATGAGTTATGAAGTATTTCTTGAGTTTGTTTTTGAATTGAGTTAGTGAGGGTTCTAGGGTCAAGTCAGCTGGGAGTCTGTTCCATGTTTTTCCAACAGAGTTCTTATATACATGTGAAATATATGCATATAAGATGTCGCATTAAGAGACTGAGAAAAGATCCATGAATGTATTCTATTATTAATGAAACTGTCATGCTAACAGTTGCAGGTAAACTCCAAATCAAGACGCTCTTTATCATCTTTGAAGGTTCTAAAAGTTTCTAGATTTCATAGATTTATAGATTCATAGATTGTTACTAGGCTAACAACCCAGGGGGCCTTTTCTTAAAGAATAATGATGTCCTGCATCCAAAAAGGATATCAAGGGCCAGGCAGTTGTAATCTACCTCTGTCCATAAGGAACACGGGTGCCAGGCCCACTGTAAATTTCCTATTCGCCATCCATTAGTCGAGGTTGGGCTTAAACTGTGTCACAGCCGAATTCAGCTTCACATGGATAGAAAGCCTATTCCATAGGAAGGGCAGTCTTTGGGACACATATCTATCTCTCCAGCATGTTCTGTTTAAGTCACAGACAATTTCTGATGTCAATAGGCAAGGGATTCCAGGTAGCAGGTCCTGGGAGAAGGCTCTCTCACATACACCAGATTTAAATGAAGGGTATGTACATGTCCTTATATGCATATTTCACTTTTCAAAATATATTTACTGCACTTTTGCAAATTTTCAGGTATTACTGTCTGGTTAAGTGACTTGCCCAGAGTCACACAGTGGGCAAATAGAGCAGTGTCTTGTTAAATGAGTTACTCAGAGTCACACAACAGGCAATGGATGTAGAAGGCATCAAACCCTGTACCCTCAACTACAAAAAGCATGCTATTAAGATCCTACAGCCTTAATCCCCTGTAGCAACTACCAGACCTTCGTTCACTTCTTCATTTTCTGATAAATCACTGAAGGTTAAAAGTCAATGTGTTTACAATCAGTCAATAATTAATCATTAGAGCTTCATAGCTTTTGTTATTCAAAGAATTTATGCCTAAGCAACACTTATTGTTCTGTTAACATTTTAACCAGTTTGGAATCGTCCAACATTTAAGGGCTTATAATATTAGTGAACTTCCTCCTGTAGTGAAAAATAGAGAGTTTGAATCATCTCACCTGCCTTTGCCTAATGTGTAACTTTGAGTAAGGCACTTAACCATGCAGTGCTCCAAGGCTACCACTGAAAAGAAACACTTTTTCCCATTGAGTTTACCACGTCAACAAATACATGTGATAATATTTAAAATGTGCTCCACATTATTTCTGGCTTTGTCCGGAATTCTTGTGCAAAGAACGTGAGACATACAGTGGATATAAAAAGTGTACACACGCCTGTTAAAATGGCAGGTTTTTGTGATATTAAAAAATGAGACCACAATAAATAATTTCAAAACTTTTCCCACCTTTAACGTGACCTATAACCTGTACAATTCAATTGAAAAACAAACAAATCTGTTAGGAGAAAAATATAAAGAATAAAAAAAATGTACAATAAGCTAGTTGCATAAGTGTGCACATCCTTAAACTAATACTTTGTTGAAGCTCCTTTTGATTTGATTACAGCATTCAGTCTTTTTGGGTACACAGCTGCCATCAATTAAAGAGACTCTGATTAACCCCAAATAAAGTTCAGCTGTCCTAGTAGGATTTTCCTGACTTTTACTCAGTTGCCTGCTACAGCAAAAGCCATGGTTCGCAGAGAGCTTACAAAGCATCGAAGGAATCTCATTGTTAAAAGGTATCAGTCAGGAGAAGGGTACAAAAAAATTTTCTACAACATTGGATATACCACGGAACACAGTAAAGACAGTCATCAAAAAGTAGAGAAAATATGGGACAACAGTGATGGAAAGAACTGGACATCCCTCCAAAACTGATGAAAAGATAAGATGAAAACTGGTCAGGGAGGCTGCCAAGAAACCTACAGCAACACTGAAGGAGCTGCAGAAATTTCTGGCAAGTACTCATTGTGTACTACATGTGACAATAATATCCCTTATTCTCCATATGTCTGGACTATGGGGTAGTGTTGCAAGATGGAAGCCTTTTCTTACACAGAGAAACACCCAGGCCTGGTTAAAATTTGCAAAACAATACACCAAGTCTCCCAAAAGCATGTGGGAAAATGTGTTATGGTCTGATGAGACCAAGGTTGAACTTTTTGGCCACAATTCCAAAAGGTACGTTTGGTACAAAAACATCACCAAAAGAACACCATCTCCACGGTGAAGCATGGTGGTGGCAGTATCATGTTTTGAGGTTGCTTTTCTTCAGTTGGAACTGGGGCTTTAGTCAAGGTGGAGGGAATTATGAAGAGTTCCAAATACCAGTCAATTCTGACCCAAAACTGTCAGGCATCTGTTAGAAAGCTGAAGATGAAGAGGAAATTCATCTTTCAGCACAACAATGACCCCAAGCATACATCCAAATCAACAAAATAATGGTTTACCAGAAGAAAATTAAAGTTTTGGAATGGCCCAGTCAAAGCTCAGACCTAAATCCAATAGAAAATATGTGGGGTGACCTGAAGAGGGCTGTGCACAAGACATGCCCTTGCAATCTGACAGATTTAGAGCGGTTCTGCAAGGAAGAGTGGGCAAATATTGCCAAGTCAAGATGTGCCATGCTGATAGACTCCTACCCAAGAGGACTGAATACTCTAATCAAATCAAAAGGTGTTTCAACAAAGTATTAGTTTAAGGGTGTGCATGCTTATAGATCCAGCTTATTGTATGTTTTTTATTTTTCCCCTAACAGATTTGCTTGTTTTTCAATTGAATTGTACAGGTTATAGGTCACATTAAAGGTAGGAAACATTTTGAAATGATTTACTGTGGTCTCATTTTTTATATCACAAAAACCTGGCATTTTTACAGGGGTGTGTAGACTTTTTATATCCACTTTATTTTGATGTGTTTCATATAAAGTATGTAACGTTTTGACAAATTGTTGTGGATTATGTTCACAAAATAATAACAAGCATGAGGGTTTCAGACTTCTGTCCTTCAAACATGCTTGCTAATAATGCAAAGCTTGTTATTCTATTAACTTTCAAAATATATAAGAGAAATGTTCAAAAATGTTCCTCACTTTGTCTCTTTGTTTCTGATTCATGAGCTAAAAAGCTGCATTTCTGGGCCATAACTTATGAATGTATTCATTTACTTGATTTCATGCAATATCTGTGAGTGCAGTCACACAAGTGACTGCAACTTATGTGTTTCCATGTGTGTGTGTGTGTGTGTATATATATATATATATATATATATATATATATATATATATGTGTGCGTGTGTATACATGATGCGTATGTATGTTTGCCTGTGCATGTGATTGTTCAGGCAGAGTGCAATTCTTTATTGTCTCAGATTTTTTACCTAATATTTGAGGCCTGTTCATAACATTTTTGGCCTTCTGGTAAAGTGCTGTGGACTGAGTCACTAAATAATGACAAACTGCTCAATATCTGAATTGTTTGGCTTCTGCTACATACCTACAATCAACTGCTTTACTAGCTGAGTTAAGTACAAACTTGCAGTGTTAAAGATTGTACTTAATTTCATTTTTCGGTCTATTTAATTGCTTCATTGATTGTTGTGTCTGTGTCTCTCAGTAGTTATTTATTTTTCTATTTAACTGTTTCATAGAATACTGTGGTCTCTCTCTGTCTCTGCAGTTAGTGGGGGCTATTGTGTTTCACTTCATTGATATTCAGTGTTAAACTCTTAGCCTAGAGGGTTTCTCTGTATTTATAAGTGTTAGTCGCATCTCTTTAAATTTATTACTGTTCAATATTTGAGTTGTTTGGCTTCTGCTACATACCTACAATCAACTGCATTACTAGCTGAGTTAAGTACAAACTTGCAGTGTTTAAGATTGTACTGCATTTCATTTTTCTGTCTATAAATCTTTCATTGAATATTGTGTTTGTGTCTCTCTGTAGTTATTAATTTTTCTATTTAATTGTTTCATATAATACTGTGGTCTCTCTCTGTCTCTACAGTTAGTTTCCCAGCCACCCTCCCTGTTCTTGTTCTGGTATTCATCTTGGTGGCTTTGGAATTGCCTGCCCCTCCTGTAAATTTGTGTTTGAACACTCCTCCTGGATCTATCTCATTTGGTCACGCAACCGAGTACAGTGAGATCATATTTTGACTTCAGACACTCCTACCAGTCCCATCTGTTCAGCTCTATCTCAGCTCTATTCCAGTCAAGTGTCACTACCTCATTCTACCTAATACAGAGAAAACATTTGTGAAGGGCATGCCACTTAGGTGCTTAATTTTGAATTATTTTCTGTTTCCCCTTTCTCCCTTTCCACATTCCAAAAAAAATTCTAAGCTTGTTTCTTGCCTTCCCTGTAACTAATCTAGTCCAAATACAGACTTGCTGTAACCATGATGGTTTGTAAGCTTCTGAGCCCCCAAAGCCTTTCTGTGTTGGAAGGAAGCCTTCTTGCTTATCAGTGGGAGTGGTAAGCACTAGGTAGCTAATCTACCACAAGAGTGGTTTCTGGCCGAGAAATTGTAGTTTATTGGCTGTTTGGGCAGTTTTTCCAGCTCTTTCAACCTTCTGGTTTAAAAGCCCATGTTTGCACTTGTTTCCCACCTTTCCTGTAACTAGTCTAGTCTAGATACAGATTTGTTGTATCCAGGACTGCTTGTAAGCTTCTGAATGCCCCCCCCCCCCCAAGCTTTTCTGTGTTGGAGGGAGGCCTTCTAGCTTATCAGTGGGAGTGGTAAGCACTAGGTAGCCTATCTACCACAAGATTGGTTTCTGGCCAAGAAAGTGTAGTTTATTGGCCGTTTGGGTAGATTTTCCATTTCTTTCAACCTTCTGGTTTAAATGTCCGCATTTGCACTTGTTTCCCACCTTTTCTGTAATTAGTCTAGTCCAGATACAGATTTGCTCTATCCAGAACTGTTTGTAAGCGTCTGAGCCCCCCAAGCCTATCTGTGTTAGAGGGAAGCATTCTAGCTTATCAGTAAGAGTGATAAGCACTGAGTAGCCTATCTACAACAAGATCCAGGTACACATTTTTAGTTTTAGCACTTGAATTTGCTTATTCGTGCTCAGCACTTGTTCAGAACTTGTTGTTAGCACTAAATAAACTACAAATTACTACAGCACTCAACCTTCATCTTTACCTAGAGGAAAATAGTTTTTGTACTTACTTTTGTACTTACTTACTTTCCTCACTTGCTTAAAGAAAAACAGCTCTTATACTCACTTTCCTCACTTGTCTAGAGGAAAGTAGTTTTTTTATTCAGGCATATCCAAGGGTCAGCTCCCAGTGTTCTCTCCTGTCTATCTGATGAATCTGGGAATCTTGGGGCAATGTAGCAATTGCCTCATGTACACAGGCAACCCTCTCCTCCTACCACCCAACACCACAACCTGTGAGAGATGCACTTATCTAGCCAAACTAGAGGTTAGGCTCTCTCCAACCAAGAGGAGAAGGTAAACACTTGCACCACACCACACTCATCAAATACTCCCACTAAACCTACACCACCAAAATCCACACATAGAAACACAAAAACATTTGTGGAGGCTCTCAATAATAATCTGCTCAAGCAACAGAGACCTCCAAAGCAGAAATGCAAATAACCTCCACCCCCCCCAACACAACCCAAGTAACGCATAGCTCGCAGACTCAGTGTGCCACTCAACCAGAGCCAATAAGGCAAAACAACGTACCCAGCACACTAGTCATAGGTGACTCTATAGTCAGGCACACTGATGTCCCACTCACCAGGCTAAACAAGAAGAAGGTAACTGTCAGCTGCCTGTCAGGTGCCAGGATCTGCCACGTAACCCACGCACTTAGGTCACTCCACAAGTACAAATAAGACTCTATCATTGTACATGTTGGTGTGAATGACCTGATACGTACCTCCCTGGACTACATGAAAAGAGACATGGAAGACCTCCCTAATCTTGTAGCCCAGGCAGGTATGACCCTAGCCCTGAGTAGCATCCTGCCATCGCCCAGAGTGATACCGCAGTACAAGGACAAAATGATTGACTTCAACAATAGGGTAAGCTTCTGGTGTCATTCTAAGGGGATCCAGTATATGTATGCCTGGGACGACATGGTAGACAGACCACAATGCTTTGCCTGCACCTCTCACCCCTGGGATTCTGGATACTGACTAAGGCTCTTGCTGCCCCTATAGCACCTTTTTTAGGCAAGGTTCAAATGACAAATTCACCACCATAACAGGAAAAGGGTAATGCTACTCAATGCTAGAAGTCTAAATCTCAAAATGTACTCCCTCAACGCTCTCCTTAAAATGGAGAACATCTTGATATCTGTGCAGTGATTGAGACCTGGTTCAAGGCTCCAGAGAGCACCCCTGCATTACCAGGCTATAACTTATACCACAATTTTTGGCCCCCTAACCTGGACTGGAACACCAAAAGTGGAGGTGTGTCCATGTTCATTAAGGATATCCACACCTTCAGGCTAATTGCTTAGCATATACAGAGAAATTAGTAGAAATTGTTATGTTTTATTGGACACATTTGTTACAAGATCCATGCTTGGGTGAATTGTTACCTCAAAAACCTATGGTGTCTTATAGACGTGGAAAAAGTATTAAAGATATGCTAGTTCATGCTTATTTTATTTTTTCTGCTGCCAGTCTAACTAAATGTATGTCTGATTATGGTTTTAAAGCATGTGGTCATTGTAGTATATGTAACCAAACAATAAATTCTTTTGACTGTATAAATGGAAAGAAATTTAATGTGAATGGTAATTTTAGTTGTAACACAGAGGGTATTGTATATGTACTCAAATGTGAATGCAATTTATTTTACATAGGTGAATCAAAAAGAAGTTTTCGAGTCAGGTTCTTAGAACATCTGAGAAATATTAAAAATGAAAAGGTAGAAAGCCCTTTAGGCTTTCATTTTAAAAAAAATATCATAACAGTGATGGTAAGAATTTAACAGGCACAATTTTGGAAAAAGTACATTGTGTGAAAGGTATGTGCTTGAAGAATAAACTACAATGGAAAGAAGCACTGTTTATTTTAAAATTTGACACTTTACACCCTAAGGGGTTAAATAGAGAGCTTGATTGGAAATGGCTGCTATAATTAATTGTTTTATTAGAATAGTTTTTTACTATATAAAGGAATGAGAAATGTGTTTTGTTATACTCTGTTAAAAGGCTTATGCCGAGGCGCTGGAGAACATCAATTGTTGGTACTATAAAATAAATTCTTTGGATATACTGGCTGAGTCATTTCCTGGACTATTTTTCCTTCTTGGTGGTTTAATATAATTGCTTAGCATAATGCATCTAAGGTTATCCAAGTGCAACTAACTCTGGGCAAAACTGCAATCCAAATTGTAGCTTGCTACAGATCCCCCACCATGCCCCAGGATTCCCACTCCTGTTTTCTTGATATACTGGAAAATATTAGGGTTCAACCAAACACCCTAATAATGGGCAATTTCAACTACCCCACCATTAACTGGGAAAACTACTCATGTACCAACTCCTTCACTCAACACTTTCTGAAATTCATAAATTCCAATGCCCTGGATCAACTTATCCACACCCCTACCAGGGGCAACAATATCCTAGACCTAGTCATTACCAACATGAGTGAACGGTGTTCCACACCTGAAGTCAACTCCTCATTGTTCAGATCCGACCAGAAGCTAATCACCCTAGATATCCACATCCCATCCCCACCCCTGCCCCCATCCCCCATTAAGGAAATCATGGCAAAAAAATTCTCCAAAGCCAACTTCATGCTTTTTAAGACAGAAATGGCGAACTTCATGACACCCATGCAGATGGACAATACAGTTACGACTGCTGAATCCTACACAGATGCACTCTATAAGCACTTACACAAGTGCATGGATCATGCTATCCCAAACAGAACCAAGATGCTATCCTCCAAAAAAAGGAAGCAAATCTGGTGATCCCCTGCCATAAACAAACTTTACAACAGAAGGAAGAAACTGTTGCAAAGGAGAGTAAAATCCCATGAGTGGAGTTGTTCCCTGGTCAGCCTCAGTAAGAAGCTGTGATCCCCTTATAAGATCCTCCAAAGCTAGGTACGAAAACAAAATCACCACTGACTCTAGGGACAACTACAAAGCATTCTATAGCTATGTCAAGAATCTCAATGGCAACACAAAGATCTGCTCTGAGTTACAGCACAATGGCACAAAAATTACAGAACCAACTTATATTGCCAATGTCCTGGCAGATAGGTTCATTGTTAACTTTACCCTCCCTCTCACTCCCTAAAGGGCCCATATCTATACAGGAATAATGCATATTCCCTGTAATCACAACTATGCAGGTAAAAGCTGCACTCTCTAAAGCCAAAGACACAGCATCCATGGGACTGGACAACATCCCAGGCTGTGTTTTACATGAACTTCAGAACAAACTGGTTCCCCACCTAAGCACCATGTTCAATCATAGTCTCACATCAGGTTTTGTGCCCATTGGATGACACACAGCAACAGTTATCCCACTCCACAAAGAGGGAGCCACCACTGATCCTGGGAACTATCGCCCTATTAGCCTGACGAGCCTGGTCTGTAAGGCCATAGAATGTATCATCATGGAACTCATAAACAAAGACATTGGTAACCTCCAAACTCTGGACCCCACTCAGTTCGGGTTTGTGAAAGGCAGATAATGCCTCCTGAACCTGATTGACTTCCTTAAGGCAGTCACCAAAGCTGTAGACAAGGGTAAGGTGGTTCACACAGTCTATCTTGACATTGCCAAGGCTTTTGACACCATACCCCATTCTGGAATTATAGCTAAACTCTCTAAACTAGGTATAAATCCCTACATCACAAGATGGGTTGCCAGAACCCACACTGTAAATGGTGCAGACTCCAAATTTGACTTCAAACCGGTGACAAGTGGAGTACCACAGGGTTCAGTCCTGGGACCTCTCCTGTTTGGTATCTACTTCTCTGAAGTACAGGCTAACACAGAAGGTTCATAGGTTCATAGGATCATAGGTAGGTACTAGGCCATCTGCCCAAGGGCATTTATAAGCCTAGCCAGAATGTGTTGGCTTTCACCTCCCTTTTAAATTAGTTTCCTGGGCCTCTGTCTAGCAGGGCCATTGAAGTGATCCCCGGGGTGAATTTGCGATTTCCCATCCACTCGTCAAGATTTCTCATGAAGAGTGTTAGTGAGGGGCTCTGCCTAACATAAACTGGGATTCTATTCCAGAGTGAGGGAAGTCTCCGGGACAAGAATCTATCCTTTCAGCATGTCCTGTTTATTGTTGTGTTGAAGTTTAATTTACTGGAGCATGTGGCTCTAAGAGATTTGGTTTTCTTGAGGTAGAGCATGCCCATTAATTCTGGGTTGGACATGGCCTTATACATCAGGCAGAGATCACCTCTGAGCAGGTGGTAAGCAACTGAGTAAAGCTGGAGTTTCTTTAGTCGAGCTGCATAGGGCATCTGCTTGAGGCCCATGATCCTCTTGGTGAGGCACTTCTGTAGCCTTTCCAGCTGTTGGAAGATGTTGAGTAAGGTACATTCCAAATGGGGCATTGTACTCTATTATGGGCCTAATGAGTGATGAGTAGAGGGGCACAATGACCTCTCTTGATCTAGATGTGAACCCTTTCATGATTAGGTGGGCTACATAGAAAGAATTTCTAACCACTTTGGCAATGTGGTTATCAAAGGAGAGGTTGTTATCTACCTGGGTCCCCAGGTCCCTAATTACATCTTCTGTACTTAGTGGATTACCACCTATGTGATAATTCGTGGGCACTTTGTTTTTCACAAAGGGGATGACTATGCATTTTTTAGGATTTAGCTTGAGGCCATGGTTCTGACACCAGGTATCTGTCTCTGTGAGACCCTTCTGGAGGATGTCTGTGTCAGCCGGAGAGTCGATTATGGCCCCCAGTTTGTAGTCATCTGCAAACTTGGTTAGCCATAGTCCTCCCATGCTTGCCTGTACCTCAGAGAAGTATATACCGAACAGGAGGGGTCCCAGGACCGAGCCCTGTGGGACGCCACTTGTGACTGGTTTAGAGTCGGACATGGCACCCGCAACTCTGACCATGTGTGTTCTATCCGTGAGCCAGTTGGCAACCCATCTCGTGACATAGGGGTTAATGTTCAAGCTGGTGAGTTTATCTATGATGCCAGAGTGGGGAATGGTGTCGAAGGCCTTAGCGAGGTCCAGATAGGCTGTGTGGACTACCTTTCCTTCATCTATGGCCTTGGTAACTGTTTCAAAGAAGTCAACTAGGTTTAGGAGGCATGATCTTCCTTTAATAAAGCCGAATTGGGTAGGGTTCAGTGTCTGGAGGTTCCCAATTTCTCTGTTTATGAGATCCATGATGATTTGCTCCATAGCCTTGCAGACCAGGCTAGTCATGCTTATAGGGCGATAGTTCCGAGGTCCTGTTGTGGCACCACCTTTGTGGAGTGGGATGACTGTAGCTGAATGGCATACAGCTACAGTCATCCCACCACCTTTGTGGAGTGGGATGACTGTAGCTGTATGCCATTCTTTGGGTACATAGCCTGTGGTAAGGCTGAGTTTGAACAGTAAATTTAGGTGAGGGTTTAGTTCATTTTGGAGCTCATGTAAGACGCAGCCTGGGATACCATCCGGTCTCATTGATACTGTGTCTTTAGCTTGGGAGAGGGCTGTTTTTACCAGCTTGTCTGTGATGTCTGGGGCTCTGCATTCTTCTGGGATGGACACGGGCCCTTTTGGGGGTGAGGGGGGGGTAAAGTTTGCACTTAACCTGTCAGCCAGGACATTGTCAATGTCAGTTGGTTCAGTGTATTTTTTGCCATTTTGCACTAGCTCAGAGCATATCTGAGAGTTTCCATCTAGATTCTTGACATAGCTAAAGAAGACTTTGTGATTATCTTTAGAGTCTTTTGCAATTTTTCTTTCGAAACTGGCCTTGGATGATTTTATGAGGGATCGTAGTTTCTGGCTGATATTGATCAGTGATGCCTTTCCTTTTTGGGATTTTGCTCTATCATGTAATAGTTTCCTCCTTCTGTTGTATAGTTTATTTATGGCCGGGGACCACCAGACTGGTTTCCTCTTTTTGGAGGAGTGAGTCTTGGTTTTACTTGGGATGGCTCGATCCGTGCATTCCTGTAGGTGCTCATAGAATGCATTTGTAAAGGATTCTGTGGTTTGGGCAGTATTATCCTTTAGCAGGGGGGCATGGAAACTTTCCACCTCGGTCTTGAGAAGTGAGAAGTTGGCTTTTGAAAAGTTTTTCACGGTGGTTTCCTTGACCAGGGGTGGGGTCGGGATGTGGATATCCAGTGTGATTAGTTTATGATCTGATCTTACCAGTGAGGGGTTTACATCTGGTATGGAGCACTGATCCCCATGTTGGTGATGATCAGGTCTAATATGTTATCACCTCTTGTGGGCGTGGTGACCAGCTGTTCCAGGGCATTTGAATTTATAAACTCTAGGAAGCGTTGGGTAAAGGAGTTTGTACTTGAGTAGTTATCCCAGTCAATGTTTTGGTAGTTGAAATCTCCCAATATCATGGTGTTTGGTAGGACCTTTATATTTTCCAATGTTCTCAGGAATGCTGAGTGGGGGTCCTGAGACAAGGTAGGTGATCTGTACCAAGCTATGATCTGAAAAGCAGCTTTGCCCACCATTAGCTGCACAAATGAGGCCATGTGCTGTGCTACTAACCTGGAGGTGCGGGTATCCTTTATGAAAATGGATACACCCCCTCCTTTTGTATTTTGGTCCAGGTTCGGAGGCAGAAAGGTATGGTATGAGTTGTATCCTGGTAGTGCTGGGGTGCTCTCTTGAGCCTTTAACCAGGTTTCTGTTACTGCACAGATATCAATTTTCTCCATGCTAAGAAGTGCCTCGAGTGCATGCATTTTGAGGTTTAGACTTCTTTGGCTAACGAAGTTCACAGATGACTGCAAACTAGTAGCCATAGTTGAGTCCCCAAATGGTGTGGACATCCTACAGGAGGGCCTCACTGAGACAGATGCCTGGTGTCAGAGCCATGGCCTCAACCTCAATGCCAAAAAGTGCATTGTCATCCCCTTGGTAAAAACTCTGTACCCATTAACTACCACATAAGCATCAGTCTACTTAACACTGAATGTGTGATAAGAGACCTTGGGACCCAGATGGACAATAGTCTCTCCTTTGATAATCACATCCCCACAGTAGTCAGGAAATCCTTCTATGTGGCACACCTCATCACAAAAGGGTTCTCAGCTAGGAAAAAAGAGGTCATTGTTCCCCTCTACTCGATACTCATTAGACCCATTATAGAGTACAACACCCCTTTTGGAATGTACCTCGTACGTCATCTACAGCAGCTGGAAAGGCCACAGATGTACCTCACAAAGAGGATTACTGGCCTCAAACAGATGGCCTACATTGACCGTCTCAAAAACCTCCAGCTTTACTCCATAGCATATCGCCTACTCCAAGGTGATCTCCGCCTAACATATACAGCTATGTCAAACCCAGAGCTTTTGGACATGCTACACCTAAAGAAATCCCAATCCCTCCGAACTACATGCTCTAGTGACCTAAACCTTTTCACTGCAATAAACAGGGCATGCTGGAGGCATAGATTCCTGTCCCAGACACTTCCCATACTCTGGAACAAGCTACCCATCTATGTCAAGCAAAGTTCCTCATTAGCACTCTTCAAGAAAAATCTTGGTAAGTGGATGGGAAATAGGAAATGCACCCCGGGGATCACTTCTGTGGCTCTGCTCGACAGGGGCACAGGAAAATACGATAGCCTAGTACCTACCAATGAACCTATGAATTTCATAGTGCATAACCTTCAGAAAATGCTTGCTAATATGAAGCCTGCTATGCTAGCAACTTTCTAAGTATATAAGGTCAATATTTAAAACCTGATTTGGATTTTACATGTTTGTGTCTGATTCTTGAGCAAAGAGGTTAAAAGATCATGGGAGGTGCAATGGGATAAACTGTATGGTTCTTACTACAGCAAGATATTTATACATGTAGGTCATTATTTATGTATTCTTCCATTCATTTGCTCACAAGCAAACATCTGATGTGTACTCAGACATACAAGGAGCAGTAGCTGATGGTCACGCGCATGTGTGTGTGTGTGTGTGTGTGTGTGTGTGTGTGTGTGTGTGTGTGTGTGTGAGTGTGTGTGTGTGTGTGTGCAGCATGTACATAGGAGCAAGGTTGCCATAACGGTTAAGGTCTTTACCTCACAGGCACAAGGTAAAAGGTTTGATTCTTACCTCTGATTATTAGCTAAACTTGTGATAGTCTGCAAACTGATAGCTTAGTATTTACATATGAACAAATTATAACATATGAGGTGGGAACAGCTTTCAGGATGGGGGTTGGCATAATGGTTATAGTATTTACCTCATAGGCACACAGCAAAGAGGCTGATTCTTACCTTTGAAAGGGAAATTGATTAGGCTTAAAATGGCCCACAACAGCACGTAGCCTAGTATTTACTTATGGTTCCTGCATCCCAAAGTAGTTGTGGAGTAATGGAAAGACTTAATTACGCTAAACAAGTGCATCATCATATGAGTCATGTTCTTTGGTTATGAACCCCAGTTTTCTTATTGTGTTGAATGTTGACAGTGTATTTATTATTTAACTGCAAATAAATATTTTAACTAATACATTTTTATTTAGCTTGTTTTTTGCAGGCACACAGATGAGGCACACACTATTCTTGGGTTATAACTCTACTATGTAACTTAGTGTGAATGAATAAGATTATTAGATATTATTGAGCTATTTCCTGTAACACAGCACTTGTTTCAATCAGCTTTTGCTTGTCTTCTGTTGGACTCTGACCAAATCATTTTACCAGACAATACTCCAGGACAGCTAATGAAAAGGGGATATCTGTGTCCAGTGGACTGTCTCAGGCTGTTAATAAATGCATTACACATTTGTCTTTTGAATTCCTGCACCCTTCACATAGCTGCTAAGTAATACTTTATTATATGTTACTAGATTATGAATCTCAGCATGTCTCCTGTAGTTTAATGGGCTGACACATGCATTTCCAACACATCTGAATTTGAAGGAAAGAGAAGTTTACTATTGTTTTAAATGTTATTCTGTTTTTGTTTAGCAATTGTCTGCCAGAATTTTTCCTGTAAAATTTCAAATAAGTTTTAAATTAAATCCCAGTCTGTGATCAGTGCAAAAGGGTACAACCTGCTGTTCTTGAATTTGTGTTATGAGACTCGTTTTTTTTCTGTTTTTATGGAGGTATAAATGTCTTCATCCCATTCTCCCACTTCTGTTGTATTGTTAGCTACCAACTTGATTTGTTATACTGCAGCATGCTAACATGCTAACACTTCATCCAAACTATAATCCTTGAGAATGACAAATGTAGTTGTTATCTGTGTTGTGCATATTTCCAGGATATGTCAAATATGTAAATACATTGTTAAAATGTGGCATTTGTTGTCTTACATAGAGAGGTATAAGGAAATTGTTCTTCATGTGTAAAAGTAGATTCCGAGTGAATTGCTACCATGAGTTATATCCAGAGTGTCACTTTAACAGTGGCAATAATCTAGAGCCAAGGTTCACACTGCCGGGTGGCTATTTATATAAATAAATACATTTTATATATATACACACACACACACACATATATACATACACATATATCTATATCTATATATATATATATATATATATATATATATAGATATGTATATATATATATATATATATATATGTGTGTGTGTGTGTGTGTGTGTGTGTGTGGTTTACTATCGTATACTTGAAGTTCAAAACAAAATCCTTCCAATGTCTCATATTGTTGGTCATGAAGTTTAAAAACACTAATTAAGTCATTATGATGTTATAGTCATATGGTATAAAAGAAGGTCAATGGGATTGTTTTTTGATTCTGATGAAATCCCTATGTATAGGGAAGAAAGCGCTCAATCAACTTATTTTATTTGTTAATAAAGAGTCAGTGGTGAATTCTATCTCAGCACTGTTTTTCTAATGTTATAGTGGACCTTGGCACTGTTGGGTTCATTAATTCATTGTTTTTGTCGACTTTGAGCCTTGAGATGGATTCACAAGATGACATTCCTGGTATTTTGTCACCAATTCGGAGGGCAGAACTCTACCAGGTTCAATTGGAACTGGCGAACATTAAAGGCGAGCTCACACGCTTAATTGAGCTCTTTACTTAGTCAGATGGGGCTAGTACATACACGCAACTAAAGAGGAAATGTTTTTCGTCGCCGGTTGATGACAATATGTTAAGAACGCAGCGAGGCGAAAGGCCGGGTGTGGACATCTGTGGGAGCGAGGCGAACACCAACTCTAATAGAAGCTTTAACAAAGTAAAACGGACTTCTTTTGACCAACAAAATGATAAACAATCTAAAAATAAAAACAGGTATGCCCAAATGGGAGCGAGACCAAAAACGCTTGAGCAGGGCTACCATCACCAAAGCAATGGGAATATTAGTAGAATTGCTGCTTACAATGATCAAGAAGGGGGTAACCCATTGGAAACTACAAATGCTTCATTAAGATTTGTGAGTAATGGGCAAACTAATAATAATAATTTTAATAGAACAATGCTAAAGAAAGGGAAGGGATTTGATTATGTACTGAATAAGCAATATGAGTTTTCTGACCAACAATTAACAGAGAAAAATGGTAAAAATGATGAGAATTTTAATGTGAATTCAGAATATTCTCTTAAAGACATGATATTTGCCTTTAAATCTAAGCTATTTTCATTGAAAAAACTGCAAATTGAAAATGGTTATCTAGCTGAATGTATGTTGAAAAAGATTGTTCCAAAGGGACTTAGAGTGTACAATTTTCCCTTTGGTATTGAGTATGACGATAGTACTAAAGCAGAGTTTATTGAAATGTTTAACAGACATGGTATAGAACTAGTGGAGAAGATCATAACTAATAATGACAAAAAATCAGTAATTTAATTGAACAAATGGAACTGTTGAATGGCAAGATTAGAAATGATTTAATATTTTCGGATCTGGAAGACTTATATTGTAGAAAAATTGAAAATGTTGATTTTAAATGTGACAAATTATTTCAAACAAAATGTAAAAAACTGAATCGTGATTTGAATGAATATAAGAATAATAAGGCATACATTATAAAAACTGACAACAAAGAAAGAAAAAGTAATAAAGTTTGGCATAATAGGTACCAACCCAAAACACGAAAAATGGAGGGCACAAAAGAGAACATTGACTATATTAGTAGAGATTATTTAGACAACAATGAACATCACCATTTTCAGTATCGACAAGAATGGGATGTAGGCCCGAAGGAAAACAGGGACCAGTGGAATACGGGATGGAAAACAAACAGACAAAAGAACAAGGGATGGTAGATTCAATAACACAAGAAGGAATTGTGTACACTATGGGAGGGTGCCATATTTATAATTATTCAGGGGTCGAAATACAAAAAGAGCGCTTTCAGTTATGCACGAAAGGCTTAACATTTGTTCCTAACAAACCTTTTGACTACGTAGAAACAATCTTAGAACTAAAGATGTTCATTAGGAAACTGAATTTAGCCTACATGTTTTACGACCAAACACAGACTGGAAATGCACATAAAAATACTGAATTAAAAAACAAGAGTACATATAATCCACCAATAGACCCCACGCTTAACATCTTGGAAAAAGCAATTGAGGAAGACATTTACAAGTTAAAAAGTAATGAAAAATATGGCCTTATGAACTACAACTTAAGTAAAAGGGAAAATGAAGTTTTACAAGATTTAAGAAATGACGACACTATTAGGGTTATGAGGCCTGACAAGGGAGGAGGGATGGTCTTTTACAACTCATTTGAATACTCCCAAAAGATCTTCGAGATTTTGAATGATATACATACCTACCAACCCACATCAATTAATGAAGTTAATATAAGCTACAAAAGAATTGATTTCTATTTGGAAGACTACCTTATAGAAGAAAGAATCTCAGGGGACTTATACAAATTTCTTAAAGTGACAAAACCCAAAATTGCAACTATTTTTGGAATACCAAAAGTACATAAAAGGTTGGACCAACTGTCTTTCAGACCCATAATTGATGGAAGGGGTTCCAAAACCTACCCCTTTAGGGTTGCAATTGACTTTTGGTTAAAACATCAGATATTAAATGGGGAACACTTAGTGAAGGATTCCTGGGATTTCTTAACTAAGGTAAAAAAGACCTTTGGGAAAATGATTTAACTTTTTTAACAATTGATGTAGTAGACTTGTTTTGTAGCATCCCTAAAAAAGAAGGAATTGAATACTTTTCAGGGAGCCTTAATAACAACACCCACTTGGATAATAACAAAAAAGAACTAATAGTAGACTTTATGGAGATAGTGTTGGATAACAACTATATTCTATTCGAAGGTGAATACTACAGGCAATCAAAAGGAGTAGCTATGGGGGCGTCTTGTGTCCCAGTTTTTGCTAATCTTGTGCTTTTATAATGGGAGCAAAATCAGGTTTTTAAATGTCAATATCATAAGTACATGAAGTTATACGTCAGATTTCTTGACGATATCTTTATTTTATGGAAAGGCCCTGAAGACTTAATTCAGGAATTAATTTTATATCTAAATGGTAGTACAAGTTTCTTCAAATTTACATACACATATAATAAGAAAGGATTGAACTACCTTGATACATACATAGAGAAAGGAACTAATGGATTTAAATCCAAAATTTACAGGAAACCTACTTTTAGTAACTCTTATTTAGAATTCTCAAACAGCCACCCGACCAAACAAAAGAATAGTATTATTAAGGGACAAATGATCAAGGTTGCAAGAATGACCTCTGAATGGGAGGACCTTGAGGACGAATTAACTCAGGTTTCCAAATTGTTTGAGGACAGGGGCTATCCAAAAAAAGTGATTAAGGAGTACAAAGAATATGTTTTGGGAGAATGGGGCAGTAAATATAAGCCCCTGTTAGGTAATTATGAAGGTATGGGACAAGTTACAAACACAAGAGAATCTGAAACCATTAGATTTAAAAAAGCTATGGTAATACCATATGGGAGTAAAGCACAAGAGGTTGAAAAAATAATAAACAGAAATTGGGCTATACTTAAAAAATAATCAAAAATTATGGGTTATAGGGGGACACAAACCCAATTTTGTTTACAAATTGGAGCCTAACTTAAAAAAACCTTTGAAAACGGACAAAGAATAAAAACATGGTGGTACTAAAAAATGTGGACGTTGTTCCCAATGTAAATATATTTACACCAATGAAAACATAACAATAAACAACATTTTTATCATCCAAAGTCAATTTGGTTAAGGGTAATTGTCAAACTAAAGGAATAGTTTACCTGGCTATTTGTAAATCCTGCACTTCTTTTTATGTAGGAAAAACGGAGAGAAGACTAAGGGACAGTATTTATGAACACACATCAAATTGCCACAAAGAATTTGAATAATGCCTTATATAAACATTCTTTAAGTTGTAACAGTTTTATTGAACTTAATTTTGCCATTTTAGAAAAAGTGGCACATCAACCGAGAGGCGGTGACTATAGAAGCCACATAGAAGAGAGGGAAACATGGTGGCAAATCAAATTACAAGCTGGTCAACTGCCTGGGTTGAATTAAGTGATTTCAACCAAACCTATTTTAAATAAAAAGGTTTTAAATGTAAAATGAAATTAGAAGTAGTAAACATGTTTGTTGTAACATTTTTAGGAAGTTTTTAACCAACTTATGTATTTTATGTTTTCAGGAAGTTTTTAACCAACCTATGTATTTTATATTTTCATAGATATTTAATAGAGTCAAAATGTCTCATATTGTTGGTCAAAAAGTTTAAAAACACTAATTAAGTCATTATGATGTCATAGTCATGTGGTATAAAAGAAGGTCAATGGGATTGTTTTTTTGATTCTGATGAAATCCCTATGCAAAGGGAAGAAAGCGCTCAATCAACTAATTTTATTTGTTAATAAAGAGTCAGTGGTGAATTCTATCTCAGCAGTGTTTTTCTAATGTTATAGTGGACCTTGGCACTGTTGAGTTCATTAATTCATTGATTTACTTATGGTTCCTGCATCCCAAAGTAGTTGTGGAGTAATGGAAAGACTTAATTACGCTAAACAAGTGCATCATCGTATGAGTCATGTTTTTTGGTTATGAACCCCAGTTTTCTTATTGTGTTGAATGTTGACAGTGTATTTATTATTTAACTGCAAATAAATATTTTAAGTAATACATTTTTATTTAGCTTGTTTTTTGCAGGCACACAGATGAGGCACACACTATTCTTGGGTTATAATCGCTACTATGTAACTTAGTGTGAATGAATAAGATTATTAGATATTATTGAGCTATTTCCTGTAACACAGCACTTGATTCAATCAGCTTTTGCTTGTCTTCTGTTGGACTCTGACCAAATCATTTTACCAGACAATACTCCAGGACAGCTAATGAAAAGGGGATATTTGTGTCCAGTGGACTGTCTCAGGCTGTTAATAAATGCATTACACATTTGTCTTTTGAATTCCTGCACCCTTCACATAGCTGCTAAGTAATACTTTATTATATGTTACTAGATTATGAATCTCAGCATGTCTCCTGTAGTTTAATGGGCTGACACATGCATTTCCAACACATCTGAATTTGAAGGAAAGAGAAGTTTACTATTGTTTTAAATGTTATTCTGTTTTTGTTTAGCAATTGTCTGCCAGAATTTTTCCTGTAAAATTTCAAATAAGTTTTAAATTAAATCCCAGTCTGTGATCAGTGCAAAAGGGTACAACCTGCTGTTCTTGAATTTGTGTTATGAGACTCGTTTTTTTTCTGTTTTTATGGAGGTATAAATGTCTTCATCCCATTCTCCCACTTCTGTTGTATTGTTAGCTACCAACTTGATTTGTTATACTGCAGCATGCTAACATGCTAACACTTCATCCAAACTATAATCCTTGAGAATGACAAATGTAGTTGTTATCTGTGTAGTGCATATTTCCAGGATATGTCAAATATGTAAATACATTGTTAAAATGTGGCACTTGTTGTCTTACATAGAGAGGTATAAGGAAATTGTTCTTCATGTGTAAAAGTAGATTCCGAGTGAATTGCTACCATGAGTTATATCCAGAGTGTCACTTTAACAGTGGCAATAATCTAGAGCCAAGGTTCACACTGCCAGGTGGCTATTTATATAAATAAATACATTTTATATATATATATATATATATATATATATATATATATATATATATATATATATATATACACACACACACACACACACACACACACACACACACACACACACACACACACACACATATACATATATCTATATCTATCTATATATATATATATATATATATATATGTGTGTGTGTGTGTGTGTGTGTGTGTGTGTGTGTGTGTGTGTGTGTGTGTGGTTTACTATCATATACTTGAAGTTCAAAACAAAATCCTTCCATATCTGCAAATCAGATGTGCAAAGTTGAAAATATCAAGTAGGTCAGAATGTCAAAGTGCACACACCAACATCATTGAATTTGCACTTCTGTCATTCAAGTAAGCAAGTCCATAGTGTGCAATACAAAATGCCATCTTTTTGCAGGGGGGGGCTATGGCCCCCTGCACTTCCCATGTGGGGGGCTATGCCTCCCACACCCACTGCAAATAATATATTCCAACTCCGGGATCGCACTACAGTGGGGAAAAGGGGTATTTCCCGATCCCCACTGTACCGCAATCTAAATTCAGAATGCCTAAGGCATGTGTGAATGCACTGTTGCATTTGCGATTCTGAACACTCGCCCTTCTGCAGGTTAGACGAAATGAGAATCATCCAACTGGTGTTCCACATTCCCCTTTCCATCTAACACACACACACACACACACACACACACACACACACACACACACACATATATATATATATATATATATATATTTTTTTTTTTTTTAATATATATGTATAGATGTAGATAGATAGATATATTGCTTCAGATATCCTACCAGCTTGCTACTGTATCCCTTTAAAGGAATTCTGAGGCTGTCATTACATGCAGCTTCTGAGCACACTTTGCAATACAGGGGTATTTTTTTTTTTTTTTATTGGTAGAGCTGGGTGATTTTAAGATATGTGTGCTTGTCTTGGATGAGCATTATTTCTGAGTAGCTGTCTATTGTTTGTGTTTTTTGTAGAAGTGGGTTGCAGTTTTACCTTGTTGTTAGATTGCATGCCATATTGGTACTTATATGTGATTCCCCTGGCTAGCAGCATTCACATAGTTCAATCCTGCAGATGTAAATTTGTCAATGTTTTCCCCATACATACACATTAAAATCAATATGTTTAATTTTAATGTGTATCTCTGGATACCACTTTTCTGTAGTGTACTTGTAGGGGGTCCACATGCATGATACTCTAGACAGAGGCAGTCACTTTTTCCTGCATAAGAGTACTACTTATGCTGTATTTGTAAGTCTCAGGAGTGCTTATTTACCAAAATATTAGGTTGGCAATGAATATCTATTCATGCATACCTCTCAAGTGTACCTCATTCCGAGGAATGTACCTCACTTGGGATATTAAAAGTGGGTTGCAGTTTTACCTTGTTGTTAGATTGCATGCCATATTGGTTCTTATATGTGATTCCCCTGGCTAGCAGCATTCACATAGTTCAGTCCTCAGATGTTTTCCCCATACATACACATTAAAATCAATATGTTTAATTTTAATGTGCATCTCTGGATACCACTTTTCTGTAGTGTGCTTGTAGGGGGTCCACATGTATGATGCTCTAGATGGAGGCAATCACTTTTTCCTGCATAAGAGTACTACTTATGCTGTATTTGTAAGTCTCAGGAGTGTTTATTTACCAAAATATTATTTTGGCAATGAATATCTATTCATGCACACCTCTCAAGTGTACCTCATTATGAGGAATGTACCTCACTTGGGATATTAAAAAGTTCATGTTTCTCAAAGTTCCACATTGAAAGGGTCTGCCACATATTTAGTGTTAGGAATTTTTTAACTGATATCTAGGGTAAATAGAAATGAATCATATTAATTCATTAAAAGATCTTTTTATGAGTAAAACCAACATGTTTTAATCATCCTATGATCTTCCCAGATGAAGTTGTTAGTAAGACCTTAGTATGTGTTCCACATTTTGCCCATTTGTTCCACATTATGAGGGTTAGTGTTCCTCATTTTGAAGATAGAAGGTTGAGAGCTATGTATTCATGGGTGGGATGTTTTTTCTCCCTGCAGCTGATCATTGGCTGACACTGTTGCCTCTGCTGTGCACTCTTTTATGCCCTTTGACTTATTCCAACCCATGGTCAGAGTTGATGAAGATACTGACGGATCCTACTGCAGAGGCATATTGCTGTCAGGGTTATTTTTCTCTTTATGCCCAAGCACCCCATTTCCTTCTCTGCATGCCTGTGCTTCTTTACAGTTGGACATGCGATGGAGACATGCATGATGCCTCAGCCAATGTGCTGCATCTATTCATAATTTAGGACATGACCCTCTTTATTCACCCACAGCCTCCACCAGGGATCTAGTGCAAGAAGCATGCAGGCACATAGCTTCTCCCAGATTGTGTTGAAATGAAACATAAAATAAAACATGTAAGATAACATCCCCTCACCCAAATAGGCATGGCCATCCTTCACCTGGTGTGCATCAGACATGTGTGCCACTAAGTAAAATTTTGGTTGCCTGAGCCATAGTTAGGACTTAATCCCTCTACACCTGCCAACAGAGAAATCTGAAGATAATTTTTGTGAAAAAGCTGAGATGTGGTCATTTTAGTGGTTTCTGAATGAATATATGCACCCCTTGTAGCAATGCATAAATGTTTTCCTGGATAAGAAACATTAAGAACATAAGCTACATCACTTTTTAGTGTCTGCCCATTGGCACATAGGTCTAAGGCTGTGAGATGTAGTTCTCCTGGTACAGAGATTGATTCTTTCAGCCCGCATTTGACTACTGTGTAACCTTGAGCAAGTCACTTAAGCAGTCATACCATCTGATTAACAAATGAATACTATCATTCACCAGTGTTCATATTGTTCCATTGTATGTGCATAATTGTATTGTTCCTACGTCTTATCTCTTTTTACATTGAGGATTACACATCACCTTTGCTTAACTGATGTAACCCTTTCTCTCCAACATTGATATAATCCTTGTTCAAAAACTGCAGTCAAACTTTCCCTTTTCTACCTTTGCATATTTGTTGGAAAAGCCATGAAATGAATACATGCTCATTCATACACAAATAGGTGTATCAGTGTGTGTTTGTATAATAATACCTATTAGTTAGCCATGTAATCCCACTGGACACATAGTCCCTTTTCAGGGAGACCCAGGAGCAAGGAGCAATGTTTGGCTAAGTCACTTGCTCAAGGTCAAACAGTAAGCAAATGAGAGCTAAAGGGACTCAAACGCTGTACCACAGGAAATAAATATTGCAACCATAATCTCTGAGCCAACTGCCAGGAGACATGCATATATGTATAGGCACACATGTATGTCTGTGTACAGGAAAAGCCCTCACAGAAGTGCTTAATAGTCAGAGCAAAGTAAATATTTTCTGAGTAGCATTAACAACACTATTTGAACTCCACAGCTGTGGAAAAACACCTTTCATTAATATTATGTACATAGGGCTGTAGATCAGACCCATTGATAAATCCTTTTGGGAAAATGCCAAGTCTCCAAAAAGGATATAGTAGCCTGCATAATTTTAATTTATCATCACTTCTGTTTCCAGTCTTAAAATCTCGGGTCTTAAATACTGGTAATTAATTATTTTGCACTACATGATGTCTAACTGTGAGAAGATTTTGTCATTCTGACTATCTTGAGGAAATTACTGTGTTTTTTTTTTTTTTACATTTTGCTATAAGATTGTGATAACTGTCTTAGGACCACTGCAGAGTTGAAAAGGATCTTTTCTTAGGTAAAAAAATAATCAAACAATAAATAAATAAAACAAATAAATAAATCCATAACTAGACTGACTGTGACAATTCGATAGTCTGCGATTCTAGTGGGAGTCCTGAAACTGTGATATCGAATGACCGAAAATGAGGACTTACACTTATTAAGTACAACATCACCATTTCTCAGAATATTCCCTTTTTTGTGAGGTATGACAGTCTTACAGTTGTTACAGATGAGTTCAAAGAGTGTGTGGGGGGACCTACATAGGTGGGTGCAGGGGTGCTGCCCTCCCTGTAAACACAAATTTAAATGAGACCAGCTGTTCAATATTTTCTGTTCTCCCATATTTTCAGACTTTTTTTAGTTCATAATTCCACATTTATTGAATGTTTAAATTTCAATAGGTAGTCAACATAGATATATACATAAAAAGATATATAAATAGATAGATAGATAAACAGTAGTACCTGCTTACATTGTGTCTGCTAGTTTTACAGATCTTTAGTATCTAGATTGTGTGGTTTCCCTGCACTTGAGCTCTAAAACCAACATTTTTACATTAAGAGGATTTTCTGACTGCACTCTTCTGGCAGAAATGTGCTATACCAAACCTATGTGAGTTGGGAGCTGCTGGTTGAAAGCTCAATGCATGTTTTCTTGATTAGTCTGTAGGCCTTACTGCTATAAAACTTTTTTTATTCTACATAAGCCCAGTGTTTGTATGGGTTTGAGCTTATTTCCTCAGAGCTGCTCTTGGTTTGGCTACTTCGCCTGAGAGTTCCAGAAAATCTGCTGCATTTAAAACCATCCACTGCTAAATGAATGAAAATAACTATCATTTTGCACTTCTGCTGATTGCTTTTACTGTATTTCATAATAATTTTGTATTATTTGTTACATTTCTCGAATTTTAGTAGCATCTCAAAGCTGAACTGTGAATCTATTGCATCTAAAGTCATCTGCTGCTTAAACAACAAAAATAAGTATCATTTTGCACTTATGGTGATTATTTTTACTGTATTCCATAACAGTCATGTATTATTTATTATATTTCTCACACTTTAGTAGTGTCTCAAAGCTGAACTGTTTCCACTGCTGCTGTAGCACTTAATTGCAGTGTCTTCTAATTTTACAGGACTCTAGTATTTAGATTGTGTAGTTTCCCTCCACCTGAGCTCTAAAACCAACATATTTGCATTAAGAGGGCTTTCGGACTGCACTCTTGTGGCAGAAGTGTGCTGCAACAAGCCTCTCTGAGTTCGGGGCTGATGGCTAAGTTTATTATGTGTTTTTCTCGTTCATTCGTAGGCCCTCCTGTTGTAAAATTTATTTTTCTGATTCTGTATAAGTCCACTGTTTGTGGTAGGCTGCTGTGCATGCAGCAGCAGTTAGTAGTGGCCTGGACAGATGCAAACGCTTTCAAGTTAACATTTCTATTAGAATAACTATTTCTGCAACCTTCCCTAGTTCCCCTGCTGCCCTAGGAGCATCTGAGTTGTGCACAGAGCAGCTTTGCCTTGTTGGAAAGCTGCAGCTCACACTGAGCACAGCATCCATTTTTCATTTGTGTGTTATCATCCAAGTCCAGTTTAATCTACCCACTCTTCTCCCTGGTTAAACTCATAGTAAAAAAACTTAAACTGTGGATAGGCTCTTTTCTGCTATCTCTGAGGCCAGCCTGATGGACATGGGCATCCTGAGGCAATGTTGCAATTGCTTCATGCATACTGTTAACCACTTAATCCTGATACAAACACAGTATGTGACAGGTGTAGAAACACTATGAAAATAAAGACATGACTCTCACATACTGAGAAATTAAATGAAAGTTTGTCAGCACATGCACTTAATTTCCCTCACTAAACAAGGTCTCATTCTCATCTCATAAACCCACATATGCAGAGGTACTCCCAAGTAACTTATCAAAACCTCAGATGCCTCCTGTATGCTGCCATCAGAAACCAGATGCAAATAAAACTAAGTCAACCCCAACTACTCCATATAAAAATACACATCATAGTGTCTCCATAAGCAAGCACTAAGGCAAAACACTATGCATTCAAACAACTTGGTCTTAGAAAGTTCCATCATGAGACACACAGATGCCCTCCCTCACCAGGATGGATAAAGAGAGGGTTACAGTCAGTTGCTTGTCAGGGGTCAGGATTCACCAGATCACACAGGTACTCAGATCACTCAACCACAAGTACCAGTATGACTCAGTCATAGTCCATGCGGACATGAATGACCTGAAACATGCTATTCTGGACTATATGAAGAGAGGCATGATGGACCTCTCTTAATACATGTTGCAGGTTGGTATGAGCCTCACATTGAGCAGCATTCTACCCTCACCAAGAATGATGCAGCAATACAAACAGAAAAATTACTGACTTGAATAATTGGCTTATCTACTGGTGTCATTCCAAGGGGAACCAATATTTGTCTGCCTAGGATGACATGATTGTCAGACCATGCTGCTTTGCCAAAGATGATCTGCACCTGTCACTGCAAGGCTTTTGAATAGCGGCCAAGGCATTAACCACCCCATAGTGTTTTTAGGCAGTGCCAAACCAACAGACCTACCAACGTAACACATTCTTCTAGTGACAAGCTGAAGCTCAATGCTAGGAGTCTTACAAGAAACTGCACTCTCTGGAAGCTCTCCTCACCCCGGAGAATGCTGACTTCTGTGCAGTTACAGAGATGTGGTTCAAGTATGGAGAAAGCACCCCAGTAATGCAAGGTTACACTGCCTATCACACATTCAGAACACCATTGAAAAGGAAAAAATGAAAGCATGAGGTGTTTCCATTTACATAAAAACAATCATACCTCAAGACTGGTCAAGCAGGATGACTCTCTTGAGCTACTTCCTGTCTAGCTGACCATAGGAAAAATCCCCCACTATATCATCGTTAGCTACAGATACCCAACCATGAACCAAGAACACTACTCCACATACCTGAAGTTACTAGAATCACTTACCATTCAGCCCATCATACTACTCATGGGAGATTTTTAACTACCCCTTCATAAACTGGAAAACATGCTGTACATGACCACTAATATGCAGGTTTAGAGATTCTTGGACTTTGTCAGTGCAAATGCTCTGGAACAGCTGGTCTGCACTCCCACTAGGGGCTCAAATATCCTTGACATAATTCAGACCAGCTATTCTGGAGCATTTGGGCTGACACATGCAAATGCTCTGGAACAGCTGGTCTGCACTCCCACTAGTGGCTCAAATATCCTTGACATAGTGCTCTCAGATAGAATGCTATGAGAGCTGAGGCTATTCCCTCTATGGTAACTTATTTAGGAGATGCCTTATTTTTTAATAGTGTAATTAATCCTAGTACGCCCATTGGAACTGATAATTCTGCTACCTCTATCATAACACACCTCAATGACTTTGACCAAAAACTCTATAAATGCCGTAAATTACAGTTGGAGGTGTCCTATTTTCATGAGTGCATCTCTAAAAAGATTGTGCCCAAAGGGTTACGCCAATGGTGCTATCCAGTAGGGCTAGTAAATAATTCTGTGTTCCATCAGGAACTGATCACATGATTTGATCAGCAAGGCGTAGAATTTCTTAAAATGCTCATTAAACATTATACCTTGGAAAATGAGTCGCTCAGGTTTGAGCTTGAAATGTTGGAGCACACCATCACTAGGGACACGGATTTTGCAAGGTACAGATTCGATTATGGCAGGATTTTCTCAAGTATAGATTCCAGTTTGGCAAAAGCTGTTAAAACTAAAAAGAAGAAAATTGTAAGAGACATTAATGATTATTCAAAGGGTTTGGCTTATCCCCCGCCTCCAGAAACCTCTAAACCTATGGTGAATGCTCATGATTCACTTGAGCAATGCCCACTTGATGACGTGGACAATTTGAATTCTGGTGCCAGCATAGAGAATGCTGAACCAGACATGCAAACATCTTCAGTACGGCGCAGTGAGCGGATTAGGAATAATCAGCATCAAATTAATAACTGCCAACAAAGAGAGGCTGTAAATAACAACAACAATCTGAGTAGGAATAATCAACAGGGTTTTCAGGAGCATCGGGGGAACCAACACAATCAATGGCGGAACAGCAGGAACCAGAGACACCAGAGGAGATGCCAGAATTGGCGAAGAAGATGAATCAGGACAATTTAAAAATCCTTGTAAATCTGGAAGGAGATTTTAAAATCTTTAATTTTACTTCTCTTGACATTAATAATGACATGGTAAATGTGTTTGCCAAGGGGCTCTCCGTTGTACCTGAAAGAAGGGCTGATTTAGTCAAAACTATTATTGACTTGAAAATTATTTGTACGTAAACTTAACTTGACATGTCTTATGGGTGTTAATTCTTCACTCACTAATACCTTAAAAGTGCCCAGCTTATTTAATCCTCCCCTTCAAGAGTCTTTAGCTATCTTTGAAAAAGTTTGTGAGATGGACCTAAGAGCTATGTTATCTAACAATTCAAACAGCACGAATGTTAAAAAGAATATTTCTTCTGATGAGTTAGATTTCATTAACTTGTTAAATTCATGTAACATCAGAGTCATGAAGCCTGACAAGGGCAGAGGTCTGGTCTTTATGGACAAAACCGAATATACAAATAGAATGGAAGTTTATTTAAACAGTGATGTTTATGAGTATGTCAGCCTTAATAAAGTCAATGGCACTTATAGGAGGATTAATAGCATTTTTAATGATTTATTTCTAGAAGGGAGCATAGACATTGATACACCTCAGTATTTGACAATGCCAGCACCTATTATACCAATGTTTTTTGGTTCTCCTAAAATTCACAAGGACCTGAATAACCCCCCATTCAGACCCATAGTGTATGGGAGGGGGTCTATTACATATGCAAGTGCTAAATCTGTGGACAATAAGTTAAAACCTTATATAAAAACTGAACCACAAATCTGCCATGACTCATGGAGTTTCCTCGAGAACATCAACAAATTTAGAATTCAATGAGAATTTTATCTTCCTCATGGCAGATATTAAAGATCTCTACACAGTGATACCACAAGAGTTAGGTATTGAATGGATTAGAGAATTTTTGCTTATGAAAGGGATAAATGGTGGAGAAATTTATGTAATCGAAACCCTTCTAGACATAGCCTTGTCTAACAATTTTCTGTGGTTTAATGGGTAATTTTTTCTTCAGAAAACAGGTATTGCAATGGGTTCACCCTGTGATAGCAGTTTTGCCAACTGCATGATGGCCTATTGGGAGAGAGTTTTTTTGTTTAACAACACAATGTTCAAAGATTACGTGGTTTGGTATACAAGATACCAGGATGACGTGTTTCATTTGGAAAGGTGAGGCCACCCATATAGAGTCCTTTATTGCAGATATCACCACTTTAACTGAGTTTCTGGAATGTACATTCCAAGTGGGCATAGATTTCATTAACTTTTGGGACATATATCTGTTTAAAGATAGTGTGAATAGTAGATATGCAACCACCATCTATCGTAAACCCACTTACTCGAATGCTTTTTTACATTTTTCAAGCAGCCATCCTTACTATCAGAAGAAGGCGGTTGTCAAGGGACAAGTAGTTAGGGCTGCTAGGATGGGTTTGAGTGACAATGATTACATGATAGAATGTGTTTTGTTAAAATCTATGTTCCTCAAGAGAGGGTACCCACTAAGTTTTCTTGAACACATCTTCCATGAGGTAAATACTAAAAGGCTGTCAGGGTATTTTAGACCTATTGTATGCAAAGGTTATGAAGCAATACATAATACGTCTTTTGAACAGCCAATTCAAAAGAGGGTGAACCCAACACTTGATACAGGCACAAGATTTCTTGTTACCTATTCTACAGATTCCCAAAACATTAGGGACATTCGTTTTAAGAATTGGACCATAATTTTGGAAGACAATGGTCTTAATAAAATATTGGAAGCAGCACCACAATTCACATATAGGAGGGGACCCAATATGAAATGCCTGTTAGAGAAACAAAGAAAAATATGTAAGGGTAGTAATATGGCAAAATGTGGTAGTTGCCCTCAGTGTAAATTTATTAAAACAGGCAACAAACTTTGTATTAGGGACAGAACATACAATATAGAAGGCAGATTTAACTGTGACACCAAAGGGGTAGTCTATGTAGCCTTATGCAAGGGGTGCGCATCGTACCACATTGGCAAACCCGAAAGAAAAATAAAACAAAGGATATACGAACACCAGTACAGCATACACAAACAGATTACCACAAATGCATTGGCAAAACACATCTTAGATTACCCCACTAATAAGTCTGTGTTTGCAGTAATACAATGGTTAAAACATAATATACGAGGAGGTCCATGGGAAGTTAAACTTGAGGATTGTGGGCTTATGTGGCAAGCTCGCACATTGGCCCACATACCTCCTGGCCTTAACGAATATGTATCAATCAAATGCCTTTTAAAGCTTAAAGCACTTGCTAGGTAGTGCCTATAGCTTGTGGACCAGCACTATAGTTTTTCTAAGTGTTTAAGAATATTTTGTATGCCTTTCTACAGTAAGTGTCATATTGGCCTTTGTTTGCCTACCTACAGGCAGTGTCATATTTACCATAAGGTTGCATTTATATATACCTGTCTACTGGACCATGTTTTTTGGTCTCTTATATATATTCATGTACATAAGTTGCATTTTTAAATGTAGAAATAATTAAGTAAAAATCATTCAATTTTTAATTTTTACTTTATAATTACTCACACTTGTATCAACTATGTGTTTAGCTCTCCTAGTGTTTTAGCTGAAAGGGTATTATACCTTGTTAATTTTTAATTTTTATTATATGCATGTATTTATGTATAGGTTTTTGATATGTTTTGCATATGGTTTTAAGTATACACATTGTAAATGGGGAAGATATCTTGTATTAGTTGAATTGTTTACTGTTGCCATAATGGAGTTAGATGTTTTTATAACCCTACATGAATTAGTGAATGTAATTTACTGATGATTAATTTGCGATTGGTTTAATTGCATCCACTTGTAAGTATATAAAGTGGTTAATTGTTGTCTTTTCTTTTGTCTGATGAAGTTGGAGCATTGCCTCCGACGAAAGCACTCACAATAAATAGTGTGGTCTGGAGCACTTACAGCCTGCTTGCTTTTTTGTTATTTTACCATAGTGCTCTCAAACATAGGGGAGTGTTGTGCCTCCTAAACTGTAATGTCCTCATTGGTAAGAATGGGTCATAAATTGGTCTCTTTTGTTACTTACAGTTTGTATGTTACTTACAATTATAAATGCAAATGATATTACTTACATAGGTTCATAGATTAGTACTAGGTTAACGACCCTTGTGTGTTATTTTAAGCCTAGCCAGTTACTATATATGAGAATCAAACTCTGCACCTTTTGTTTGTAAGGTACACACTTTAACCATGATGCCAACCTCCCAACCATTGAAATAAATGTAATGGTAGAACTGCCATCATATGCTAAAACCATAAAGAATTTTTTTAAGGCAAATTGCCTTGTATTAAGTGAGAGCATAGGTAATTTTAAAGCTCCCAGAAAATATGGAGGCCTATGCAGAATTATACATGTATGCTCTGTACAGCCACTTATAACCAAAATAAGTCCTCAAGCACCATTCAGCTTAGATGCAACCACAAATGGAACACCAAGTGCAAGTAAAAGTAAAAGTTTTATTCTACAAAATAACAATCCAGTCAAACACTTTCATCCTAAAACATCAGGACTTCTTCAGACTGGTGGACTTCTTTAAGAAGGTCACCAAGGCCATGGATAAGGGTAAGTCAGTGCATACCACCTACCTTGATCTGGTGAAGGCATGTAACACAATACCCAACTCTGGTATTATAGATAAATGCATACAATTGGGCATAAACCTCTATGTCACCAAATGGATAGCCAAATGGCTCATGGATAGGACACGTTGTTAGAGTGGGGGAATCTATATCCAGCAAGAGGCCAGTCACCAGTGGAGTACCACAGGGCTCAGTGTTTGGCCCTTTCCTGTGTGGGATATGCTTCTCAGATATCAAGGCAAATGTAGATGGCCTTTGGCTGACCAAGTTTGCTAATGACTGCAAGTTGGGGGCAATCGCTGACTCCCCAAATTATGTTGATATCCTACAGAAAGGACTGATGCAGATTAATGATTTGTGTCAGACATGGCCTCAAACTAAATGCAAAGAAGTACATAATAATACCCTTTGGTCTTGGTGACCTTCTTAAAGAAGTCCACCAGACTGAAGAAGTCCTGATGTTTTAGGATGAAATTGTTTGACTGGAAAATCAAATACACCTGCAAATTATAACATTGATAGCAGCCCCCTCCCAAGAGTGGACCCAGTGGTGAGAGTCCATGGTGGTGAGGAAATCCATCTAAATGGCTCAACTTATTAAGTAAGGGGTGGCATTGTACCACTGTACTCAGCCAGTCATGTACAATGCCCCCATTTGTGTGTATCTTGCCAGGCACATGCAACAGTCGGAATGTCCTCAGAGGTTCTCACCAAAAAATACAGGGCACAACCAACATGTCATATGCAAACTGATTAAAAGCCCTATCACTGTGAGTTTCCTACCGATTGCTGAAGGGTGATGCATGCCTGACCTACAAGGCAGTCTCTGTCCCAGCCCTTATAAAAATGCTGCATATCCACAAAACTAACTGCACAAGGGTTACCCAATCCAAGAAATAACCTGATCCCTGACATGAATAGATCATGCTAGAGAAACAGATATATGTCCCAGAGATTGTCCCTCCTCTGGATTAGGCTTCCTCTTCACAAGAATCAGATGCCTTCCCTGACCAAATGCAGTTTGGACCAATGGATGTGAAATAGCAAATTTACTCATGAGGTGGTGTCCATATCCCTTATGGACAGAGGCAGTCTGTAAAAAAATTGTCAAAACTCTGCTTCTTGGCCCTTGTTATCTTTCCTGTATGGATAGAAAGTTGGGTAAAATCTAGGTAAAAGTGTCTAGACTTGTAAGGACTTTTGAGCCATTAGCCTAGTAATCTACTATGAACCTATGATTGATTAATAGATAGATAGATAGATAGATAGATAGATAGATAGATAGATAGATAGATAGATAGATAGACAGACAAAGCATTTAACTGCACAGATGTTTGTTTAGTAAAGGTTACAGAGAAAACATTTAAAAGCTGCTATTTCTTTTGAACCTGCATGAGTGATCTCTTGTGCAGCTGACTTTTCATTTAAGCAACAGCCTATCATGTCTATGCCATGCCTATATCCAAACTTGATATGTGTTACAATAGAATAGCCAAATTTGCCACCAAGGCCAAATTCTCATCCCACCACTGTAACTCACTGAAACAATTAGGCTGGTTGGAACTACCCACCATCTCTCATTCACCCAGCTAACTACAGCACACAAAATAATTTAAAGATCCATATACTGTCCTGCTCTATCAACTCTACTTGCCAAATACCAACCCAGCAGGCAGCTAAGAACTGAAAATCATCTACTTCTAAAAGTAGAAAAGCCCACCTTACCGGTTGGTCGACTGCTCTACTCCTTCACCATCGCCATACTATGGAATTTGCTTCCTCCTTCTATAAGAAACATGGGCAGCATCACCACCTTCAAACAAACACTGAAAAATCATTTCAACTCTTCCTGGCTATGTACCTGCTCTATAACCTAACCTCTTCCTTCTCCTTATATTATAACTAAATTCCTATGTTTTTTACTACTAGTGACTGATGATACTTTCTCCATATTTATTATTTTTTTTCTTTCATCACTTGTTGATACTGGTACAATAATGTTGATTAATTTATCTCCATGTTTACCACTCTGAATTCATCTGGCAAACAACTAAATTCCTGCTTTTATGTATATATTCTGTATATGTTACTGTAATCAAACCAACTAAATTCCTGACTTATGTATATATTCTGTATATATTACTGTAATCACTATGCGTAACACTGTTTCTACTTCTGTACCAATTAATGTTTCATTTTTTTCTGCATCTGTGTTCTTGTCAGAGTTTTTCTCCCCGGGTCTCCACCGAAAGTGGGCTCTTTTAGGTCCAGTGGACTTTCCCAGTAAACAAATGCAATAAATAAATAATGTTACTTTAGCAAATGCTTATAACTAACTGAGTTCCACAGCACCTGAGTGAAGCTCTGAAAATACAAGCTCCATCTTGGTAACCACCACTTCTTGATTCTAAACTGTATGCTGAAAATTAAAGGCTCACTAATTTTTCTTTAAAACATCTATATTTAACAGAGTTCCATGAACTCCCACATTTATGTCTTGATAGCTTCCTGTTCAGAATTCACCTGGCCAATGCACTTTTATGTAAATTTTAAAGCTGGTTATATTCACACATGCAGGTTCCTCCCCAGCTTCCTGTAAGTATTGTTAGATTAGTCCTTGAAAGAAAATTTATTTTTTGGAATTGTAGTTAGTAAGTTTGTTCCTTAGAATTAAACTTATGGCACTTGTAGGGTAATATACAAACACTACTGAAGCCATTTGCCACAGTGTTTTTTAGTCAAAAATTCAGATTTGATTTAAGAATTTTTTTCAAGGCTGTTCATGCATTTGCAGATCCACTGAAGAACAATAAAACTGCATCCTTCCTTTGAAACCAAAGTTGTTAAAAGTTGTCAGAAACCTTTTTGCTTTTAACTATTCTTGTTATGGTGTAGTAACTGAAATATGAAAAGAACAGTCTTTATTAAGGTGAAGAGGTCCTCATCATGGTAGTATACAGCACATTGAAATGGCATGACAACATAGAGGGAGATCTTCCATTTGCAGTGCTAGCAGCCAGAGATGCTATTATGGGGGGATTGGTTACAGTACGTCATTTTTTTCCTCCTAACAGTCTAAAGGACACCCTTCTCATGCTCAAACATCTTCAATATGGAGAACATAATGTGACAGATACTGGCCAGTTACTGACCCTACCTCAAGCATTTGATATCACTGTTTTTAAATTACCTATGTATACTATTGCAGAAGATTACAAACCTGTTTTAGGACTAAGGCAAAACTGATTTTCTGTATAATCACTAAGATTTGTCCATTGTATATAAAATATTAGTTCTGGCAAGCCTCACTCCCTGAGGTAGGATCATCTCTGCTTTGCTCATTTGTCTCTAGGTAATGCATTTTTGGGCTGGGCTGGAAAGTAGCACCACCTCTAGTTTCCTTTCATGGTACTTTCAAGGCAAGTCGTAAGTCAGTAGCTCTCTTGTTATATAGCCTTTTAGTTTGCTGTATTACAAATTGTATTAGTATCTAAGCTGTTTTCTTACTGCATACTGTGAGCAACTGTAGCAAGACCTACACCATTCACTGCACTGGAAGCAGTGCCCTGTAGCAATATAACCAAACCTACATCATTTGCTGAATTGGAAGCAGCACTCTGCAGCAATGCAGCAAGGCATATATAATTTACTTCACTGGAAACAATGCAGCAATGTAGCCAAATGTACGTTGTTTACTGCACTAGGAGCAGTGTTTTGTAGCAATGTAGCCAGACCTACCTCATTCACTGCACTGGATGCAGTGTTCTGTAACAATGTAGCCAGACCTACCCAGTCACTGCACTACAAGCAGTGCTCTGTAACAATGCAATAACTACCCTGGAAGCAGTACTCTTCAGCAATGCAGAAAGACCTAGAACATCCACTGCCCTGGAAGCAGCACTCAGTAGTAAGTAAGAAGCACTGCTTTTCTGAAGTGTCCTTATTACTTGGCGCTAAAAACTTGAAAGCACTCTCATGGGGGGACAGGTAATTCGGCTTTATTTTATTTATGTTAGTTTTCTTACATTGTTCTTCATTTTATTTCAAATAGCACAGATGCCATTCTGCATTATATTATGAAAATAAAAAAGTTAAAAAAAAAAATGTTTGTTTTTTATTTTACATTTGTTGACTGGGAAATTCCAACTGGACACAAGTCCTTTTGTCCTATTTCAGTGGATGGTCAGGGAGAAAAGCTCTACAAAACGCAAAAAACAAATAAATCATCAGTAACACAACTGATTAAAGTACATACAGACTGCATACAGATACATCAAAATAAAAATAAAGATCTAAGAATTCTCAAGAACTTCAAGAAAATGTCATCTCAATGAGCTGGATAAATTTATACTCCTATATCCTAGGAAAACACAGTGCTTTCTCAGTATCCAGCAAATATTTTCAAAAAATAAAAATAAAAAAATGCATTATCCATTTTAGAGAGCTTGTTTGCTAGGCATATATGCTGACTAGTGCATATCCTTCTTGAATATATAATAAAATGCTATATAAAATGAAAAATACACCAGTTGTTCATAGGTTCATAGGTTCATACTAGGCTATCTGCCCTAGGGCATTTATAAGCCTAGCCAGAGTGTGTATGGCTTTCGCCACCCATTTTAAATTTATTTTGCTATGCCCTTTTTCGAGGTTAGTATACTGCGCTTCTGTCTAACAGTGACACAGAAGTGATACCCGGGATAAACCTACGATCTCCCATCCACTCATCAAGATTCCTCTTGAAGAGAGTCAATGAGGGACCCTGCCTAACCTGGGATTTTATTCCAGAGTGAAGGGAGCCTCTGGGTTATGAATCTGTCCCTCCAGCATGTCCTATTTATTTCAGTGCTGAGGTTTAAGTCCCTTGAGCGCGTAGCTCGATGGGATTTGGATTTGTGTGTTTGAAAGAATATACAAGCAACATGTGAAAAATAAATGATACACAATCTACTCAAGAAATTTATAGCAAATAAGTATCTATATGTATGAATAGGCTTACCTTCATAGAGTTGAAAGCACATCCTTTGAATGTGTAGATAGGTGAACCGTTTCCATGAATTCCATCCCACCAACTTCCCTAAAGTTTGCAAAAACAGCGAAAGTTGACATTTCCAATCGTTCCACAGCTGAAACAAGTGCTACCACAGGCCAAAAAGGGGGCAAGATTTTATTTGGAACTTCGGTTTTCGTGGTTTTGTGAATTTGCAGTTTTCAGTTCATGGCAGCACTTTCGAGGATGTGGCTGTCGGACTTATGAATGTAAACTATATGAATATATGATAATTTCTGCAGCTAAGTTTGCATGAATAGTATAAAATAAATCCATGACGAGACACTTGTCAGGCCTCTATTGTAAATTGACAAACACATGACAAGTCATTTGACAAAATATACACACATAAGTAAATGAGAATTTAAATAAATAAATAAGCACATACATAAATAATACAGTTAAGCAGGTAACATAGTGTTAAACAGGAAATGTCAGCCTGGAAATAAACTTTTCAAATGGCTTATAGTTAACATATGTGCAAATTAAATAGCTTAATCCTTTGAAATGAAGCCTGTTAATCAAATGTACTTCATATATTCTCAGAAAAAATGGAATAATTTCCAATCTGTAAGATATTCATTTAGACTGATTACAATCAGCTGAGTGAATCTGGCTCCCAAAACTCTACTTGTAAACTTATTTTGCAATGCTATTAACTCAGTGAAACAGTGTTTTCATTAGTCTCTGTTTATTTTCTATGATTACCAGATGGTTCCATATTTTACCCATTTCTTCATTTTACAATGTCTTAACTCTAATGCAATTTGCTGTTTTATTCATAAGCATATAGCCGGTAACTCAATCCCTTGTTATGCATTGCTGGTGTGAACAAATATAGCTGTTTGAACATTTCGCAGTTCAGTTATCTTCACGGTTTCTCCGTACTACTCCCTGCATGTACTCCTCGGATCTTGGTATTTTCCGGTGCTTTTGATTTTATTGCCCCTAAAACTGATTACAGTAATAGAGCAATAACCGCTGCTAGACATGTCTGACATTTATTCTGCAGGACTGAAAGTTTTGCTCTATAAATGCTAGTGGAAGTTTTCTTTTTTTTCCTGTATCAGTAAATTTTTTGCTTGCAATGACTGTTTTTGTTTCATTTTGTTTGTTTGTCCTTTGAAAGTGAAATTTGAAAAAGTAAGACATTTAGAAGAATACATTATTGTTTTTAAGTCTTGATACATTACCTAACATCTTTCTTCACTGTGTCTATTTCTTTTCTACATCTAATTCTAATCTATTTAAATTGAATTTGTCCTCAAGTAATAAATTTAGTGTGCTAATTAGCCTATCTAGCTACAGAGCCGGTACTTTGTAATACTTACCTCAGTAACAGTGCTTAGATATACTAACAAACAATGTCATTATATAAAACATGTTATGTTCATTGATGCTAAATAATTAGAGGGCCATGTACAGGTTAGCTGGCATTATCTTGCACAGGCTAGTTATCTGATTAAATAGTTCGACTTTCTGTTCATGTTTTGCAAGCTAATGATAGATTCCAGATAAATGTCACTTTGGGAACTGGCTGTCACTGTTAGATTATTTATCAGATGTAGCACTAACTTGCATTCTGTATTATACATATGGTTTATTACATGCCACATGAGTATGTTTATAATATTATGCCATAACTTGTCAGATTTTCAGACATTTTGTTCCATACATACAGTATACTACTGTTTATCTCTTCAACACATACATTAGCTTAATAAGTAGAGATGCACTTTATGAATTATGCTGCATATTTGGAAATACTACCTTACTATTTGTTTAGTAAAGAAAGTAATTGACATGCACAGCTATACTAAGAGCACTTGACGAAGACTGAAAATGAAGTACTTGCCAGTTACTACTGTCACTTCAGTGCATGTTACTAGTCAAAAACAAACCCATTCCATTGGGTGTTTTCCCATAATCAGATACAACCGGGCAATGACAACTAATGTTTCTGAAGTAATCAGATGGCACTTGTCATGTCTTAGGGGCTTCCCACTAGTGATCTTGACAATACACAACTGATTGAATTAGGTCAGGGCACAACTGCTTTAAAATAGTTCCAGTCAGTTTGACACAAGGATAACATGTTACGATGGAGCCAAAGCTCGTTGTTATATCTGTTTTTAATGTGTAGTGTTACCATTTGCAGGAACTAATTAGTTTACATTTTGTTTATTAAGATGTGTGATTGTGTAAATCCCATTTGTACCAGAGGGCCAGGGAGCAAAATATTATACAATGAATTTAATTTGAGCATGGCAGCAATAATAATGCCCGGTGCACATGATATGGAAGAAGTAAGGATTACTGCAGACTTTGATAAGACGTCTAGTTATGTGCCACTAGTACTCTTCTAAGCTTGAAATGATAGTTTGTCAGTTCAGTAAACTTATTTTTTCACTGTTTATTGAAAGACATTTCTAAGCTTTTCTACACTATTCTTAGTCATCTGGAGCAAAATGGTGCATGCCTTTAGAGAATGTGGGCCTATATTTTGTTAGTGGAGATCAATGAAGATTTCTGATGTCATATGATGTCATCCAAAAGACACCTCTTTTGTAGAACTCTCAATATTTGAGTAAGACAAAGGAGTGTGGCATTTTCAATATGGATTCATAGAAGCAGTGTAGTGACACATTTATGACCAGCTGGACCTTTAGAATGGAGTAATCAATATGCTACACTAACTGTCTGGTCTGGGGATAGTCTAGATATATAGATTTCTAGCGTTGATGTCTTTTTCTACATGACTATTTAATTGTGGGATCACATAAAACAGTGATCATTAATGTTTTCTGCTGTAACTCCTGCAGTTTTAAGAGATTGTTTTGCATTAATGTTGTTCTACACCATTTCCATAAATTTGACCACATAGGACTCAGCTTCACCATATTACATATAGCAGTAAATTTCAGAACAGTAGGCTGTATATTACTATAAGGCAGATAGTGAGCTACATAAGAACTTGTTACACATGTACTGATCCTAATCCTTCTAAAAATATTTATTTAAAGTTTATGCTATTTTCCAATCATCTCCTGATATCTGCATAGCAGAAATCAGGGAATCCTAAGGTGCCATCCTATTCCAGTGCCATCTTTAATGAATTGTAATAGTCAGGCCATTTGCGCACATGGCATATACCTTCAAGTGCTGTGTACAAGATGTGTCAAGAGTAAATACATCAGTGAGTGCTGCAGGGCTGTAGGCGACCATGGTATGTAACTGATTAGATACTCTCTTCAAAGGGCAATGCATTGGACATTGGCAAGGACATGTCCACCACTGAGGCTAGACAACCGACACTAAAGCAGCTAACAGAGATAGAGAAACTCCTGTTCTGCCCACCTGGGAAGCATAAGTGGAACCTCATACCTGAGAATGGCTTAGATGAGGGAGCTGGGCTGGTAATGACCACCCTAGTGTCTGTAGGGACACTACACATCACTAATCATGCACTGCATGTGTGATGGGATTGTTTCAGCAAAGGCCTTCTGCATATCTGTCTTGATGTCTGTAAATGTAACTACTTAGACATCAAGGTATGTGTGTCTCCATATGGTATGCCTGCAGCCTGTTGTCTACCACTATACATCCTGGATAGGGGAATAAGCATATATGGGAGTGTTATACAAAGTATCATGTGTTCCTGCTTTCTATTGAATGTGGGACCATCACAATGGAACAACACATGTCTGGTGTCTGCAGGTTACCTTTGGCTGATAATGATGACAATATGCACATGGCACAGTTCAATAACATAGTGGCATTCTCTGCTAACCCACTGCTGTAGGGTTTATCCAGATCCTCAAGTCACAGACCTCTGTGGAGGTACAGAGTGACAACACAACCTTATTGGCACATGGTGGACATGTTGTAAATGTAAGCCCATTTCAGGGTCCCCATAAGTCTCCAACCCACACAGCATCTGAAATTCAGACTGCCTTTGGTGTGTACATACCCATCATAGATAGAGGAGTGAAGGTTTGTAGAATTGCAATTATTCTAGGTCACTCAGCATCATTCAGTAGATAGGTAGTTCAGCTATCTTGGCACAGAGAGATGCTTCAACTACATTGTGAATATGGTGAGTGGGCTTCATGGCTTGCATGATAATATACAACATCTGTGCAGTGTCACGGAATATAAGGACAGGAAACAGATGCTACTGTTGTGATTTCTATTGACAAATGTCTGCATGGGTGCTTCAGTGAGATTCAAGGTAACGGCCTTCTGGTTTTCCTCTGCAAGCCATGCAGTCAATGGCCTTGAGATGGTCCAGATACAAGGTGGCTTGGCACATGCTGACCCTACTCAGATTACACAGACTGTTGCTGAGATGGCTTCACTGTCAGCTATGGCAACAAGGCCTGCCTATCCTTGTTGGCGGTAGTATCGCAAACATGTGACCCCGCATCAAGCTATTCATAAATGGCCAACTAGTTCTAATTCTTCAGTATCATCTTTGGGCAGACAAAGCACCATGTCTGTTCATGGCCATTGTCTGGCTCATGGACAATGAAACTGTGTAGGCTCTCAACATGGGACACCCCATCAGGGTGCATGCACATTATGTGATAGTTCTGTGTCTGCTGTGTCCTAGACAACTTTATGTCCTGAGATCACTAGCCACCACAATAGATATTGCTGGTTACAACATGGCAATTCATCCTACCACTGGGTGATGTGACCCCATGACTCCTACCATTGCCTACCAGAATAAATACCTACTGGATTTATCTCACATGACACTAGCTCATATTAGTGTCACATGTCACTGTGTCCTCCCTTCTGTACTATTTATTATGACTGTGGTCTGCCCATCTCATGACCTGTGTGGGCAGGTCAGCTCTGATGCACAGTGTGGCCAGTTCATGAATTACTGTGCATAGCTGGGGTGGAATAATGCGTGTATCCTTTTATTCTGTGTTGTTTGTGTCCTTGTCCACAGTTGTGTAATAGATGCCACCTTCTTGCCTCTCTTGTGATGTACTAACTTCTGCCTCACATGTGGTACTGCTACTGCTGTCTCATTATCCCCAGACTGTAGACATAGTTTTTCCACTATTGACCCTACTACTATGGTGGGCCCTGCTGGAATGTTTCTTTGTTATCCTAGTTGTTTCTGCAGTGTCTTATTATGCAACATGGCACACACCATTTCAGTTTTGTTGCAAATCTCAGGAGTGTATTGCAGTACCTTACAAGACATATCAAGAAAGGGCATTTTGGGAAACATCCCTTAAGTTATCTGAATAAGTGCTAAAGCAGAATAAAGGGGAAAACTGTCCCACATGCAATGTATCAGGGAATGCAGATGGCAAATGCTGATTCAGTGCCAGACTGGGGAATTACACAGGGAGCCAGAACACTTAGAGATGGTTCTGATGTCTATAGCGAAGATAGTTAAAACTACACATACCTTTTTATCAACTAGGATAGGTAATCCATGCATTTCCCTCATTTCTGCTTGTGGGTGACATAGTTCCATTAGGTCATGTATAGTCTTCCTGTCCACACAGTAGTGGTCCAGTATCTCCTGGTAAAGGAGTAGGTGCTGATATATGGGGCACTGGTTGTACATTTTGTGTTGGCACAGATAACTATGGTAGGCCATGTCAGGGACACAGGCCTTAGTATCAACAACTAACACATGCTATTCTGCTGAAGCTGATGCTACTCTGAGCATTTGCAATCACTAGTACTCTATAGAAATCCAGTGTACTGTACAAGCTTGTACTATAGCAATGTGGCTGTTTCATACATTTCTAAATTAATAAACCTAACCCTAACCCTAATATTAAGTTTATCCTTGCCCAGACCCCAAGTCCTACACATTACTTTACTAAAAACCCCTTTGCTAATTGGACTTCTACCAAGATGACATTTGATCTCATTTCTGTAGTTGAGGGTTACTAATACAAAATATTCACTGTTTTGTGAATGGTTCTTAGTAGTAATTCAGTTTTTTGTGACTCTCTCCTTTGTGTTCAACAAATTTCACACACAGATTTCAATGGTAACTGCTACAGTAACAGGTAATTCTTTATTTGATCTCTGTTTTGTATATTCGGCCTTTCATGAGAGAATCACATACATACAGAGGTTGAGGAAAAAAATATTCCTATGCTCCTATGGAATTTAAATAGAAAAATTATTTTTTTTTTCTTTTTTAAATTGCAGTGACTGGTTGCTGCATTTGTAGAAAGCATTTACTGCAGTTTATGCCACATACACTAAGTGCTAAGCACCTCAGTTCTTACCACAAATGCAATATCAGCATACATCTTTGAATGTCAGTAATGCACTACTCTGAGGACTGATCAGCATCTGCTGATCTCACCCGTTAGTACTATGTGCCTGTCACATCTGTCCCCTCCCCCTCAGCTATATGTATATACATATATATATATATATATATATATATATATATATATATATATATATATATATGGCTGAAATATTGACATCTGAAAAGATAGTGCATTCATGTTGGCAATACAACATTGAGAGGCTACGGATCATGATTCAAGGATTAACCTCAGAGCATATAAAATAAAATGTACTTTTTCTAGCGGGACAAGCCTCTCTGCACCTACACAGTTGCTGCTAATTATATATAGTAACTCTGAGATCAAACAATCCTGAAGAAAAGGGCATAATGCCCTTTCTGGGGATTGTCAGTCTCCAACACCAGTCGATTGTTTGTGTAGACCAAAATGTATCGACCAAACAGGTATTGATATTTGAGCATTTTGTCTAAAAGTGTTTTATATATATATATATATATATATATATATATATATATATATATATATGTAATAAAAAGAAGAAAAGTGCTCAAACGTCCCCCAGTAACCAAAAAAATAGGCACACATAAGGAGAAGAACATATGCAATTGCCAGTCAAAACCTCTTTGGGTCTCCTTTATTAATATGCAAAACACTGTGCTCACATATATACATGACAATATTGAATATCACTAAGCCAGTGTTCAGAAAACTGTGGACTGATGACCCTGCTTTTTCTATTCCAAATCCAGCAAAACTCATTGGGGAATAGTGATGAACTTCCAACCCACCCCCAAAGCCAAAGGTCATTCACGAGAGTTGCCGGCTGAATCAGGAGTCAGTGAGTCAGCTTTTTTGAGCTGTAGTTTACTGAACTGCAGCTTGATAAAGTTACGTATCATCACAAGTGATTAACAATGACAGGTGCAAATAACATAAATTGCCATCCAAATGCATTAACTAGATTGTACAGATGGTGTTTGAAACCATCCAGTACCAACTAATTGTGAAGAGCGGTTCAAACTGGCACCACACACAACTGGTACCTTGCAGGTTAAAATAAAAGAAAGTAACCCAATCTGATTCAATAATCAATTAATAAACTGCAACCAGGCCCCAGAAGCATAAAAAGAGTATGCCCTGCTGTCCTGAGAATGGGCTTTCAATATCCACACCCAGACAGGCTACTTACAAAGTGGAGCCACTGGCCGAACACCCAAGGTCATTCTCTCTCCATTCTCTCAGTGAATCATAGTGTCTTCCAGTGCTCCCTATCAGTAGTAACTTCCACATCATCCCCTGGGAAGACTGAGCTTGGTAGTACTGCCACCATTCTAAATAGGACTAGAGACACAGACACACAAGCCACTGGACCACTGTTGATTTAGTCAAATATAAATATATAAGGATTAATTTGTCACTGGTAGTAGCTTCAAGCATCTAGCTACTTCAGAAGGTAGATATTTGTGCTTTATAAGCTAACAATTTATCATATCCCATTTTAAGATAATGAATAGCAGTGTAGACATAAATAATAAATGCCAGCCACAATAAATAAACTTTACTTAAATTGTAAAGTAAACAATGCAAATACAGGTTAAATTTGCAAGGATCTGAAAATGCACAAGGAATACCAAAGTAACAGTTAGTTTTTCAGTCAGAGTGTGTAAAGAAGATTCTGATATACAGCTAACTAAATATCCTAACTGCCTTTTAGTAAACATTTACTGGACCTAAATTCTCTAAAATATACAAATTACTAAAAAATGCATGCAGATGCAGATTATTATAGTAGTTATATGAACATACCAAGGTGGTCCATGCTTTGATAAGACTCAGGACTAAGACCATCTGAAATAGTTATACATTTCAGTTCCTCATTTCTGTTCAGATAGTCCAGGGATAATAATATTCCCCCGGATTCACTATCCTTCCATGCAGGACTAGCTTAGTCCTGCACAGAAGCGGCCGTTTAGGAGCAGGATGGCAGCGCGCCATGCATATTAATGATCCGCGCTGCCTGAGCTCCTAAACACACATGGAGCGTGTACGAGTGCAGGGGGTGTGTCTGAGAGCAGAGCTCTCAGAATATACATGCCCCTGCAATAAAGAACAGCAGAGTATGAATAAAAGAATGAGCAAGACCACTCATAGGTGTTCGCATACTCCCAGCAACATCCCCCCACATTTAAAAGAGCAATAGTTAAAACATAAAATATAAAGCATTTTTTTTATGAAACAGATTAAATTTAACTGTAGGTGCACAGGTTTTCCCATCGCCTATCTACAGTTAATGCAGCTTAAATGGCACAAGAGGATAACAAGCAAGATATAAGCAAATGAAGCAGTACAGCAATAATGTAGCGGGCAGAACATTTGCCTTACGAGCAGTCATTCCCAGTTCAAGTTCCACTCCAATACAATACATTTTCCATGTCAAATCACTGTATGATCAATTTATTTTGTTGCATAACCTACGTTAACCTATATTTATAACATTTATATATTTATAACATATATTTGTGAACTGGAGTATTGCATTAAATGCAGATGTGAGGTGTCATTGTCATAATGTTACAAAGTCCACAGATAATCACAAGTGCCCCATACAGTATATGTACACAGGAATCAGGGATACAAATGGAAGGTAAAATGTGTAATGAATGATAAACCATACAGTTGCCAAATCCACCACCTTCTCAACAACCATTAGACATTACTTTCTAAATGAGTGTGGTGGTAAGTGGGAGTAAGCACTAGTAAGCAAGTGTAAGCACTATTAAGCAGTAGTAAGCAGGAGTAAGCATATTTAAGCAGTAGTAAGAGAGTTTAATCCAGTTTGCATGGGGGTAAGCAATGCGCACACAGGTTAAGCAATATTGAAGCTAACTCTCTGTAAGCATATTTCACCAAAGGTTAGCATAGCTTACCTTCACACAAATCCATGCAAATCCACTTACAATTGCTTAAAAGTGCCTTAATCACTCTGTATGCAGCAGCCGCTGTTCTGATCAGAAAGAAAATAAGCAGCCTTTGCAGGTTTTGAACCCAGGACCCTGTACACTATAGTTAACCACTAAGCCATCACAGCAACACATAAGATTGAGGAATCACCAAACAGATCCTCATTATAGGAAATTCAAACTGAACATGTGAAAGGAATCTATATACAGTCTTATGTTGTATAACCTACTACGTAACATAAATATGTGAACTGGAGTACTGCATTAAGCCCATATGTAAGGTGTCATTGTAATAAAGTGTTGAAATCCCCTAATAAACACAAGGATCCCAAACAGTGTACGTACACATGAATCATGGATACCAAACACATATATAATGTAATGAATAATAAATCAATGCCACAATGCAAATATAATGCAACTTAAATATTAAGCAACGCTAATCATTGCACAGCCCAGCTTAGTAGGTGTAAGCAATGTGTAGGCCAGCTAACTCAATCTGCCCATTGGTATACCCCTTTAACCAATGCCAGCCTTAGGTAAGCAGGTTTGTCCATAGCTTAGCCTTTTCAAAACCATCCAATCATGGTGAAGTGCAGGAATCAGGCCCTATTTAAACCCAACAGGTGGGAATACATCTCATAACTTGTTGTAGCTTCACCTTGTATGTCTGGAATGGGAGAGGGTGTGCTCTTTCAGGCACAGTGCTGGGGTATCCAGGAGTCCAGAGTCATGGCAGAACTCCTTGTGAAAGACCATGACATGAGACTGCTGCAGGGCCAGTACCAGGGTTCCCAATACAAAGCGGAAGCCTGGGACCATCTCGCCCATGACCTCACCAGTGCCACTGGCATACCCCAAACTGGTGAGCAGATCAGGCATCACTATGCCAACCTGAAGTGGCAAAAGGGGGATCTCTTGGATCAGTGGCTTCAAGAGGCTAGGAGGACAGGGGAGGTCCCAGCCATGTGTGAGTATCAATCCACTACCAGTTTAATAATTGCCAGCTCATGTATATTATGGATAGGTATGGCTAAATATTCCTCCAATGTCGTTCACAGTGGCAAGTGAGCGGGCTATGAATCAGGAGGCCCATGGATGTCACTTGGAGTGGTTGTGACGTGAGGCAGGTTAGTAATACTCTTGCATGTACTGTCATAGGAAATAAATCTAAAAGTAGTAGTAAGTTAATTGCCTGCATAAAACCTGTATTGTTTAAGGCATGTACTGCATACACCAGAGAATATGGCAGGAAGAGTCTCATATAGGTTTTATGTAAATAAAAGCATAATAACCTGTCAATAAAGTTCTAACTGCTGGACCTCATGAGTTTACTCTGGTATCATATGGTAATGTAGATTTGCAATCATTTAATAGTATTGTTGTATTGAGCACTGTTATCCATGCTGTGCTACATAAATAAAATGTGTAGGAATGTCTGTATATGATTGGTGTAATCCCAAGAGGACATATAGTACAAATGATGTTCAATGTTTTCAATATTTGAAATTCCATCTCTGTGTGGAAGATTTTCAGTCCATATATTTCTAGTTAATCACTGTATATTAATCAGATCAGACAACAGTAGTAGAAGTAGCATTCAAAAGTAATCCAATTTATAATGATGTGGTACTCTTAGATTATTAAGTAGATTATTAAAGTCTGTGATTTTATCAAGACAATATACTACATGGCTGGAAATATATCAACTTTAGTTCATTTGGCAATCAAAACAAAATATACACTTAAATTTCAACTGATAAATGGTATATTAAAACCAATTTGTAGAATAAAATAAAATAAAATACAATTAGTCATGTAAACACTAAGTTCCAGTTATATATATATATATATATATATATATATATATATATATATATATATATATATGTCCCTAATGTGTGGCTATGTGGCTATCTGTGTTGTATCAAAGGCAGAACAGTGCAGCAGACAGTGAAGGAGTTTGGGAAGATTGTGGACCTGATGTCTGAATGTCTGCCATATATATATATAGGTATGTATATGTGTATGCATTATATATATATATATATATATATATATATATATATATATATATATATAGAGATATATACATATATACATGTATGTCTACAGATATACAGCTACCCATATGTAGACATATATAAACACATATATACAACATAATATATATCAACACACACACACACATATATATATTTATATATATATATATATATATATATATATATATATATATATATACATATATATATATATATATATATATATATATATATATATAGTGTGTGCACATGTCGACATATATACAAACACACACATATATGTTTGTAAATACATGTCCCCTATATTACAACCACAGTGCTGCATGCTATGTGTGGGGGAACAGCACACATAGCAATACACACAGATATATACAGCTGTAAGTGTGTGCAACATGGATGATTATTTTCCATATGAACCCCTTGTTGGGACCACACTGCCCTTGTCTGTGAAGTAGGGAATGGAAATATGGGGAAGGATGGTAGGTATATTTGTGGAAATGGTCCGGGTTATTAGATATAGAGGACAGCCTACAGGGGTGGTATATGGCATATGTGGTGGGTAAACACCCTGGATGGTGGGTGTGGTCTGTGATGTGGAAGCCCCGTGGGCTCCCATATGGAAACAATGGGAAAAAGCCTTCCTGTCATTGCTACTCACAACAGAAATCCACGGCCCTGAATGTGCCTTGTCTCGAGGCTGACAGGAGAAGCATGTGGACCCTGTGAATATGTACTGGGTGCCTCAAGGTGATGTAGCACATCCCACGTGTCTGTGCAGCCCCCTATGGAACAGACCCTGGACCAGACCTCGGGTGACATGATCATGTCTGTGTGTGCCCCTGGGGGGGACAACATCCCTTGAGGTGGTTCCATCTGAAGGTAGTGCTGGACCAGTAGATGAGGAGGCCCCAGGGTGGGTCATACATGTGAAGTGGTCTGGTAACATGGCCAGATGAGGTTGGAGAGGTGGTTCTGCTGGCAATTATTCCATAAACATGCTATTTTGTCACTGTTATTGAACATATGTGGGTAGTAATAGTCTACACAATCCTGCAACATGTACAACAGCATGCATCAATATCCCTAATAACACAAAATGTCAGATGTGCAGCAATCACATAGCAAGCATACCACATGCATATATGGAACCATAGTGGCCCTGACAATGGCATGCAGGTGAATAGTCCATAACAGGCCAGCAATGATAGTGTCCACACAGTGAACATAGCTGTAGGTAAGCTGTAGCCATCCCTATTGAGTTGTGTGAACAGTTTGTTGTTGCTGATATGGTGCGGGGGGTGACAGAGATGTGTAACTATGGTAATCTTGCTGTATGAGTTGCTCAGACCTGTTTCCATCTTTATGTCTTCAGGCAGGATGTCCCATGGATGCCTACCTGCATATTCAGTGGCAGAAAATGACATTGTGCTGAACTACCTTATCCAGCACTACCCTGTCCTGCTTGGCAGGGCTGCACATGAGCAGCAGGAGTGGACCACCCTGTGGAACAATCTAGTTCACAGGGTCAATGATGTCAGCCTGCATAACCACTGATATGAGCAGGTCTGGCATCATTGTTCTGACCTGCTTTGCAATGCCTGTCGGCATGCTGCTGCAGTCTGCGGGATCACCTCGCAATGGGGGGGGGGTCATGCCATCTATCCCCGACACGTGTTGAGGAGCTCCTTGCCAGCCTCGTGGCACCTGCCCATCCACACACCCAACAACTGGCATATACCATTCTGGAGGTTGGTGCTACCCACACACCAGCTGAAGAGCGTGCAGGTAAGGCCACAGGGCACATCAGTAGACCACTGTTGCATATGCATCTGCATCTGTACAGGTAGATCATGCAGATTTGACATGTTTTATATATAATATATATATATATATATATATATATATATATATATATATATATATATATATATATAGTTTATTGCTGCATAGTAGTAATAAACAGATGTGCATAAGTTTTGTGGATGTGTACTGTTGATGTACTGTAATGCTGCACCCACCCTATAGCAATGCCACAGCTGTGGCTACTGACATCACATCTCTCACACTCTTATGTAGGTCCCTCTGGTATACCACCAAGGCAGCAGCCTGTAGCTGGTGAGTATGGTTTATGTTGATGCTTGCCAATACAACTGGCATGTAATGTCTATAGCATATTCCATGCACACATCTAACACACCTACCCATAATGCATGTAATACTTGAACATGTACAGCATGCATTATGGTATATTCCATGTACACATCTAACACACCTACCCATAATGCATGCTGTACATGTTCAAGTATTGTTGCTGTTAAATGCGCTGCATCACAGTGGTGACCATGATGGGGTATTGTAAGGGTATGTCAGATACCTGCAAGATAACTAATATCCTGTCATTGTAAAATGTGTCCACGGGGATTAACATAATGTTGGAACACATGGCCTACAGTAGGGACATGTGTGAAACATCACCCTTATACAGTGCAACAACAGTATATATGCCAGTATTACAATGGCAACTGTTACAGATCTACACTATGGCATAACGTATTACTGTGGTCAACATTATTAGCTGGGACTAGGCTGTAACACGTGGTGTTCAGTGTATGGGACACTGAAAACTGACACACATGTGTAGGCCATACTTGTCAAGCATCTGCAAAAAGGCTGAAGGTATGGAGGATGTGTCAGCATGATATACCAGTGCACTGCAGCAGAGATCCTAAGGATGCTAAGAATGTCTGTATCTGCACACATTCAGGTTCAGGAACTGTGGCAGAGCAATAGTGACAGCAGTGTGTGAACAGCAAGGGATCTGCACATGAGTAGATCTTGCAATCATGCAGAGTTGGGGGACATGTGTAGGGCAGACTGACCATACACTGGCAAATGTAGATGGCCCCATGCTAGTATACCCCTGGCAGGAATAGTGACTGCTGTAGTACACATAACAATAGGTGCAATAAACTCTCATGATAAGGGTGTGCACACATATGCACACACGTAGTGTATGCATTGCGGTCAGCATCCGCACACCTAACACATTTCGTAGACCCTGCAGGTGAATGTGCAGGACATATGTCACATATCAGGCTCATGTACTGTTAATATATGCAGTGATGTGGTCCCATGGCAGATCAAGGAAGGGTGTGTCATATCAATAAGGGTGTGTACACTCCCCATAGCCACGGTATGGTCTGACGGTTGTCAGTGTAATAGTATTGGATTGGTCATACATGGTCCGCTGATGTTGAGATCTGTAAACCAGACATCAGGCATTCACAAATGACATCTGTCCACATATCAATCCAGGTATGTGTCACTGAAAAACATAGGGGCTGTGAGCATTAGAACTGTCATAACTGACACAGTACTACACATTCAGCAATGGGTTGTACACCTGTGCGGTTTGGTGCACAGTACATGGCAGGGTGCCAAACAGGTGAACAGCAATACTGTGTACATGGGTGCAGTGTTTTCCAGGGGAAGGGGCATCACCTACAACACAGCCCATGCATCACAGACATGTATACTGTTACTAACATGGATTGACTATAGCTGCACTGCATGCTGTTGTGTACCATATGTTATGCATGTTGACAAATGGGTAATGGGAGGACTGTGTGTTCTATCTTTGTGCAACCTCACCTGTATGTGTGTGTGTGTGTGTGTTTGTGTGGGTGGTTGGTTATTTGTCTGTAGGTTTAATCTGGTGAAGTGGAGGGAGATTGATGCATGTAGGATGTGTGTGTGCATGTGTGTGTGTTTATGTGGGTGTCCCTGTATGCACATGTGTGATTGTGGGGTTGTTCATACGGCAGTACTTCCCTTTGGGTTCGTGCAGTACATGGACATGGACTGATACATGACACATCAGGAATACTTGTCTGGTATGTAATCACAGGACAGCTGATAGTATAATAAGGTCTGCAGCATGGAACATGCATTGGGAGGGAAATTGCATTCAACAGAGAGCTGAACAGCAACCCACGTATGCAGCACTATAGATGCATTGTTGGATTACTAGACAACACCAGGGTGTGTATCCATATATTACAGTTGTCGCATGATAGGTTGATTGAGCAGCATATCTGGCATATACTGAGCAATACTTACACATGACACTCCAGTGCATGACATTATGGAGTTAACGTAGTTGCCCCTCACATATAGGGGCCATGCCCACGCTGTCCGGACATACACAGGGTGAACACTGAATGACAGCAGTGAGGCCATGTAAAACCTACTCCACTCAAGTAAAGGAATGATACATTAATGAGTGATATTAATGAATGTATGTTACCAAGTGTGATGCAGGATGGGGAACTTATGGGAATAAATGTGGGACTGTCTGTAAAATCACGGACATGTAGGTATTAAGGTGGAATGTGTGTGTGTGTGTGTGTGTGTGTGTGTGTGTGTGTGTGTGTGTGTGTGTGTGTGTGTGTGTGTACTGTTATGCAATGCTGTATAGGTCCTAAAGTGCATTTATTGTTTTCCCCCACAGGTGGCGAGGTAGGTCAGGGTCCCTCCTGCTTGTAATCTGATGTTGGTGTCCATAGACACCGAAGATGATGATAATACTGTTGAGGCACGAGTGGGGTTGTCAGGGGCCAAAACTGTGCCATCATTTGACATCCCCCTATTAGCCACCCCAACCCCACACACATTTTCAGTGCCTATACATACCCCATCATCAGTGGGCATAGCAGAGGGACAGTTGGTGGCGGGTGGCAGTGCACAGGAGTGTGGTATCCATGCCTACTGTGTCTGGTCACAGCAGGCATAGCCGGATGTCTTGGAGAGCACCACATAGGCAGATGTTCCAGGGTGCTCATGGTAGGGCCAGTGGTCATCATGCCCCTGGCAGAAGTGCCACAACTGGCACCACCAGGCACATGTTTCAGGCTGTCATGGGGGCACAGGCACGTATGCTACTGTGGCTGCAGTGGGCTGCTGTCACATCTGCAAGCGACAACTTCCATGAACTGTCTAGTGCCCTCCGTGCTTATACCGAGGTCATGGATAGATGATTTGATGAGATGATGGGCCTCATTTACTGTGGTTTGTCCATGCTTGAACATGTGGTGGGAGTACAGTGATATCCATGTGGATGTATGCCAGCAACACCAACAGCTGTTAGTCAACGTGGATGTGCTAGGACACCAAGGTGCTTCCATAGTGGCAGTACCAGCCTCAGCACTGCGTGGGGTGCTGTCCACACCACATCACAGCAGGCTATGAGCAGGTAGTCCTGGCCAGTCCCAGGTAGGACCTGGTTCCAGCATACATCTATCATCATCAGAGGAGAGTAGCACATCAAGGCCTGTACCTAGACATGCCCATGGAACCCCTGGCAGGCACAGTCTGCGTGTTTGTGACTGGAGGTGGTGAAATGCACACCCTGCCAAGTATGGTATACAGCTGTCCAAAAACACCTGTATAGGGCAGCCACATGGCAGAGCTGTGGGCATGCATACCCACACACTATTCTAATACACCTAGGGCAGCCCCATACCTACACACACTACATCACCATGCCCATTTCAACTAATTACACCTCTCACCCACACACATGGTGTCAAATGTATGGCCCACCCTTGGCCTCTGGCAAACCAACAACACACCCTGTGCATATGATGATACATGTGCCACATCCCTGTCATCCATAACATTGATGCAGGTACATGCTAATATGGTTCTGATGATGACTGTACTACAGTGTACCAATGTACTGCAATGTAACATGGTGTCAGGAGTAATGTTTAATGCATACATGTCAGGTAGTGTAGCCATCCAGCAATAATGCATTATACCGGTTAGGAACACTGGGTGATTGTGGCCTCCATAATGTTATCCATTTGTGTTGTAGGTGTACATGTACCAGCAGGAGGATGGTCTGCAGTCATATTCCACAAGGGGTATGGGACTGTGGTGATACCATGCCTGTGACATATCCGGGGTACAGTTGAACACATGTCACAGGTTTGTATAACAGTTATTGCCTGTGCCACATGGACAAATTGCCCACTGAGACATGTATAATCTGCAACCTGATGTAGGCCCATCCACATACCCGCACACTCTTACTTGGCAACACTGGGACTCGACCCCTACCTAAGTATGTAGTGCTACTGAACTGTGTGGCTTTCATTGCAAACACCACACAGTGTTTAGGGTGAGGTGTGTTCCAGGTTACATGTTACATACAGAACATCCCCAGAGATGTACAATATGGTAATGGGGGATGTAATGGTTGTATATGGACAATACATAGTGTGACAAACCATCATATACACATTAACAGGCACAACAAACTAATGGGCACAGTATTTTTTAACATAAGGGGTGGCGTAAGCCACAAAAACTCTAGGCTAGGCTTATAAATGCCTTAGGGCAGATAGCCTAGTATAAACCTATGAACCTATGAACCTATGTACAGGCAGACACGCATCCAAGAGACCTGGGCCTATTGGTGCTAACTAACTTGTCCGTGTGTCCAATGTATTACAGGTAGCCTGTACACAGCACATGCATAACTGGGTTGGATTGTGGTATCAGTTACCTGTATGGTTGATGGTGACAGTGGTCACCATAAAGTGGTACATGGGACATATACCGGGTGTACCATGGTGTAATGACAGCGTACACAGCATCTGCATCCCCATTGGATATTGTACTCACTGGAACTCATGATGACACTCTGACATACTCATCATCACACCTTGCCCATGACTGAGATACAACCCATTGTATATCACAACAGTGGTACTACAGGGATATGCATCTAATGCACATGCCACAGGCATAGTAGGGTGTTGCATTTTCATGCCTTACCTATGGACAGCAACAACACTATCTGTACTACTGTGTGGCAATGCATATTGTAATAGGAGTATGCGGCCTCGGAATGCTGTACCCTACAGATATACAGACATGCACACATACGCACACTTGCCAGAACTCAATGGGTATCCCATGCCTATTGACCTATTTGTATAACACTGTTGTGCTGGTGCTGCAAGGCTCATATAGCCAGTAGGGAGAAGAACATAACAAGGTACATGTAATGTCCAATACAGCAGCAGCCACATTTGACTATGGCAGTGGGTGTTGCAGTAGTTGTGAAGGCCCTCATGGAATTCCCAACTACAAGTGTACTAACACACAGACACTGCTATCCTCAGTAATGCACATATACACATGTGTCAGTACTGGGGTGCATCGCTGCAGGTGGTCATAGCTGTGTACCTGGCTATTGTCCATGGAGAGATGAGTTGTGTAGGGAATGTGTTTACAGTGGTATCATGCCACCTGCCATGTGCCAGCAGGCAATCTATCAACAGAGACCACTGTGGTGACCCTCAGGGTGAGTGTGACATGCATCAGCCAATCCTCTGGGTGCCTCCTGCACATGGCCACTGAGGTGGGTCTATATCACTTTGACGAAATGGCAGAAGTTCTAACACCATATCTTCGAACTTCTAACCTCGAAGTGCAAAATCATTGAAGGCTTAGAACAGTGATTTCTTTCCCAGGGAAAAATATTGCTGTTCCAAGAAACACACACACAGCACAAGCACACCAGAAAAACAGCAATCCACACACATACACTTAAAATTCTATATCTAACCCTACACTAAATGGTACATACACTACTATCTATCCACTTACCTTAACCCAAACCCTAACCCTAAGGTCCGTCACTATCGCACACTGACCTGACCCGCGCCCTAACCATAACTCACATATCCAGCCCTAACTCTAAAGTCTGTCGCTATCGCACACCCACCTTACCCGCGCCTTAACCCTAACTCACCTAACCCACGCCCTAACCTTAATGTCTGCACAATCGCTCACTTACCTGAATCCAACCCATAACTTTCCACTACAGTGCTGCAAATAGTGAAGCCGCAGAAATGGCTAACCCAATTCTTTCCCTGGGAAAGAATTTGGTGTTCCACAGCTTTGTGATAATCAGTTTTCGAACTTCACAGTTCTAACATATGGTGTTCGAACTGCTGAAGTTTCAACAAACTGATAGGAATCTACTGAGGTGATGCAGATGACATGTATACAACATGTATTACAACACATGGTTAGTGTCTGTGATGGAGACCTGTACCCAAGCATGTTCTGTTGACTGTGGTAGTGTAGTGGAGGTACCTGTGGCATGTGATGCATACGGGGTGTTGTCTCCTATATGTGCCAGTTATTACACAGCTGGGCAGAAATGTCAGTGTCAATCACGCATAGGTTGCATGTACATATCCAAGCTGGATACCTGCCATCTGCACATCTGTACAGGGAGTTACAGACATCAGCTTGGCAAGTAGCTATGCAGTAGGATGAATGTGTTGACAGATAGATGTTTGACAACAATATGTCTGCCATTACATGTTGGAAGCCCTCACTAACATGTGCTGTACAGATGGTAGTCTACAGTTACATTCCACATGTCAGGTCATTATTCAGTAGGGGATATATACTGTGACACAGCTCACACACCAGGCACACGACAGTGAGGTCTCAGAGTCCAGTTATGCTTGCATGTGTGCTTGTTGTCAGTACTACATTTAGCACTCTACTCTTGCCTGGGAAAGCACTGTCAACAGTAGTACTGCCGTGATACACTACATGCCAGTGTGACAGCATGTACCCTGGGTTAATACCCCTGTATGTAACACATTCACATGGATAGCAGTGCTGTACAGGTCTCATATACTTGTGTGCCCCAGGCATGACACTCACACCCCTTGCTACTGTAATGACAGCACATAGACACATGTATTGTACATGGCATTATGTGCACTTATTACAGATATCATTACCCTGCTATGTTATCAGACTGGGTGGTGAGCAATGGTTACCAGGGCTAAGCCATGCTTAGCAGGTGTCAGCATTGCTGTAATATAACAGCTAAGCAGATTTGTGCACTGGTAAGCAAAGCCTACACGATGTAAGCCCTCGTACATTTAACCTAGCTTAGCACCACTTAGCTTCGTGCAAACCCATGCAAACAGGCTTAAAAGTGCTCAAAACCACCTTACCCACTCTGTATCCAACAGCCCCTGTTCTGTCCAGCAAAAATTACACAGCCCTTGCAGGTCTTTAACCCATGACCCTGTACACTATAGTCACAACAGTTAACCACTACACCATGACCACTGAGAAGACAGTTATTTTTCCAATATATCTGTCACTACACATATTGATTAGTACTGAACAATTCCTTTGACTTCCACAATTGTGTAGTACTTGTTATTGATATTACTGTTGCACAACATATGTTGTTATATCAAAATGTACACATATCAGATACATATAGTGAGCTACATCTGGGAAGGTATACACAACCGTGATGTTTACACATGACAGGAATATGGATATATACATATACATATACATATGTTGATATATGTGTACATGTACATACACATGTATATTCATACATATGTCTGTCTACACATCTGTATAGTGCATCATATATATGGCCATTTGTAGATCTCTTTGCATATATATATATATATATATATATATATATATATATATATATATATATATATATATAGATAGATAGATATATATGCATGCACATCCTTTGTGTACAGATATACTTATTTATGTTGATATATATGTAGATATCTATAACTATATGTGCATACATATCTATTCAGATATACCTATTTATGTCGATATATATGTAGATATCCATAACTATATTTGCATATGTATCTATATCTGTATATGTGTAGACATATATTGATGTGTATATGTATATATTTGAGTGTTTATATGTATATATATATGTATATATATATATATATATATATATATATATATATATAATATATATATATATATATATATATATATATATATATATATATATATATATATATCCATATATGTATGTAGATATGCATATGTGTATATATATCTATATAGATATATAGATAAATATAAATATATATATATATATATATATATATATATATATATATATATATATATATATATATATATATATATATGTTTACCATATGTCCAGAACATGGAGTGGAGTCCTACCTCAGCACCAATAGTCCCAACCTTTTAGTGTTAGGGGATGTCATGTATGTATTGCAGGTATATATGTAGACTGTTGCTACTGTAATAGGTGTTGTCTTAACAGACATGTTGTGTGTGAGAGGTCACATCTGCTTTGGACATGTGCGCCATTGACTACTGACAGACATCCTAAGGACATCATAGTACAGTACCTCTGCTAGCACAGGAATGATCCTGTGGACTACATCAGAGATATGACCAATATATGTGGACAGTCTGGCACTCTGTGGTCAGTCCAGACATGTATACATATCCCCTCTATATGAGACATGTGGACCACTCCTCCCAATGTGGATGTTAATAGCTATGTACATGGGTATATCACGTAAATACTGGACTACATATGCCCACACAGTTTATGCATGCACACACACCAGTCTGTCCTGACACATAATACCTGGTAGTGCAGAGGTCACATGGCCACATACTACCCAGTAGCTAGTGACATACATCTGTACAGAATCCCACTGCTTTGTCAGAAATACACAACAGTTATGGTGGCCTGGCAGCAGTATGTCTTGCAAATAACTGGACATAAGAGCACACTTGGTAATTACACTAGGCTGCTAGGCATGTCACAAAGCACTGTGCAAACTACGGGCATACTGCCACAACACTGGACTACATTTTGTATGGGGAATACACATGTACCTGTCATTATAGCAGGCTCTATATGCATGTCACATCACAGAGTAACTGACACCTGTGAGAAAGTGCATACCCACAACCAATGTAAACACAGCCACATATTGTACAGAAGCTTAATATGACACTATATGGACTGTCTGATAAACACCATCCTCATATGTGCCACTCACACACTAACCTTACATACACTGGGTTATAGCACAGTGTGCTCCGATGGCTGTCTGTGGTATGGGACACATGTCTGTCTGGCCCTACAGACATGTGAGTCGATAAGGTGCCATATACTGGAGCAGCATGTAACATTAGATAGAGCAGGACCAAGAACAATGGCATCTACCACAGTATATGCACAGCCCAAGATGTGTGTGTGCAATACACATACTGTCAACAATCACCCTAAGTACAGAGACCCCAGTACTGTACACACAACCTCAGAATGCCCAATTTATGTCCTCAAAAACAATACCTACTATACATAACATGTCTAGCAGTCTGATATCTGACTGGCTTGTTATAGTGTATGATGTCAATAAAGGTGTACAGAACATATGCACCTCTTACTGCATGACATATGTACAATGATTGACAGATTTGTTTCCTGGAGCTATGAACACTGGCCCAATATTGGCATGTTGCTGTGATAACCTCATACATTTACTGTCATACCAGGGTTTGTTGTGACATATGTCCTATGAGGGATATGAAGTCAGTAACTCACATGGCTGTCACCATGTACAGACTGCAATCCTCACACTATGCTTCTGCAGTTCTCAGATAGGCATTCTGTGAATAACACAAGAAACAAAAGGCTTCACACACTTCCCAGTCTGCAGATGACCCTACAGGTGGGAGTTTCCTCAAAAACATAGCACTGTTATGACAGGTATTAAAACATGTAGACCAGCCATATCCTCACACAACCTGTTAAACTGACATTACTCCAAATGCAGAATAGCAACACTTACATTCTGTAGGCATGTCTGGTACATCCCCCGCCTGTCTTTTGGCCTGTTTCCACAGTGTATGTTGTTAGAGGTAAATCCCAAAACCATATGTGATGATGTTTTCCAAACACCAGATCTAGGCCCTGCTCACACTGAATGAAAAGGCCCAACACCAACATGATGTTCCTAGATATTGGAGTGTGTTTCCATGCAATAGGCTATGGGAATGTTACCATAGCTGTTCCACATGCAGTCAGCTAGAGGAGGACTACAATTCATGCAGAGGCCATCAGCTGATCATGAGCATCACTTACAAAACACAATCTGCTGCCTAAGCAACACAGGTGTATTTCTACATATCCACCAGAGAGGGGGTGAGAGAGACAGACAGAGACAAAGTAAGTCAGGGAGGGGGTGGGAGAGTAAAAGCTAAACAAGTTTGTGTCACACACCTACCAGTACAGGGTGTCAAACCCCTGACTGACTATGTATTGCTATCACATGTCTATGTGGTTATTGCATACACCACATAGCTTGCATGCTGGGGAGCTGTCCAAATGTATATGTGATGGTGAGTGACATCTGCAATAGTGATATTGTAGCAATACAATATGTGTAGTACACATGCCTGTACACATGAACAGGTGTCGGTGTCAGCACAGCCACACTCTCTCAAGAACTCACACACATTGACACACTTGGCAGAGTCAGGAATACACTTCATAACTAGTTAGTTTGCCACAATACAGTAATGCGCAGGTATCACATGCATCACAGGGGTTATCCAGAAGTTATATGGGAAAAGGGTATGTGAAGGTGTCTGACATCAAACAGCGTGCTTCAGCATGCCAATGAGAGTTGTAGTGAGTGTGAATGTGGTTGAAAGCATCATACACCACACACACACAGACATAGGGTGCCAGTACTGACATGCATGGGTGCATTGCTACATGGGTGTGTAGTGGTTGACTGTGCCAGAAGGCTATATGGCTAGGTAAAGGGTATACCTTGGCATAAGGCCATATGACAGTGGCCTGCAGTGTGGCTCAGGGGTATAGTGTCTGGATTGACCCGCACAGGTGGGTATTGTATTCACCATCCAGTCACCTGAGTTACTATTGTGTGTGGCCAGTGCTGTGCAATGCTTGCCATGTATGTGTTTTATAGTCCATGACATGGACAGTGTCTGGGATGTGCACATGTCCCACATGCATGTACAGTGACATGTGGAACTGTACCTGGGGTGTCTGGCCCATGTTGTGTACACAGATTGTTATCATCAGATGTGCCAGTCCTAGCCTCATGTGTCAGGAACTGGTAATGGACACCAGCTTGAACCTGCACCTACATTGATAGCATGATACAGGTATTCCATGGTGTCAGTGGCATCTGTCCATACAGAGCTTGTATTTAAGGCATGGTATGTCCTTTGTGCATCACATTTAATGGCAAAACAGTTGTTGCAGGCATCCAGTGGGGAACATAGTGAAGCCGCACTGTCTGCAATTACATGCCTTTTCTACTGATGAACAGGGTCCCATGCCCTCTGTAGTCCACTGCAATCACACCATGGTTACTATCTGTGGGCAATATGCAGGGTACTACCAACATAATGTTTGTTGCCTAGGCAAGTGTGTTTGTGTATGAAAAGTGGGTTGAGAGGGTTCTCTGGGTAATACAAGGGTTGCTTACTTTGTTCGCCAGGCCTTGATGTCACATATAGGGGTATAGATTGGCACCCCAGCCTCTCAGCTATTTGACATCTGTTATCCTTGTAAGGTGGACATTGTGACATATAATAGGGCCACCATATAAGAAATTTGCAAAACCCACTCCACAGTGAGTCCAGTTGTTACACACTCACAGCCACCTCCATACAGGATATGAATGACAAACACAGACACACACACACACACACACACACACACACACACACACACACACACACACACACACTAGCCATGTCTGGGATTAGAACTCCTACCTAACTAGTTTATCACACTACAGCATTACGCAGTTATAGGACGTTCCACAGAGATAACTGGTCCCTGCCTTTCCCAAAGGTGTATTTCATTGGAATTGACATCAGCAGGCTTGCCAAAGTAGGTCAATGGAGGTTATAGTGACTGTGAATGGCCTCAAAAGCATTGCACCCTACACAGACAAATAAACCCACACACAAAAATCCACACTCGCCATGTCTGGGGATGGAACCCCCACTGAACTGTTATATCACACTACAGCATTATGCTGTTACAGGATGCACCACAGAGATTAACAGTCTACTCTTTCACCAAAGGTGTATTTCAAAGTGAATGGCATCAGCAGGCTTGCCAAAGTAGGGCATTTGAATTGTAATGAGTGTGACTAGCCTAAAAAGCATTGCTCCCTACACAAACAGGGGCACACACACACAGTTACTATGTCTAGGATTAGAACTCATACCTAACTAGTTTATCACACTACAGCATTACACAGATATAGGACGTACCACAGAAATTACTGGACTACTTTTTATCCCAAAGGTGTATTTCAAAGTGAATGACATCAGCAGGCTTGCTAAAGTAGGGCATTTAAATTGTAATGAGTGTGACTAGCCTAAAATGGATTGCTCTTTACACAGGTAGGGGCACACACACACATACACACACACACACACACACACACACACACACACACAATTGCCATGTCTGGGATGAGAACTCTTACCTAACTAATTTATCACACTACAGAATTATGCAGTTATAGGCTGCGCCACAGAGATTACTGGGATAAGCCTTTCCCAAAGGTGTATTTCAAAGTGAATGACATCAGCAGGCTTGCCAAAGTAGGGCATTTGAATTGTAGTGAGTGTGACTAGCCTAAAAAGCATTGCTCTCTACACAGACACACACTTGCCATGTCTGGGATCAGAACTCTTATCTAACTATTTTATCACACTACAGCATTACGCAGTTATAGGATGCATTACAGAGAGTATTGGGCTAGTTCTTTCCCAAAGGTGTATTTCAAAGTGAATGACATCAGCAGACTTGCCAAAGTAGGGCATTTGAATTGTAGTGAGTGTGACTAGCCTAAAAAGCATTGCTCCCTACACAGACAGACACACACACACACACACACACACACACACACACACACACACACACACACACACACACACACACACACACACACACACTTGCCATGTCTGGGATTAGAACTCCTATCTAACTAGTTTATCACACTACAGCATTATGTAGTGATAGGACACGCCACAGAGTTTATTGGGCTATTCCTTTCCCAAAGGTGTATTTCAAAGTGAATGACATCAGCAGACTTGCCAAAGTAGGGCATTTTAATTGTGTGTGTGACTAGCCTAAAAAGCATTGCTCCCTAGACAGACAGAGACACACACACACACACACACACACACACACACACACACACACACACACACACACACACACACACACACACACACACACACACAGTCACCATGTCTGGGATTAGAACTCCTATCTAACTAGTTTTTCACACCACAGCATTATGTAGTGATAGGACACACCACAGATATTATTGGGCTATTCCTTTCCCAAAGGTGTATTTCAAAGTGAATGACATCAACAGACTTGTCAAAGTAGGGCATATGAATTGTAGTGAGTGTGACTAGCCTAAAAAGCATTGCTCCCTACACAGACAGAGACATACAGACATGCACACACAGTTGTCATGTCTGGGATTAGAGCTTTTACTTAGCTAGTTTATCACACTACATCATTACACAGTTATAGGACATGCTACAGAGATTACTGGACTTTTCTTTTCCCAAAGGTGTATTTCAAAGTGAATGACATCAGCAGGCTTTCCAAAGTAGGGCATTTGAATTGTAGTGAGTGTGACTAGCCTGAAAAGCATTGCTCCCCAGATAGACAGAGACATGCACACACACTTGCCATGTCTGGGATTAGAACGCCTACCTAACTAGTTTATTACACCTCAGCATTACACAGTTATAAGATACACTACAGAGATTACTGGGTGATCCCTTCCCCAAAGGTGTATTTCACAGTAACAGATATCAGCAGGCTTACCATAGTAGGGCTATGGAGAGAGCAGTGTGTGTGCATGGGCCATAACCCATTCATCTAGAGGTAGACACACCACGCTCAGGCACATGCAGGCTTGTATTCCGCAAGTATGTGTATACAACTGCTAGACTACTGCCTTGTATAGTCATGTTGCACAGCTAGCACTAGCACCACAGATTCTTTAATGCGGAGGGATACCATTGGCTAATTTCTACAGTGAGTGACATTTACGCATCATGGAGTTGTAGCCATTTGGCTGTGTGCTAGGTGGGACAGGCCTTGTGATGGAAGGTTCTTTGTCACTTTCACTCTCTTCTATACATCTATGTATGTGTACTTTTGGCATATTATAGTGTGTTGTCCTTGGATATATGTGTGCATTCCTATCCAAAGTGTGTGCAATGCATGACTGGTGCATACTGAGGAGTGTATGCACTAACATCTGCAACTGTAAGATATGTATGGTCCATTGTTGTGGGCTTCATTTCTCTAAGTGTGTGAGTATGCCCAGTATGACCTTTCAGTATGTGTTGTCTGACATTGCCTTCATTTCTGTAAGTGCGTGAGCATGCCTAGTATACCCTTCTGTATTAAATGTGTGGATCTATTCCAGGTAGACTGTACTCCAGTGCAGACCTTTGTATTCTACACCTACAGCTAGCAAACTGTTTCTGCAGGATATCTGTAGATCAGGTGGAATTATGGGGTCAAACTGTGCAAAGGATAGTGGGTAATGTAGGTGATTGTGTCTGTGCTGCTTCTGCTACATGGTACTGGTGTTAGCAGAGATATTAAGACATGTGTACTGTTATACGCTGCGATGTTTTATGTCCTCAAGTATTGTCAGGTAGACATTTTTGCTTGCAGTGATGTCTTGGGGAACACAGGGTGAATGCAGCTGTGTTGAGTATTGTGGTCAACCGCTTACATATTACTGAAAAGTGATGCCATTCTAGAAGGGGAGCTGCAGACACTTGGTGCTGTGTCTGTGTATCCAGTTCAGCACCTTGGTACAGTGATGGCAGAGGATCCCATACTTGTATATCCATCAATGTGACAGTATGGCCTTAACGTGCTGTGGCAATACCTCACAGCTGTACAGATTCACACAGGTTACCCAGAGGCAGGGGTCAAATGTCAGGGCATTACCCCTACTGTGGTGTACAGGCAGGTTTGTAGCCACCCATTTTTGTGTTTGCAGCCAGGGATAGTATGTGCACACGGCTGTGTTTTGACTTTGCACATTATATGCTGCCCATGCTCCCACCCCCCTCTATTATTCTATCCTATTCCATACATTGTGCAAACATTCTCTGATGCTTTCCCTATAGTTATCACCTCATCACAGCTGTGTTTTGGTGCTGGTCTACAGTTCATGCTGTGGGACATGGTGGACATGTTACCGTAGTTTGTCCACATGGCCTTGCATATGGGTTATGTGGAGTGTGTTATGATGTTATTTTGGTCTCCATGACATAACATACTTTGGCAGTACGGGTGAGGCGAGGTCTTTGGCAGAGGCCTGTAGGCCATTTGGTGGTGATGCAGGCCAGCTGTAAAAGGCCATTGCACTCTGTCACTCCTACAGGGGTGACAGGGTATGTGTGCCAGGTGTTCATGCCAATACTTTCTATCAGTATTGATCAGGTGGTGTGGATGCTGGCAGGGTGCTGCTTACAGCTAGGGACACACCTGCATGGGACACCTGCACTGCATGCTGCATTCTTTCACTATTGCCATATATAGGTGGGGGTCATATTGTACCCATTCTGAACAGAAGGGATAAGACCGGAGAGGTACCTGTGGGTTGTGTTAGGGTGAGCTGGGTGCATGTGTGCTATGGCTATGGACACTACTTCATCTGACTCACAGATATGTATGGGGCATTCCAGTTATGCTGGCTTGTGCAGGGACATCAATGTTTCTCAGTACATCAGTCCTATCACCTTTGTGATCTGCAAGTGTTTGGCCAGATGACATCGGTATTCGCTACTACAAGCCCAGATAATGTGATGCATACCTGTATGTACAATTCCAAGGGTGCGTCCATTTCATGGTTACACATTACACACTGTATGTCGGGGGTACTTTTCTCTGTGTACTGCTTGTATATCTAGCCCAACAGTCATGCCATGTCCATCTTTCAGATGGTGACACATTACCGCAAATAAAATCGCCACTAATTCCAAGGACAACCACAAAGCATTCTATAGATATGTCAAGAATCACAATGGCAACACCCAGATCTGCTCTGAGTTACAGCACAAAGGCATGAAAATGACAGAACCAACTGATATTGCCAACATCCTGGCAGGTAGGTTCAGTGCTAACTTTACTCTCCCCACCCCATAAAGGGCCCATATCTATACAGGAAGAATGCAGAGTCCCTGTAATCACAACTACACAGGCGAAAGCTGCACTCTCTAAAGCCAAAAACACAGCATCCATGGGACCGGACAACATCCCAGGCTGCGTTTTACATGAACTTCAGAATGAACTGGCTCCCCACTTAAGCACCATGTTCAATAATAGCCTCACATCAGGCTTTGTGCCCACTGAATGGCGCACAGCAACAGTTATCCCACTCCACAAAGGGGGAGCCACCACTGATCCCGGGAACTATAGACTTATTAGCCTGATGAGCCTGGTCTGAAAAGCCATGGAACGTATCATCATGGAACTCATAAACAAAGACATTGGTAACCTCCAAACTCTGGATCCCACCCAGTTCAGGTTTGTGAAAGGCAGATCATGCCTCCTGAACCTGATCGACTTCTTTGAGGCAGTCACCAAAGCTGTAGATGAGGGTAAGGTGGTTCACACAGCCTATCTTGACCTTGCCAAGGCTTTCGACACCATCCCCCATTCTGGAATTATAGCTAAACTCAATAAACTAGCCATAAATCCCTACTTCACAAGATGGGCTGCCAACTGGCTCACTGACAGAACCCACACTGTAAAAGTTGCAGACTCCAAATCTGACCTCAAACCAGTGACAAGTGAAGTACCACAGGGTTCCGTCCTGGGACCGCTCCTGTTTGGTATCTACTTCTCTGAAGTACAGGCTAACACAGAAGGCCTCTGGCTAACGAAGTTCGCAGATGACTGCAAACTAGGAGCCATAGTCAAGTCCCCAAATGATGTGAACATCTTACAGAAGGGCCTCTCTGAGACAGATGCCTGGTGTCAGAGCCATGGCCTCAAGCTCAATGCCAAAAAGTGCAGTGTCATCCCCTTTGGTAAAAACTCTGTACCCATGAACTACCACATAGGCAGCAATCTACTTTAACACCGAATGCGTGATAAGAGACCTTGGGACCCAGGTGGACAGTAGTCTTTCCTTTGATAGTCACATTGCCTCAGTAGTCAGGAAGTCCTTCTATGTGGCACACCTCATCACAAAAGGGTTCTCATCCAGGAAAAAAGAGGTCATCATTCCCCTCTACTCGACACTCATTAGACCCACTATAGAGTGCAACGCCCCTTTTGGAATGTACCTCACAAGACATCTGCAGCAGCTGGAAAGGCCACAGAAGTACCTCATAAAGAGGAATACTGGACTCAAACAAATGCCCTACACTGACCGCCTCAAAAAACTCCAGCTTTACTCCATAGCATATCGCCTACTCAGAGGTGATCTCTGCCTAACATATAAACTATGTCAAACCCAGAGCTGTTGGACATGCTACACCTAAAGAAATCCCAATTTTTCCGAGCTACATGCTCCAGGGACCTAAACCTTGTCACCACAATAAACAGGACATGCTGGAGGGATAGATTCCTATCCCAGAGACTTCCCATTCTCTGGAACAGGCTACCCATCTATGTCAAGCAAAGTTCTTCATTAGCACTCTTCAAGAAAAATCTTGATGAGTGGATGGGAAATAGGAAATACACCCCGGGGATCACTTCTGTGTCTCTGCTTGACAGTGGCACAGGAAAATAACTTTCTTGGGTGGTGTAAGCCAGGGAACCTTGTTGGTTAGGCTTACGTAGGCCCTTGGGCCGATAGCCTAGTACCTACCTATGAACCTATGAACCTATACATTTACAATGGCTTACTGCTAGAAAGTGTTGTACTGGGGAGCATTGTCTTTGGCACTGCAGTTGTAAGGACTTGGCCCTGTCATTGGCACTAGTGGGCCATGACCACCAGGTCAAACCTCAACATGCATGCATACTGACCACTCTCACACAATATGAAACACACACCAACCTAACACACGCATACCTGCATATTGTACAAATGCTACAATCTATCCTGCTACCTTGGCCACCTCGGGTCATCTGTGCTCCACTGCTATTATACCTACACATACATGTTACTACATGCCTACATCGGATTGGAGGGGTGGCACACCTGCTGTTACTACATTTCTACATAGGATTGAGGGGTACACTTGACTGTTACAATGTGTTTACATTGGATTAGGGGGGCACACCAGACTGTTACTACATTTCTACATAGGACTGGGGGTGGAGAACACCTGACTGTTTCTACATGTCTACATAGGATTGGGGGGGCACATCTGACTGTTTCTACATTTCTACACAGGATTGAGGGGCACATCTGACACTTGTACACATTTGCTATGACTGTACTGGTATGTCAGGTACTCAATTTCATTCTGTATTCTAACCTATCATGCTGACTAGAGGCATATCAGTGTACTACAGGTCTTAGGTTTGATTGACCTACATATCAGTTTCTGACATCTTACCCTTCAGAACTAACATCCCACTGCCTGACCTGATGTAGTCTGTCTGTATAGGCCTGGGGGGGAGGTTACCCATAGCCATCATTCAGGGGCCTTAGCACAGCCTGTGTTTCTGTTTGTCTACATTTGTCCTGCTGGCTGAGACTGTTGTTGGGTATGTGAACCTCCCTGACTGCCATGTATGTGTCATATGGACACACATGTGGCCCAGCACATTTCCTGTAGTGGGTTTTGTCACTATGTGTAGTACTGGCTACTATGGTGACACCAGTATTTGTTACAGATCTCATGCTGCCTTTATAGGTGTTTACTATCTGCTGGCATCCCATTCAGCCACCCACTTCCCTTGCATGCTCACATCCATACCATAGATACAAGTAACAACACATACTACTCCATTCGGCAATTGGTAAGAAGATTGACTTACCTTGTGGGTGTGCCAGTATTGAGGATGGTGCTGGAGAGCTGCCTATGTTGGATGCACATAGTACGCTACCTATACATGGTTGAGCACAGGTAGTGTCATGTTTGGTATCCCTTTTACTGTATGTGTGCATCAGAGAGAACTATCATTCTCTGGGTCCCTCCTGTGTCAGAGTATGTGCGATGCATTGCCTCTTTGCCAAGGCCAGGGCATGCTGGGCATGCCTCCTTCTGCGTACTGGGGCAGGCTCAGGTTGTTCCTCCTCTGAGTCACTCTGTGCCTGTGCAGGCCTTGGCAATGGTGGGTGGCTGTGTGGCACTGCCCTGTGCTGTTCCTGCTGCAGCTGTTTACACAGGATCATACTGAGTAGCATGGCACATATGATGACAATTTGAGTACATGTAGCTGAGGAGTACTGCAAGGCTCTACCAGATGTGTCCAGATACTGGAACTGTTACTTGAGCATCCCAAACACATGCTCTATTATAATTATGGTCTGTGCATGTGCCTCATTATGGGGTTCTTGTTCGGGTGTGTGTGCATTTCTGAAGGTTGTCATCAGCCACGGCTCCAGTGAGTAACCAACATCCCCCACTAGGTGACCATGAGGGATGTCCCCATTGGCAAATCTCTGGTACAGCTGCATCAGATGCCAGGTGTGGGAATCGTGATAGCTTCCAGGGCAGCCAGCACACACATTCATTATCATGCCCTGGGCATTGCACATGACCTGGCAGTTGATGGAGGGGAAGCCCTCGTTGTTAATGTAGACCATACCCCGCTCCTCAGGTTGTGCTTTGATGCATATGTGCATGCAGTCTATAGCACCCACTACCTCAGGGTAATCTGCTATTTGGTGGAAGAGACACATATTGCTGGCCAATGTCTCACGGGTTTTGGGGAAGTATACGTGCTCACCGGCATATGCTCACATGGCATCCAGAAACTGGTGGAGTACCCAGGATGCTGATGCTTGTGAGATCCCCATGATTTCCCCAGTTGGCCTTTGGTAGGCACCTGTGGTTAGTATTCTTAGGCCTATACATATGTTGGTATCCACTGGGATGTGTTCCCCTCTGTTAGTTCTGTGTGTCAGGCGTGGCTGGCACAGCTCAACAGTTTGCTGTAGGAGGTCGCTGTCCACCCTACAGTGCTACACCATACCCAGCTCATGTAGCCCCTGGTAGGTTACCCTGGGTCTGTACACTCTTCTCTGTCTCCTCACTGTGGGTTGGTCAACAGCATTCCCATCCTCACCACTCTCAGCCTCTTCCACATGTTGATGTATGATAGCTACTGCAGCCCTATCATTTTGTTTTTTTTTGTTTGTTAAAATTTCCCCACTTGTATACACTGGTGGTATAGAGTATGTGGGAAAAACCAGAGGGAAAGGTGTTTGCATAATTTACAGTAGTGTTCTGGGCAGGGCTGGTCTGCTACTTGTGTAATTGGCTGATTCTGATACATTTCACCTGCCAGCTATGCTAGTTCTCCCTGATTACCTTCCTACTGCTGTTTTCCCTTCACACTGCTTTCCTATTTAAGCCCAAGGGAGCACCGCACAAACACTGTGCTCAGATATACACAGAGCTGCTATTTCCTGGTTTACTTTTTTTTTCTTTAAAACCTGGTGCGTGGCACGCACACCCACTTAGGCAATGTAAAGAGTGGTAGGCAGCCTCAGACACACCCCCTTGCTTAGCTCTGTTAAGCTAAGGGCAAATCCAAGCCACAGGGCTCTAATACACTTACAGTATGCCTGACACACACCCCTATGATGTCAGCTAACTCCTAGGCTTGCACCAAGCTATTCCTGCTCTTCCACTGTTGGGTGCTGACTAGCTCTGAGGGGAAATCTGTGTTTCAGTATCATTCCCCTCATTTGCATAGGATTGCCTGCTGATGCATAGTTACAGGTCCCACACTGAGCCTCCCACCTTAGCAATCACTATTCACTGGCCATGTTGTCTTCTGCCTGCCTTTGAGTATAATGGAAAAATAGTGATTTTGGTTAGAATGCTTATTTCAATTTTTTTTTTTTTGCCCGATGTCATTTGCACGCAACTGCCCTATGCTTAAACAGCCGAAATCGACTAAATAATAAATAAAAGTTATTTATTTATTTTTTTAATTATTTTCCATGCCAATGGCCATATATTTGGCCATTGGCATGATTTACTTGTTATATACACCCTTTATTTGGAGCTGTCATGGCTCCGTTTTGTAGTTTGCAGAAATGTACTCAGTTATTAATGGAGTACATTTCTGCAGATTACACTAGTCCTGCACGGCCGGCTGACAGCTTCCTAGGTTACAAATTCACCTCATTTGCATGGATTTCACCTGCAAATGGGGCAATTTGCATACAGGAGCTGTGTCTGGCAGGACTAGTGCAGAAGCGCTCGTGCATGTCCCTGCAGCTTATTCCTGGATCGCACGACAGATATATTGCTGCTGGAGCTCCTGCACTAGTCCTGCACACCGTACAGGGCTTGCTGAATCCTGGGGATTATATCACATTATAACCATTTCTCTGGAACAAGGGTTTAAATACATCAGCCCCTTTCCAGATCCAGTAAATAACAAACCAATAGTAATCAAGATCATATGCATATCTCTCAACTGTTTTCACATTAATGCCTGCCTCCATTCACAGTTCAGGAGAACTGTTTCTTTTGAAGTACACTTTATTTACATTTTATGACTTGTTAGTTAACTGAATTGTGAAGTTACATTTCTATTGCTGTTTCATGCATTTCCCTTCCTTTATCTACTTTATTATATTTTCAGAGAAAGGGTCATAAAATTGCACACATTTAGCTGTATTACCTATATGAAACAAGAGTGAAAAACATTACTGGCACCCCCCTGACGTCACAAGTCTTTCTGCTTAAAAAACTTCAAGCAAGTCTTTATAGGCTTCCTTCAAGAATCAAAGTTTGATACGAGAGTGCACTCTTTTTGTACATTGCCCTATACATTTTCTCAACAGACAATCTACATTAACATTAGCAATACCACTCCAGTGCTTAATCATTATGTTATAAGACTGCAGGACTAAACTCCATATAAGAAGTATCTATTCTGCCCATTTGCTCTATGTATTTTGAAAGGGTTATGATCTGTAAGCACCGTAAACTATCTGCCATAATGCAGGGTTGTAGCTTTTTGCAGAGGTCAGACTAGGCCCAGACAGTCCTTCTCTGTGACTGTTTAGACTTCTCAATGGTTTGAAATCTGTGTTCAAGTACACAACATGGTGCCCCTCTCCCTCTGAGAAAACGTGGTTAGGTATAGCATACATTCCATAGTTAGAAGTGTCTACCTGTACAATGGATGTCTGACTATAATCAAGGCTGGCTAATGAAAATGCTGTCCTCTTTTGGGCTGCATATGTCAAGGTCACCTACCAACAACTCTTGGTCAAGTCATTAGTGGTTAGTCACTGATTACAAACCCTTTCAAATGCCTGTATAAAGCTATTACAATCATCATCCTCCTCTTTATGCTTCAGAAAATGAGCTGATTCTTTAGGGGCATGTCTTGTCCTAACTATAACTCATATGTATCTACTGAAATATTATCATCTCTAGTTTATATTTGCCCTACTACTCTTTTTTTTCTGACTCCAGCTGCTGAATTTTGTCAGCTGTTGCAAGTTCAGTGGATCTCATTTTAAGGTCAATGTATGAAATTCCAGTTTGGTTGAGGACCTCCTGGAATAAAAGATGTTGTCCTTTGTCTGGCTCTTGTACAACAATAGCTTCTGCAAGGTTGTCTCCAGGCTGCATTCCAGATAGACGCAAAGTCATATCTTTAGACATATTGACATGCTGGATCCCCTTTGCTTTGCACTCCCATGTCACCTGTGCCACAGACGTTTTTGCACAGTTGTCATAAGAGCTCATTTTCTGTTTACTTTTCTAAAGTAAGCTGACTAAAAATGAAATAACTGCAGTGCACAATCAAATCTTTTTATAGTTTACCTTGTGGCTGACAGGATGTACACATGCCTATGGTAACAAAACTGTATTAGGCTGAGAAAGTTCAATTCCAGTATCATCAAATGTGACCCAGGTGGCAATGTGGCTGCTGAATAGGCCCTGAAGGCTCAAACATGTAGTGCAGAGGCAGAGAGGATGCATAGCAGATGTTTTTGTGTAAGACGAGTGCAGTTCTCACCAGTAGAAAAGCAGCTCCTATACATCACTGAAGCTGCCCTTTTGGAGTTATAATGAACCCTTTTCAAAGCATAGACATTTGAGGCACTTGCAAGTAATTCCCAAAAGTTGGTCATTGTTTGCTATGGTAGTACTTCAACATTCTGATGGTGGACATCAGTAATGAGAAAAGCTATCAAGTTGAAAAAAAATAGCCTTCCATGTAGTGTTAACAGGTAGGGCACCCAGTTGAGACTGATAGGTAATTACAGGCCAGAAAGGCTGCAGCAGTTGCCAAAGCAAATAAACAGGCATGCAAAGAGTTTGATACCAAGAGGAATGAAATTCAGGTGGTCTCAAAGAGGTTCTGCAAAACCATCACTGATTGGAAGGATAGAGCAGGATATTGCTAAGGTTATTTATTTATCTATTGGCTTCCCAGGCTCTACCTGACCCAAGTCTGGGGCTAGTGAGGAGGCTGAAGGTGCTGGTGCAGTTTCATACTGTTGCTGGAGAACATGGCCAAATTCTACCACCCTGGTGCTGCTTTGCTAGCTCAGATACATGCTTTTTAGAGGTGCTCGGGTATTTCTGTGCTTGCACAACCTCCTGACCAAGCAGTATACCACTTACAGTATGAAGATAACCAGGCTCATAATGGTGCTATTGTCAAAGTGAGCATATGCTGCCTCACTGCACCACCCCAGGATGGGTGAGTCAGCATTGGCTACTCACTGTCATTCATCCCAATCTGGTCCCTTCATCACCAGTGCTATTAGTCAAGCATGGGTCATCCAGGGAGCAGTCATAGCTTTATCTCTCTGTGCCATGAGGCTGGATGATATTGCCCAGATTGTTGTCAACAAGGAGGATAAATACTGATGTCATCTGCAGGCATTACATAGCGTTTTTTTTTTTGAACATCGTGGTTATGATCAGTTTTTGAGAGCAGAATCATAAGCAACTAGTGGAATGGAGACCATAGCTATAGATGAGGTCACTGTAGCAATAAAAGAATTCAAAACTCAAAAGGTTGTATGAGTTATTCAGATCTTCTACAAATGGTAAAGAAACTGGGCATTGCAGGGCTGTCTGAGTTAATGCAACTTTTCAGCATTGATTGGAAAATGGGGACAATGCATCTTGACTGCAGAATTGGAGTGATGAACCCCATGGTCATAAATGGACCATATGTTTAATGAGGATCAAAGAATATTCAGTCCTAGCCACAGAACAGTGGATTGATTACATGTCCTTGCCTAACTGGACATATATTGGGATGTCACCAGTATGGTATGGAATTGTATGGTCTATATGTGCTTAATACACCTAGAGAAGTCATATGAATGTGCACTCTGTAAATTTTTTTTGTGGAATATGTTGCAAAGCATGGAGTCAAAGGCCAATACCATTTGGTCCCTCCATCTGAAGAGTAAGCATTATAAGATCATTCTCACTGTTAAGTGAAGCATGTTCATGCTGGTCAGTCTGCACCAGTAAACATTGTCTTTTTCCCCTTCCTTTTTGTGCTTTTCATCAAGACCAATACAAAGTTTAGAGACTGTACTGTTGGGGAGCAGACCAATGGATCCTTGTTGTATGTAGATGATCATGCTCTCATGTCTTCAAGTGATGCAGTGGAATGGATCTCTGGTATGAATCATGGTTCACTGGTGTGAATCATTTGAACTAAAATCAGTATCTTCAAATCAGAGATTTTGGATACCTCTCGGGAAAGCTTTGACTAGTCCATGGAGATGACAGGGAGCACATACTTCAAGTAGTGGAGTTTAATTATCTTGCATTCTTGTTCATAAATGAAGGTAGAAGGGGATCAGGAGCTTGGCCAACAGACAGATACAGCAGTAACAGGAATATAGGCTTTAGACGGAATGTGATGGTAAAGACATAAATTAATCATAAGGCAACAATCATATTTGGCACTTCTCAGCTACAGTCACAAAATGTGTTCAGTGACTGAAAAAATGAGATCATATATACAAGCAAAGAAAAATAGATTCCTTTGAAGAGTTGCTGGTGCTTTCTTATCAGTAGGCTGAGAAGTATGGCAGTCAGTAAAAAGAAGGATCTCAGAGTAAGACCATTGCTCCACCTGGCTGAGAAGAGTCAGGTATGCAAGCAATAATGCCCAACAAGAGTGTGTGTTAATGTGTAATTAATCCCACCAAGGGGTGTTGTGAGGTGCGATGCTGCAGGTGGAGGGCCTCTACACCCCTGGAAGGGCAATTACACATTAACACACACCCTGGAGGGCTTATTGTGCTTAGAGAATTGGCTCCCTGAAAAGTTAATCTAAGAAAAGGAGAAAAAACACAGTGGAAAAAGCACCAGTAATCTGACAAACACCAAGCTACGTCGGAACCAGTCCCAAGAAGCTTTTATTAACTCACAAAGGTTAAAAACATAAATGCTCAATTCACCAGTGCATTTTCATCATAAACTTCATCAGATGTGTATCCCCTTTCACAAAACAACATCAACATAGGTAAGATGACAAGTTGAAGAGGAACTGATTCTGCAGTGACAGTTTTAACACCTCTGCATTAGTGTGGAGAGAGAGGACTATCAATTCCTCTTGAACTACAAAAGAAAACCATGAACAAAGGCCTGCAATTTAGCTACTTTTCTGGCTGTAACTGGATAACATCCAAGTATAGTGTAAAACAGGGTCTGAGCCAAACAAAAATGAAGGTGATTAGAGACAGAAAATAAGCAGTCCTTTTACAGAAGGTAAAGAAGATAACATTGACTCACACAAATCCCATTATATGTCAGTGGCATGGTAACTCACAGTTACTTCCTTATGTCTGACATGAGTCATGCAAAGCATTATGGGAACAGAAAGGTTTGAGGGAGAACAAGATTACATTGATACAGCAAGCCACATTGGTAGCCATGTTGTGGAAAACAGGCTAAAATTACAAATAAAGCACTTAGAGTGATTTTTGAGGTGTTAGAATAGGTCAGGATAGAAAGGGTAAAAAAACAGATTTTTTTTTTTAGTTCTAGGGTGGAGTTGTCCTTTAAAAAAGTGTCCAGTCAGCCTGGACTCTGAGGCATATACTCTTCCCTTTCTTTGCCTAATTTTTAAATGGATTATGTCCTTAAACTCCATAATATCTAGGCCACAAGGCCGTTTTCACATTGTCTCAAGCATGTATATATCTCCAGATGTCTTCCTTTTCTTTGCATTCCCATTATCAACTGTTAGCACTCACGTATCCTGTTAGCTGCAGGTAAGACCTTAATTTTCTCCAAAATCCAGAATATTGAATTATTTTGAATTTGTCGCCATTTGCAACCATTTCAACACTACTTTCTTTTCTGGAGAAAGTGCAGTCTGCTTTTATAGCAAAGCAACACAATTTATGTATAGCTATAATTATGAATCTGATTGATCACAATGGGCAAACATGTTCAAAGATACACAGGTTTACAGGCTGATACCAGGCAAGCAGTTACTAAGACCATTAAGAGTTTAGTCAGTTAAGACCTAAAATTCCTTAGTGCCCACCCCCTTTGTATGGAAGAGTTATTCAGAACAAGGCAGAGAAGACTTTATGACTGACCATCCAATTACTGAAATTAACTTTGTAGATGAACCTTGAAAGCAGCCAAAGTACTGCTTTGATTAACATCCAGCTCCTTAAGTGTTGACCATATTGGGTTTGATATCTATCCTGTTAATGCATCTTATTTATTTGTTGTAATAGTTTGAGATGCTTGCTGGGGGGGGGGGTGCTAAGGAGCTATCGGTTCTGCCCAGGCACAGGCAGCTTAACAGAGCAGGATCTTTCATGCCTCAAAAACAAGCCAGATGTCAGGACAAAAGATCTAGCAGGAAACCAAGTACAATGAGGGGACTGCTAGTCTCACTGGATGACAAATCATGTTTTTAGTTAAGAATCTTTGAGGCCTCTGAAGATGAGCAATATGCTTAGGAAAGTAAAAGCCAAAATGAGCATTATACAGTAATAGACCTCATGAGGGATGATTACAGTAGAGCCAATGCTTATTTAGTTCTAGATGAGATTGGGTCACATAGAAGGATTTCTGGGAAACCTAATGAATCATTACAGCACAGCTCATCTCAGCCTCAGCTCAATGAAAAATGAGTTTAAAGCTATATTTTTTCTGTGTTGTGCACCCCAGAATTTAATATAGACATTAGGGGACTGTGGAGAAGTCACAACCTCTACTACACCCTGTGCAGAATTTATTTTTGGAACAGAATAACTGCACTTTCAATATAATTAATTCATTAAGCCTTACATGTAATGTGTAGTGACTTGTTATTTAACTGGGAAGCTGGATTTCTGGATTTTTATGGAGACATAGTGACCAAATGATTGTGTGTAATCAACATAGATTACACAGTCCTTGATGACAGCATCAGTTTTAAAGAATTTTTTGCTTATATGATAGGTGAGGGAAACATTCTGTTTAAAAACTGAACCACACGATATGTGTTAGAGTTTGGCTTAAGACCATTGTTAGTATATCAAGAAGATGAGGTGATAGTTGCACCCAGTTAAAAATGATCAGCAAATAACATGGTACTATTTAGTTGATACTGTACCTAGGCTGTGTTTAAGACCTTAGAAATACATTTAATAATGTTACATTTCTTTTCAATTGCCTAACACTAATTAATGCAATCTGTGATTATACCAGATGTAAGCATCCTTCTTGTGTACCATTTGTTTGCAGGTTTCATATGCTTGTGGTCACTCAAGAATTACTTTTCTTGACTATATAGTAATAGCTAAATGGTGGATCTCTGAAAGAATATCAATAAAATGCCTAAAATGTGGCAAGTGCACAAACTTTTATTAACATCAATGTGAGCAGCATTTGAGATTAGTCTATGCTTTGCACCTTCTAATTATCCACTAGACTGTTATTCCTCTTATTCCTAGTCTGCAGTTCAAATCTGGATGCTGATCTATCCTTACTGAATGGGTACTGCAGCATTGCAGAACACAGCTATTTTATACTTCCCTTCATTTACCCTGTCACGGTAGTATCAAATGGCCACTCTACTGCTCACTGAGTGCAAACTGCATGACAATCCAAGTAACTGATTACTAATCTATATACTAGAGAGATGCATACACTCTCAGGTCTCACACTACCTCCTTACTAACAACCTCCTTTCCAGTACTCAGCATGGTTTCCGACCAAACCATAGCACCACCACTGCGTTACTCTCCTTTACAAACACTATCCTTCAGCATAAAAACAATGGCTATCTCTCCTCTGCTACATTCCTAGACCTATCTAAAGCATTTGACATGGTCCCACACAAACAACTTATCTCTGTCCTCAATAACCTATCATTCTCACAATCAGTCACCAACTGGTTTCAGAGTTACCTGTCTGACCGCCAACAATCCGTTGTATGGCAGAATGACATATCTCCCCAACTACCTGTCTCCATAGGGGTTCCCCAAGGATCCATCCTTGGACCCCTACTTTTCTCTGTTTACACCAATAATCTAGCCTCTGCCACCAAACATGGCACACTCATCCAATACGCAGATGACTCTACCATCATCTGCTCAGCCCAGTCCCTACCCAAACTGCAAAAAGTCACACAGGAAGCCTTTTCCTCTGTTGAAACATGGTTATCTGATGCCCATTTAATACTCAACCCAAACAAAACTAAACTACTCATCTTCCAACCCACCAAACATACTCAAAACAACTCTCACTTTAACATCACAGCAAGACAACACCACTATATACCCAACTGAACACACCAAATTGCTAGGAGTGGAAATAGACAATAAACTAAAATTTGACATTCACATATCCATGACCATAAAAAAGTCCACAAAAAACTAGGAGCATTTTACAGAAATAAACAATTTCTCACCAAAGCAGCAAAGATTTCAATAGCAAATTCCCACCTTATCTCCACCCTACTTTATGCCTCTCCAGTATATACCAACCTAAGGCAATGTGATCTAAACAAGCTAGAGACCTGCTACAACAAAATCGCAAAATTCACCACAGGGGCATCTTACCATAGTCACCACTGTCTCTCACTTGCTGAACTGGGCTGGCTTGAACTCCCTCACCTCCTTCAGTGGTATCAACTCTCACTCACCCACAAACTAGTAAACCATCCACTAAATGTCCCATCCCTCCAGAATCTACTCCAACCCTATTGCACCACCAGACCACTAAGATCCAGCAACAAAAATCACTTGCAGATCACTAAAGCCAATAACTCTGCTGGTGAAGCACTATTCTCTTGTGCCATAGCCAAATTATGGAACTCACTCCCACCCACAATTACCTCCGTACCATCATGCACCAACTTCAAAACTTTATTAAAAGTGCACCTAAAAACATGCTGGCTATGCCCTTGCAACTCCCACTCTAATATCATCCACCCCATCCAACTACTACCTTTCACCTCCACTAACTACCTTGATGATAGCAAGCTCAGATGCTCATAAGCCTAGTACTTATTATACAGCAGGAACTTCTCATTGTTACATTTGTTAATGCCTGTTATGTACTTCACAGATAAAGATTCTAGTTGTCTACTGATGTACTATGTTCTTCATCTGTAAATATGTTGTAAGTAATTTCTATGTTAAATTGTTAATCACTATGTAATCCAATGTAACTACTGTCTGTTTATTTTACTGTGGAGCTTTTCTCCCCGGGCCTCCGCTGAAAATGGACCCACGTCCAGTCGGACACTCACGGTCAACAAATTTAAATAAATAAATAAATAAAATAAATAAATAAATCTGTGAAACTGAATGCCTCAGCTTCTGACTTCCATAAGAAATCCCTGTCATTACGGTTTCTGACGGTGGTAGTGATTTATTTCTTTTTAGATATTTTTCACTTCATTGCATCTGTATAAATGCAGAGTTGGCTCATATAAGTTCAGAGAGTGAGGAGAGGCTTGCTTATTGCATGCCGAGGTGTGGAATGGATTGCTACCCAACAAAATGCACATACAGGTATTTTTTTTTTTGTCGAGTTGATTTCTCAACCAATTCTTTTCAGAGTGTAGTTGCTCACCGAGACATAATTTGAGAGGTCATTGTGGAAGCTAATCAAACATTTCCTTAGTGCTTTTACATTTCTGGGGTGCCATTTCCAAGTCGTGCATTTGCGCAGCCAATTATCACCTCACTTCCTATTCATTCAGTTATATCCAATGACAAATAAAGTATCAAAAGCCAATGAGTGCTGTGCCACAGCAGGATCTTGTTATAAGACTGCAGGACTTGTTATACAGAGGGTGTATATAGTGGAACACTTTTTATTTAACATTTGTTAACTGGGAAAGTCCAATTTGGAATGAAGCCAATTTTCAGCAGAGGCCTGGGGAGAAACACTCCAGATGCATGTCTTTGTAACATGGGAAGAAACGAGAGCACCCAGAGAAAACCCACACAAATGCAAGGAGGACATGCAGACTCCACATAGAAGGCACCCCAGCTAAGAATCAAACCAGAGAACCTCTTGCTGTGAAGCGACAACGTTACTACTGCTCCATCCTGGTAACTTTTTACGACTAAGTATATTAAAATCCAAGCCAGTACTTGGATTCAGAAGCAATAATGTGGCGACTTAATTATGATAAGTATGTCAGAAGAATATTCTGTTAACACTGGCAGTTTTCTCCCTCATAGCAACTTCTATGTTTAAATAGTAAAGATTAATTGTTTTATCCTATAATATGTGCATTAGCTTGGCATTATCTGCTGACGTGAGGCACATTTAAAAAATAATTTTATGCCTAAACCATAACAGAAGAGGGTATAAACTGCCTTGTTAATCACTAAAGCTTACAATGACCACTCACCTCTAACTAAAATAGCAGCATTCAAGCATTTAACCTCTGTGCCAAAGCCCACCTAAGTAGCATGGCACTGCTCACTCCAATATCATAATTAAAAACCATGTCACCAATATGGGGATAATTAAGGTGGTGTCCAATCCATGACCCTTTTAAACTGCCTACCAGCTTCACTCCACAGGCTGTTCCTCTTTTTTCCTTCAACAATACTGATTCAAATTACTTTCAACAAATGTTTTCACTAACATAAAATGATTTACATTAAACATATCATCACCAACATCACTCAAATGCACCCCATCAGCTTTGAACCATAAAGGGTCTCCATCTGCCAAATACCAATGGGGCAAAACTAAAATATCTAAAGAAAAAGGCACTGTTGAGACATATTTATTTATTTATTTGCATTTGTTTTCCATGGTAGTGCATTGATCTCCATGAACATTTTTCAGACTTAGCTCAGGGGCATGTCTAGTTAAGCGATTTGCTCAGAGTCACACAGCAATGGAGGTTGAGGAGATTAATCCTTACAACATTGCAACAAAGGAAACATTTAATTAACAGCTCGTTAATCATCTAACCCAACTGCCAGACTATCCTATGATGAATAAAATGACAGTTGAGCTCAAAGCCGTGAAAAGACCCAGCCTGCCTCCAAAATAACTTGGGTATAATCTCAGCCCTAACAGACTGAATCTTAAGAAATTGTTTCTAAAAAAAACAATATATACTTTACTGTATGAACCAACAGCTTCCTTTTTGGGACTACACTAAGATCAATACCACCTACATAAATAAATACTAGATTGGCATCACCTATATGCAGACAGAAATCATTGACTTACCAGCCAACTGAAGACAAGGCATACTTCTAAGACCACTCCAGATTATCTCCCATTTCAAAGTGTCAAGCCCTAACATTTTCCATTAAGGCTGTATCAATGCCCATTTTGCAGCCCAATAAACAAAGTAATGTCCAATAATTATAATCTTGGTTAGTCTTGCAAAACAATTAAAATAAAATACAGACATGCCACTTACTTTTTCTAACATAAGATAAAAATCCATTTGAAATCCATCTTCCTGCTCACTTTCTCATGTAAATTAAACTGCCTTCTAATCCCATATCTAATGTAGAGCTTTTCTCCCTGGGCCTCCGCTGAAAATGGGCACAAACTCAAATGGACTAACCCAGTCAAGAAATGCCAAATAAATAAATGATGCCCTTCCTATTCTAAAAGAGTGGGCCAAAATATGTTCAGCCCTAACCGCTTGACCTAAAAACCCAAATGACCTGCTGCCACATCCATAGAATTCACATCCTGAACAACTAAACAATCCGCCCGCGAGACATTCATCCTTGTCCACAGAATTCCCCATTTCACAGGACACACCAAGCTATCCACGTTTGCACTCAAACATACCTGCTCCCTTTGACCATGCTGGTATGCCTTAGACTTCCACAAAGAAACCACCACAGGTGACTGGGCAATACAAACACCCCTTGAATACAAAATACCCAACAGCTTGCTAACACTAAAGGCTGTAAAATACATAAACACAACTAGTGTAGACCACACAATGCAACTTTGTTCATCATGAACAGTCACTTGAACACCTGTGAGCATTACTTTCAACAACTTACCTATCGGGATCATCCTATCAAAACCAGCTCCTTTAACCATTTTCCAACCTTCCAACATCCTCCAAACTCCCCAGTGCTTTCTGACATCACACAATCCCAACAATCTTGGCATTGCATTAAGTACTGACATGTGCATTCTGACTGTACCCACTGCTTCCCTCAATTGCCACCAGTAAACCTGTAAAATGTAATAAACCCAACAATTCCATGATCTGCTTTACCCTCATTTTGCCTTTCTTTCCAACTGAACTAAGCCTGTTTTCAACTTGCTAACTTGATCCAGCAACAAACAAAATTAACCAATCTCTGCATCAGTCTACAAACCCAAATACTTCAAGCTTTTACATGGACCTTTCACCTTGTCGGTTACTCCTAACTCCTTACACAAATCTATAAATGTCTGTTTATCATCAAATGCATCATGCTCCTTCATCAACTAAAAAAAAAATCATCTTAATAATGAACTGTTCTTTGCCTAGGGGAGCGTTGTTGCTGCATCCACTGCAGTGTCATATTAAATTTCTCAAATGCAGTACATGCTACAGCATCCCCCATAGGCATTACCTTATCAAAATAATACTGACCCACTAAACACATACCCAATAATGGCCAATCAACTTCCTTGCAGGTAACATATGAAATGTGGCCTCTATATCTAGTTTAACTTACTATGGATCATCAAAATGGGATGAGTGAGTGCTTGTTTTTTTTTTTTTTTTTTTTTTTTATAGAGGTCATTATGGAGAATGATACATTGGAAAGTTTACCACTATTGGCATATTTTATTTTGATTAGAGAAGTACAGCAAATGAGAGGGGCAATGGTTGGTTATGGTATGACCAGCATTTTAGAAAGTTGAAAGGTGTAGACAAACTGCTTAAGTGGAAGGCACTGTATACCGATACTTGGTTAGGTATGATGGTAGATAACGTAGGGGCAACTGAGGCCTGAGTTTAGTGACAATAAGTATAAGTCTGGTAGCTGTTGGCTGTTTAATGTTGGCAAGTGTACATGGTCAGATCGCCTCTTCACGCATTCTTGTTCAGTGTGTGAAGACCCTCATGAGGCAATGTCATGCTGGCATAAGGGCAGTGCAGGGAGTTCAGTGCAGTTGGATAATCATAGGCAGCTGGATAACAGTAGGCCAGGTTCATCAGGTATAGGTAATGTCAGGAGAAGGAGGAATTTTCGTGGTCTTAGAGGGAAGTGTATTCAATCCTCCATTAATGTTGCTGTCCTCTTAGTACTTTTGGGGATTATCTCAATAGTACTGAGGGGGAGGAGCCAGTTTTAGGTTTTACTTCATGATTTGGAATGCAGTCACAAGTCTTAGATTGTCAATACAGCCCAAAGAATTTGAAGTCAGTCACTGACAATGAGGAGGTGGCTACTGTTTTGCTTCTTAGAAAAGTGGGAGCAGGAAAGGTATTAGGTCCATTTGCGGTGCCACCATATAAGTATTTTCATATTTCCCTATTTTATTTGGTGCTCAAGAAGAAAGCAGGTGAATTTTATTTAATTCATTTATCTTTTCCCAAGGGTGGATCAGTTAATGATTATATTGGCAAGAAGGATGCTAAGTCATAATATGCATCATTGGAGGGTACAGTTCATGTCATTAAAGATTTCTATGATTCAAATCTGTTAATATACCTACCAAATCTTTAGCCACTGGGGCTTCAGCTAAACACGGCATACTTTCAGTGTCAATCAGTTCAAACAAATCACTCCCCTTGCCAAATCTTTCCTTAACTGTTATCAGAATATGCACTGGTAAAAACAAACCTAGTGCCATGGCCAAAAAAAGTGGGCCCCTATCATTTCTGAAGCCAAGCCCCAAACTGCCCCTGACAACACCCCTAGCTGATCTGACTGGGCTTGACTCCCACCTGCACTTGCTTCTTGAGCCTCAAATAATAATAAGTCCCCTAACAACTGTGTATCTGACCTTTGAGCTACTCCCCCTGACCCTAACATTTCCTGCTACTTCACCCTATCTGCCTCATTCAACTCTCATCTAACTCCCCACATGAAGCATGAGAACATACAGAAAGAGTAACACCTTGATTACCTGTCAATATCTGAGTAATTGCAGCAGTGCTTTCAACTGGCTCCTGTGTATGTCCCTTTGTCTGTCCTCACCTTGATGCCTCCTGCTCCCTTAGTGGCCCATCCACCTTCCTCTTTCTATAACTTCTTCTCTGTTGTTCACCCTCAGACTGCTCCTCAATATAACTTAGCTCAGAATGCTCATTGGCTGCCACTTCCTGTAAGTAAGCCTCAGCTACGGCTACTATGTTGGCCAATGATAATTCAGAGTAGCAACATCCACAATCCTCATTGCTTGTAGATAGAGTACTTGAAAGCAGCACATCTGGTTACTTGGGCATAGGATGATGAAGTTGCTGCTTCAAAACCCACACCAAAGACACCAGCCCTACTCCTGCTCAACTCTAAGTAACCCCCCACCCCATCTAACAAATTCCAAAGCCTCCTTACATCATTTCTTCCTGATCCCACATCCGACCAAACAATTATCCCTCTTTGTTCCTAAACTAAATAATGTCAACACACTGCAGGTATTATCTGTACAAATATGTCTGCAATTTTATAACCTACATTTCCCATAGGGCAAGAGACAATTTACACTGCAAGATAATACTTGCATTGAGAGGTATAGACAAAAGTGCTATGTTAAAAATCAAAATGAGATGAAATATTCAGATAGACATGTTAGGGTGTTGATTACATCCTCCCCCAAGAAAAAACACACTGCTTTATACTGTGCTAAGTAGTAGAAACTTAATTTTATGACATACATCCTTAAAGTCTTCATTCCTCTATGACCCAGGAAACCCATACCATGTATTTAAATGCATTAGAAACACTAACCATCCAACCCAATACCATATTCATGGGTGACTTTAATGACCTCACTATTAACTGGGAATCCTATATGACATGAAACTTACATGCACAGTGATTCCTGGATTTTGTAAACACAAATGCCCTGGACCAGATAGTCAATACACCAACCAAGGGTGCAACCACAATGGATCTGGTCCTCACTAATAAGGGACAGTGCTGCACACCCCCAACTGTAATTCCCTTCCTGGTAAGGTCAGACCACAAAATGGTCTCCTTTGAAGTAAAACTGAAACCTGGACCCCCAGCTCAACCTGGAATATTCAGGAACTATTCTATTGGTGACCTCTTGCTATTAAGTGAGAATCTGGCAAAGTTTCAAGCCCCTATAAACCCTGAGAACACTTCTGCCTATGCAGAACCATTCACAGAAACCCTGTGCAAGCATGTTAATAGCTGCATAGAGGCAGCTGTACCCACCAGGAAGAAGTACAGAACGAACTCAAAAAACAAGCCACTCTGATGGAATCACAAAATCAATTGGACGTATAATAGGAGAAAGAAAATCATGGCAAAAATTAGGAGGTGCAGCACCCAGAAGGATAAAAGTTCTCTAATCAAACTAAACAAACAACTCAGAGGACAAATAAAGTCTACAAAACCAAATGTGTAGTAAGTTTGGCCTCCCAGGCCAAGGACAACCACAAGGCATTCTTTAGCTATGTCCGTAACCTCAAAGGCAAACCACAATTGTGTGCAGAGCTCATTGTTAATGGAACCACCTATACTGAGCCAGAAAATATAGCAAACCTCCTGGCCGATAAATTCAGATCCAACTTTACTCCTCTTTCCCCCTCAACCTTCCCTCAGGAAATATCATCAAATATAACTCTCCCTACTATCACTAGGGAACAGGTCCTTAATACTCTCTCTAAGACCAAGAACACTGCATCAATGGGCCCAGACAATATCCCAGGATGTCTTCTAAATAGCACAAAACATAACCTATCAAGGGACTCTGGAATTACTATTTAACTGCAACCTCCAAACTGGCTTCATGCCTCATGAATGGAGAAAGGCAACAATCATCCCTTTGCACAAAGGTAGGCCATCTACAGACCCTGGAAACTACAGATCTATAAGTCTGTGCCAGTTGTTGGTTCAACTGAACCATAAGTGCAGTAAGAGTGTGAATTTTAAGTGAATATCTCTTTTAATTTTTGAAATTTCTCACTGTTATGTGATTGTAATTGGCTATTTAAGCAGGTTTTGATGTTTTAACTGTAGTTCTGATGAAGTCCCATAAGGGATGAAAGCGCTAAACTACAACTATTGAATTTGTGTTTCTATTAAAGCACAGTGTGAATTCACCTTGCCTTGCCTTCCTGATTCCTTTGTTACTGGTTTTGGAGGTGTCTGGTGTATTCTTTTGTAGGTTTAATATGGCTATTGGAGTTGGCAATGGTGGTGAACTCACTGAACTTATTGGTGGACTTATTGCTTCCATTGGCGATCTTATTGCACTTGTGGTTCAGTTGAACCAGCAACTAGCACAGAAAAATAACATGAGCATCTTGCCTCAAGTGAGTGGTGGAAATTTTGCTGGTAGTAGTGGCAGTAGTTTGGCATGCCACTTACTCAGAGATCACCAGTTCACAATAATCTCAATTACTTGCCATAAACATCTGGTTCTGGTGGCATTTTGGACTTCCAGGCATGGAAAATTAATGTTTGATGTGAAAAATCCTAATACTAACTGTTTCACCACCTCGAGGGTTTCCAGTGGATCTTTGCACCAATGATTGCATTTATTTGATGTAGAAATGGACCGGTTCAAAAGGCTCTAACTTTGAGAATGTCTACAGAATCAATTTGTGCCTAAAGCTCTCTGGTTTTAAAGGTTTCCAAACGGAGTTCTAAAGGGTACTGACTTTCATGCTAAACTTATTAATATATTCAACAGGGCAGGCTGTTATTTGGTCGATGAGCTTATTAAAAATATTGCTAAATTGATCGAGAATCTTTGTGATGAACTTGATAGTCTGAATAACAGTATTACAAAGGGATTTGCTGTTTGAGGACTACAAGGCCAATTACACCAATATTTTCACTAAAGTGGATCAGGATTGTGAAAACAAAACGCTGATAGGAAATGTAAGAAGTTTCAGCATGATGCAGAGGCATATTCCAATGGGTGTGCTTACCCTGACCCTACTAATTCCACAGGTGTTCATTTTAATGGATTAGAGCAGCAGGCAATGAGAAATACCGATGAAGTGCCTGGAGTGGATGACATCAATCTGGGCAACAACGGAATTCAAGTAATTATGGAATTGAGGCGTTCAGATAGAATTCAATCACAGAAAGCTGGTGGCCAGAGAAATGTTGCTGGTTCTGAGGATTTTTACCATCGGCAGGGGGAAAAGCCAAAGACAGTATCCAAAAACAAGAGGAACGGTATGAGATGGAAACACTAGACCTCGGATTGGACTTTGCAAGTCTGATGAGTCCAAATTCAAGTGACTTGGTGAAAAAGGTATTTAACAGTGACAACGATTTTACTATTTATAACTTCTCTTAGAGACATTTTTTGTCCTGTCATGTTGATTTATTAGCTAAATGCTTTAATTTTGCTCCAGCTGCTAGAGCCCAGGTTGGCCAAACTTTACTTGACTTGTTCGTGCGGAAATTGAATTTATCTGTTCTGTTTGGTGGAAATTAACAGATGGTTGTAAATGGTCAACTTGCTGGTAGTTTAAAAAGATCTAGTTGTTTTAATTCACCAGTACATGGGACATCATCTACTTTCGAACATGTTTGTAGCAGGGGCATTCATGGTATTATTAATAAACCCATTCCAAATCAGTTTAATTTAGATAGCAATGAAAGTAGACTGTTAAAAGACATTGTAAATGACAAGACTCTTCGAATAATGAAGCCTGATAAAGGGGGTGGTGTTGTTGTTATGGACTTGGTTGATTACAACAATAGAATGAATATACTGCTCCTCACTGATACTTATGAAGAAATTTCAAGGAATGAACTAAATATTGCATATGATAAACTGGACACTGATTTATATGATATGCTATTACAGGGTCAAATCACTGTGGATGAATATAATTTCTTACATAATAAATGGCCAGTGGTTGCAGGGATTTTTGGAATACCAAAAATCCACAAGGACATTCAAAATCCACCCCTAAGACCTATAGTCGATGGTAACAGGTGTAAAATGTATTACTTTGCAAAGTTTATTGATTATTGGTTAAAATTACCAATTTCCTGTATTCCACAAATTTGTCATGATTCCTGGGATTTTTGGGGGGAAACTTTGCAAGGTTGCATGCAATCAGGAGAGTATACTTGTTACTATTGATGTTTCCAGTTTATATTCAATTATCCCCCATGTAGAGGGATTAAGGTGGTTTGAGGACATTTGATGTGACTTACATAAGTTATCATAAGATTGTATTAATGTATTGGTCTCTCTTATGGAAATGGTACTGTCTAATAATTTTTTATTTTTTGAAGGACAACTTTTTAGACAAGTGAAAGGGGTAGCAATGGGGACAGTGTGTGCCCCCAGTTTTGCCAATTTAGTGATGACCTGTTGGGAAAAGTGTTTTGTATTCAATTCACCCTTTAACAATGCTTTTTTTTTATTTTATACCCGGTTTTTGGATGATATTTTCATCGAGTGGAAGGACAATGTAGAGAAATTAAAGGAATTTTTTGAATATATTAATTGAATGACTACCTTTCTTAAATTTGTCCACTCCTTTAGTGTAGAGAGTGCTGTATTTTTGGATGTGTCAATAACTAAGGATGTTGAGAGGGGTTGTTATCTCTACTCTCACAGCTGCCATCCTATGTTCCAAAAAAAGTCTGTGGTGAAAGGTCAGTTGGCTTAACTGGCCAGGATGGTATCTGATGATTGTGTATTTAACTCTGAATGTGACAAACGTTTGGATATGTTTGTCAGACGGGGTTATCCCATGGATTTTCTGGCTCGATAAGAGATGAAGTGCTCAATAAGAGATTTCTTAAAATCTTTTCCCCCCTTTTAAATTACTCCAGTTATGGGACAGAGGGGGTGGTTGAAGTTTATATTAGCAATAGGTCTGGGACCCCTACTATAGTACTGGATTCAGTTATCGTCACCACCAACAAATATTTTTCTAAACCATGTGCTCTGACTTTTACTTTGGATTCGTGTAGCATTGCTGAAGTGCTTAGATGCAATTGGATACTAATTTCATCTAATCCCCAGTTACAGAAACATTTGGGAGTTAAACCAACAATTGTGTACCGAAGGGACACTACCTTTAAGGACTTTACCTAGGTCTATGTTAAGGGTTGTTGTAGAACAGATATCAGTGGAATGTCTAAATGTGGTCATTAAAGGATTTGTCAAAACATCTTGGTGGGGGACAAGTTCAAATTGAACAGGCAGATGGTTAGAGTGAAAGGGAAATACAATTGTGATACCCATTGGTCAATTTATGCTGGGTGCTGCCAAATGTGTCCTGCATTTCACATCAGCAACACCATAAGGAGAGTGAAGGAAAGAATCTATGAACATGAGAGGGATATGATTAAGGGTAAAGACACCAATGCATTTTTAGACATATAAAGGAATCACCTTCCTATGTTTTTAAGAATTTTATAGTGCAACAACTGAAAAGAGATGCCAGGAGTAGGATTATTGAAGACTATCTATTAGTTAGGGAACTCTTGTGGCAGCTTAGGTTTAACTCATTTGTGGTCCCTAGTTTGAATGATACCTGTTCTATTGCCCATGTGTTACATCTTAAGAGTTTGGAGTGTTGAATTGTACAGTTATATTTGGAAGTTACATTTCCATTTAATTACATTATTTTTACAATATGTTTTTACAATTATTTTAGCTTTGTACTATTATATTTAGTTACTTGTGATTTTTTTAGTGAATATCACTTTTAATTTTTGAAATTTCTTACTGTCATGTGACTCTAATTGGCTATTTAAGCAGGTTTTGATGTTTTAACTGTAGTTCTGATGAAGTCCCATAAAGGATGAAAGCGCTAAACTACAACTACTGAATTTGTGTTTCTATTACAGTGTAGTGTGAATTCCACTTGCCTTGCCTTCTTGGTTCCTTTATTACTGGTTTTGGAGGTGTCTGGTGCATTCTTTTAGAGGATTATGAAAGGTTTCTCTAAGTCAAAGAGTCAAAGCTTATAACAACAAGCAGACATTTTAATAGTGAAAAAGACCTGTGCAAAGATAGTCATCTTGTGGGTATAAACCACTTTTTATATGGAGCTGATATGAATCTTGTACAAATTACAAATTTCCTCTGACAGATGGAATATTAGGTTTTGGCATCCACTGTAGATTCATCCTTAGATGTGTGCGGCACTGAACATGCAACGGCCACTCATTTCACTCGTTTCTTTTTTCCTTTCCAACCGTACAGCTGTAAGTATCTGCAAAACAATGATGTTTTTTTTTTTGTTCTCCTCACTGTAATGATAATAATGGAAAAAATGTATGGTAACACCTCTCTTATAGTGTCAGTGTTGGACTGCATATCTGCTACCTTTTTATTGCCCTGGAGGAAGTACGAGAGAAGGTTGCCTACTTTCATCATTTCCTTTAGCCTTGGATTTTCTACGAGCATGTAAAATGGTTTGATAACTAAAAAACATTGGACTCTGTCAAAGATCATTATCTGCCTGCTGCAGGCACATTATCTGCTTATTTCCTATTTGCCTACGTAAGCCCATTGTTTGGTCAATTCTTTACTCCCTTTCCAAATTTCCAGTTTGAAAATAAATAACAGTAAAATGAATGTGATGCATATATTTTAGTCACTTTACACATGTGACATAAGACAGCGTTTGACTGGATTCTCACAGATGTAACATATAAAAATAGAAGTAAATGCAACCAGTCAGCCACCGTAGCTGCTGTATAAAGTCATTGATTTTATTCAGTCCTAGGCATAGAACACTAGATTGATTATATGTCCTTGCCTAACTGGACATATATTGGGATTTCACCAGCATGGTATGGTATGGTATGGTCTATATGTGCTTAATACACCTAGAAAAGTCATATTTATTTATTTATTTATTTATTTATTTATTTATTTATTTCCAGTTTGATGACCGCGGAGGTCCACTGGGTTCAGGAAGCCCATATTCAGTGAAGGGCCAGGAAGAAAAGCTCCTCATTACATAGTTTAGTTACATATACAATCACAGTAAAGAAGACACAATTACAATTTCATTTTATGCTAGAGAACAGGAATAAATTCTTTGGTTACATAGTATCTAAATATTTAGGATGGCAGTGGCAACTTAATTGAGAGGGAGAATAAAGACTTAGAAGGAAAAGAGAGAAAAAAAGGTGGGATGGGTTATTTGCAATACGTACAATTATGTTATTTACAATATGTACATTTATGTTAGGTTAGCTTGCACTCAGAGTTAGTCAGGAGTTTAAGGGGTGGATTGATTAGTAGGCTAGGTGGTGAGAGTGCAGTTGCATTTCCTGTTAAAGGAAAGGTAGGAATGTAACTGAGTTTAAACTTTTCAAAGTTTTCACAAGTCCTTAGAGATGAAGGAAGAGAATTCCATTTTTAAGCTAAAGAAAAGGGTAGAAGAAGCTGACCTGCAGGAAGATTGAGTTTGCGGACAGAGATTAGGTTTTGGTGAGTAGATCTTAGAGTTCTCTGAAGGGTATAAGGTTAAAGGATGTTAGTTAGTGCAGGGCACTTAGAAGTTGAAAAATTAGTCTGTGGGCTGTAGTAATTTGGAGATAGTCTAGATGGTTGGAGAGTTCAAGCTAATTTAACAAATGAAGGGCAGTACAATGATGGGAGGAGAATTTGGCATTGGTTGCAAATTTAGAAATCTTATTATAACAGACTTCCAATTTGGAGGAGAGTGAGGCAGATAAGTTTGTTAGTAGAGGAGTGCCATACATTAGTGAGGGGAGTAGATAGGTAGTGGCGAGAGTTTGTCTGGTGGAAGGAGAAAGAAAATGGATGTTTCTGTATAGCATACCAAGTTTTATATGGGTTTTCTTAATGTTTTGCTGGATGTGAGTGTCAAATTGTAGGTGTTCATTAATAGTAACCCCAAGCAGAATGTGCATTTTGTAAATATTTTTGTGGAATATGTTACAAAGCATGGAGTCAAAGGCCAATACCATTTGGTCCCTCCATTTCTAGAGTAAGCATTATATGATCATTCTCACTGCTAAGTGAAGCATCGTCATGCTGGTCATTCTGCACCAGTAAACATTGTCTTTTTCCCCTCGTTTTTGTGCTTTTCATCAAGACCAAGACAAAGGTTAGAGGCTGTACATTTGTGGAGTAGACCAATGGATCCTTGTTGTATGTAGATGATCATATTCTCATGTCTTCGAGTGATGCAGTGGAATGGGTCTCTGGTACGAATCATGGTTCACTGGTGTGAATCATTTGAACTAAAATCAGTATCTTCAAATCAGAGATTTTGCATACCTCCTGGGAAAGCTTTGACTAGTCCATGAAGATAACAGGGACCACCTACTTCAAGTAGAGGAGTTTAATTATCTTGCATTCTTGTTAATAAATGAAGGTAGAAAGGATCAGGAGCTTGACCAACAGACAGGTACAACAGCAACTGGACTATAGGCATTGGATGGAATTTGACGGTAAAGGCATAACTTAATCAGAAGGCAACAATCATATTTGGCACTTCTCAGCTACAGTCACAAAATGTGCACAGTGACTGAAAAAAATGAGATCATACATACAAGCAAAGAAAATAGATTTCTTTGAAGAGTTGCTGGTGCTTTCTTATCAGTAGGCTGAGGAGTGTGGCAGTCAGTAAAAGGATGAAGTGCCTGTTTAGAAATGTGTGAAAGCTCTTATCTGTGTTTTAACCTTGCTTTTATGGTTTTTATTTTCTTTTTTTGAATAAAATCCATGATTTTATGCAGCAACTGCCATGGCTGACTGGTTAGATTTACTTCTGTTTTTACCTTTTCATATTTAACCAGTCTTAATCCAAGTTTACAACGTTTCTCAACATATAAAAATATCTTGCTTTCTCTAGATCTAGCACGGAGAGATAAAATGTAATGGAGGAAGATGAATTTTGTTATTAGGTCATGTACTTCATATTGGGCTATTGTCTGGCTCCTCCGAAAGTAGAATCTAAGAGGAGTATTCATAGTCACAGGTTTAGCATTTGTAAAGAGGTTATCTCAAAGAGCACTGCTATACCTATGTGGAAATGCAGTAAGTGCAGCTTATTCATGTTGAATAAGAAAATGCAAAGGAATTTTGCCAAACACATCTATTTATGGCAGAAGCATAAGGTACCTGAAGTTACCATTAAGAATATTAGAAGGTCTACTCGAAAGTCTTAGGCTTTGTATGACTTCATATATACTCAGATATTGCAGATGAATGCAGCTATGCACAGTCATGCTTGAGAGTCTTAAGGGAAGCAGTGGACAGCCCAGTTTTATTTTAATATTTAAAAAAAAATGAAGAGGTTTAAGATATTTTATTTAGTGATATCGTTATTTGAACACCCAGATGGGTTTAATAAAAGAATGGAAAGGTAGATATAGAAAAGATTTTAAAAGGGAGGACATAACAAAGAGGGAATCATGGAAGGAAAACACCAAGAGGGTTGTGTTGGTGAAAGTGGGACAGGAGAGGTATTATATTTTTGTCTGGCAGATAAACCTTCTATTTTTTTTTCAAATCTTTTTTATTTAAGAGAGTAGTTGGTGTGGGAAATAGGTAATAATGGTACACAGGGGGTAAAAGGGAGTGCAGCCCAAGAAACATCCCCAGTCAACAAAGCCTGAAACCTTTCTGCTACCAGATGGTGTTATAATGGAGGATAACAAAAAACTGCCACAGAACCTTGCACCAGCAAAAGAATTCTTCCGTACACAGTGGTAAAAAGCTGAACGCAAATTTTATTAGTTAGCGTTTTCGGTTGCTATGGGCTCCCCTTGTGGAGCAGTAGTTGCCAACCTATTTATGAGTTATTGGGAAAAACATTTCCTTTTTGCTTCAAGTGACTTGTCTTGCCCGGTCAAATATTATACAAGATATTTGGATGATATCTTTATTTTATTTGAAGGCGATGAATTGACAGCTACTAATTTTATTTCAGAAATTAATTCTACCACACAATTTTTGAAATTTACCTACACTTTTGCTATTTCAGAAATTGATTTCCTAGATGTGAAACTTGAAAAAGATCTACAGAAAGGGGTGTTTACCTCAAGAATTTTTAGAAAGCCAACGTACTGCAACTCTTTCTTGCATTTTACTAGCCAACATCCATATAGGCAGAAGAAGGCCATAGTTAAAGGCCAATTTGTAAGGGCAGCGAGGATGTGCAGTACGTTGGATTTCTTTTACGCTGAGTGTAGTACTTTAACTGACATGTTCCTAAAACGAAATTATCCTTTTAAATTTGTACAAGACATATTAGATGAAGTGGCCACAAAAAGAGAGAATGGTTACTTTAAAGCTATTTTGTCAATAAATACAGTAGGGGTAGATTCAACAGACACCTCTTTATTTGGAACGAGAACAGACATTGAGAATGAAACGTCAGCGGAAGGAACAAGATTTGATCCTTCTCTTAGTTACATTACTACCTTCAGCTTTGATTCTAGTGAGATTGTCTCAGTCATTAAAAAGAATTGGGACTTTATTTTGAACAATCCCTTTTTAGTTAAGAAATTCGGTTCTTTTCCAAAATTTGTATTTAAAAGGAATAAGAACTTGAAGGAATTACTACAGAGTAATAACCCTGGTAATAGTTTTAATAGGAAATTAGGGATGTTCCCGTGTGGTTTTTGTAACAGATGTAATGTTATAAGGGTTGGCAAAACTTTCACAGTAAGGGACAGGAAATACACCATCAAAATGCCCCTGAACTGTGAAAGCAAAGCAGTAGTTTATATTGCACTTTGCAACTGCTGTCCGTCTTTCTATATTGGAAAGACGGACCGCAGGTTACGTGATCGACTCTATGAGCACTTGTATGCCATGAGGATTAAAAACATTAATAATGCCCTTTCAAAGCATTTAATAGATTTCCCCGGACATAGCTTCTCCTTCATGGCTATAGACCAAGTTTTTCAATCTATTAGAGGGGGTCCTTTTCCACTATTGTTGGAATTGAAAGAATTGGAATGGCAATTTAGAACTGATGCCTTCCATTCCCCTGGTCTGAATGATAATTGTAACATACTACCTGTTTTAAAATTAAGGAGTTATTACTCATGATTTTAACTGTTTAGGAATTATTATATTTCCGTTTTGGGGTTTTATATACACTTGTTATAAACTATGTAGTAAATTTGTGTAAACTTTGTGCACACAAAGATAGGATTGGCTAGTACCAATTAACAGTGTTTATTTTGTATTAACAATAAGAATATAAATGGAATATTTGAAGCACACTGAAATGCTTTGTTAAAAAAGAGCGTGTTCTCTTTTAAGCTAATTGTTTTTTAGTGACATCACTTCCTTAGTCTATTTATTCTTGTTTGACTATTCATAATTGTTTTATCTCTGAAGAAGCCAAGCTATTTTCTGCAAGGCGAAAACGCTAAATAATAAAATTTGCGTTCAGCTTTTACCACTGTGTACGGAAGAATTCTTTTGCTGGTGCAAGGTTCTGTGGCAGTTTTTTGTTGTTTACTAGTTTGTCTTCTTTGGCGTTTTTCACCAGTTTATTATAATGGAGGATCCCAATACTGAGGAGGCAGTGGCCTGTGGTGGCACTGTGGTTGATACCAAGTGGGACAGCGAGTCTTCTACCCCTAAAGAGATGCCTTGATTGGCTAAAGGCATCTATCCATGGCCTAGTCTACCACATTCTCAACCAAGTCAGAAAGCCCCATTTCAGTGAGCCTTGCCAGGCTGATATGTGCCAGAATGCCTACAGGACTGGTGCCACAATCCTGACCTTGTCAGCATGTCACTGAATGAGCAGAGGATGAACGTTCCCTAGCCTGGAAGACATGTGGTTGGGCTGCTCCTAAAGAATTTGGATCTGTTAAAAAATTAAAAGAAATGGAAGAGAAAGAAAATAAATAAGAACAAAGGAGTACAAAATTAAAATAATTTAATAGCATTTTTGCTTCACAGCAAGAGGTTCCCTTGTTCATTTTTCGGCTGGGGTGCCTTCTGAGAGTTGCATGTCCAACTTGTGTTTGCGTTGGTTTCCTCTGAGTCTTCCAGTTTCTTCTCACATTCCAAAGATATGCAGTAGGCAGAGTGGGCACGCTAAACTGGCCATAGCTGTGAGTTTGTGTGTGAGTGTGGTGTGGAAGGAATACCGTGGCAGGGCTAGCCACCCAGCAGTGTAAACCTTGGCTCTAGATGATTGTCACTGTTGAAATGACACCCTGATGCCATATGAAAAAATAGGTGTGAGTTTGTGTGCGAGTGTGGTGTGGAAGGAATACCATGGCAGGGCTAGCCACCCAGCAGTGTAAACCTTGGCTCTAGATGATTGTCACTGTTGAAATGACACCCTGATGCCATATGAAAAAATAGGTGTGAGTTTGTGTGCGAGTGTGGTGTGGAAGGAATAACCGTGGCAGGGCTAGCCACCCAGTGGTCTAAACCTTGTCTCTAGATGATTGTCACTGTTGAAGTGACACCCTCATGCCATGTATAAAAATGGGAAAAATGGGATTGTGGATGGATAGACTGATAGCTGAATGGATGGTTGGATGGATGGAAAGATGGAATGCCTGATTAAAATATGAAAAAATAGTAAAGAGGTGGGAAAGAGACAAAGAAGAAATGCACACAATAAGTTCACACATAATGTTACACATCCTTCAAGTTATCATTATCAATCAATTTTTATTTTTCTACTTATGCCTACCTGGGAACAATGAATGCATTGCTATCAAGTCTTGGTGGGGGTTTCATTTGCAGTCCACTGACAGTGACAAAAGAAATGGTAAAACGTGATAATTCTGCCTAATATAGATTTGGCTGCGATACTCTACTGAAAGCACTTTAGTTTTTCAGTTGTCATTCTTTATAAATACTCTATTAGTTATATATAAATAACATCAGTTAATGACATAATACTGCATCTATTACCTGACATTTATTTTTGATTTGGTTGCAGTACTGTACTGAAAGCACTTTAGCCCTTCCATTACCATGTTTATAAATACTCCTGCAGTTATATATATATATATATATATATATATATATATATATATATATATATATATATATATATATAGATAAATGAAATCAGTTAAAAGACAAAAACAGCATGTGTTACTTTATTAATACTTACCAGCACCCTCAACCAATCTCTTCATTCTCCTAGGCTCTTCAGGGCTCTTGTAGTTTATCACATCAGTGAGAATTTCTTCTTCCGTCTCCACCCAAAGACCCAATATACCACAAGACATTCCTCCTACATGCCCCCCCCCCCGAAATCACTAAGGAACAGGTCCTTAATGCCCTTTCCAAGGCTAAAAACATTGCCTCTATGGGACCAGACAGCATCCCAGGTTGTGTCCAAAACTGAGTGAAGCAAGAGTTAGCTGTACCTCTGAGTACCCTCTTTTTTCTGATATGACTAATAGGACTCTACAAGGCATGTCGGTTATTGCTGCTCTTGCTTAGTATATCAGTTTATTTCTTTAAACATTTACTCAGACCTGAATTCTCATACTGTTCCAATATGGCAATAATAGAAATGCATCTTCCTTCAAATTGATAAATTTTTATATGTATGCACAGCTACTTGGGGAAGGGTGTTGGGTTGTGGCATCTAACCATACACTTTCAGTCTAGTTTGTAATATCAACTGCTATGGTTTACATACCTATTTTGCATTTTTATGAAAAACTATAAATTTTCTACAGGCAGATGAAGAAGCTGTACAAACACACACAGACATAACAACTGAAAGGAAGTTTTCACTTCTTTTCAATTCAGTCTCCGTTAACCAAAGCATATTTACCGTTACAGAGTCTTCGTTAACCAAAGCATATTTACTGTTACAGATGGATGCAGTGTATATACTACATAACAATGTGTGCTTTAATAAATTTCTGCTTAATAACTGTAAGCATATAAGGAGATTGTTTAAACATGAGTACAGAAGTAATACAGCAAGTCATCTTTTACTAAACTATGTGCTGGTCATTCTCGTGATACTACAACCTCGACCCCTCCCCAGCCTCCAATCTGACTAGGGTGTGTGTGTCTGACTGAGTTTTGCCATCTTGTACTTGCTGTTAATATTCTGAAAGATATGACTGTGTTATACAATTTTCATAAAAATAATAATAATAATAATAATAATAATAATAATAATAAATATTTTCTGGCCTACACAAAGAAAATTCTTTTTTAACAAAATGGTATGTATGTACTTCATCTACTATGTAAGGTAATACTTAATGTAAATTACATTATATGGCAATACAAATATTTTATTTTTTCGTTGGTGTATAAGTTCATCCATTTATTTACATGAAAATAATTGTAAAAAATAATAAGTGTGCCTCTGTATTTTACAGATACATATATGCAGATATATATATATATATATATATATATATATATATATATATATATATATATATATATATATATATATATATGAATATGCCAACTTATAGGTTCATAGGTAGGTACTAGGCTATTGGCCTAAGGGCCTACATAAGCCTAGCCAAGAAGGTTCCATGAATTATGCCACCCAAGAAAGTTATTTTCCTGTGCCACTGTTGAGCAGAGACACAGAAGTGATCCCCGGGGTGTATTTCCTATTTCCCATCCACTCATTAAGATTTCTTCTTGAAGAGAGCTAATGAAGAACTTTGCTTGACGTAGATGGGTAGCTTGTTCCAGAGTATAGGAAGTCTCTGGGACAGGAATCTATCCCTCCAGCGAATCCTGTTTATTGTGGTGACAAGGTTTAGGTCCCTAGAGCATGTAGCTCAGAGGGATTAGGATTTCTTTAGGTGTAACATGTCCAACAGCTCTGGGTTTGACATAGCTTTATATGTTAGGCAGAGATCACCTCAGAGTAGGTGATATGCTACGGAGTAAAGCTGGAATTTTTTGAGGTGGTCAGTGTAGGGCATTTGTTTGAGGCCAGTAATCCTCTTTGTGAGGTACTTCTGTGGCCTTTCCAGCTGCTGCAGATGTCTTGTGAGGTACATTGCAAAAGGGGCATTGTACTCTATAATGGGTCTAATGAGTGTCGAGTAGAGGGAAACAATGACCTCTTTTTTCCTGGATGAGAACCCTTTCATGATGAAGTGTGTCACGTAGAAGGACTTCCTGATTACTGTGGCGATGTGACTGTCAAAGGAGAGACTACTGTCCACCTAGGTCCCAAAGTCTCTTATGACGTATTTGGTGTTTTGGCATTGAGCTTGAGACCATGGCTCTGACACTAGGCATCTGTCTCAGTCAGGCCCTTCTGTAGGATGTCCACATCATTTGGGGACTTGACTATGGCTCCTAGTTTGCAGTCATCTGTGAACTTCATCAGCCAGAGGCCTTCTGTGTTAGCCTGTACTTTAGAGAAGTAGATACCAAACAGGAGAGGTCCCAGGATGGAACCCTGTGGTACTCCACTTGTCACTGCTTTGAGGTCAGATTTGGAGTCTGTAACTTTTACTGTGTGGGTTCTGTCAGTGAGCAAGTCGACAACCCATCTTGTGACGTAGGGATTTATACCTAGTTTAGTGAGTTTAGCTATAATTCCAGAATGGGGGATGGTGTCGAAAGCCTTGGTGAGGTCAAGATAGGCTGTGTGAACCACTTTACCCTCATCCACAGCTTTGGTGACTGACTCAAAGAAGTCGATCAGGTTCAGGAGGCATGATCTGCCTTTCACAAACCCGAACTGGGTGGGATCCAGAGTTTGGAGGTTACCAGTGTCTTTGTTTATGAATTTCATGATGATACGTTCCATGGCCTTGCAAACCAGGCTTGTCAGGCTAATACGTTGATAGTTCCCAGGATCTGTGGTGGCTCCCCCTTTGTGGAGTGGGATAACTGTTGCTGTGCACCATTCAGTGGGCACAAAGCCTGATGTGAGGCTATTATTGAACATGGTGCTTAAGTGGGGAGCCAGTTCATTCTGAAGTTCGTGTAAAATGCAGCCTGGGATGGTGTCCGGTCCCATGGATGCTGTGTTTTTGGCTTTAGAGAGTGCAGCTTTTACCTGCATAGTTGTGATTACAGGGACTCTGCATTCTTCCTGTATAGATACGGGCTCTTTAGGGGATGAGAGGGGGGTAAAGTTAGCTCTGAACCTATCTGCCAGGATGTTGGCAATATCAGTTGGTTCTGTAATTTTTGTGCCTTTGTGCTGTAACTCAGAGCAGATCTGGGTGTTGCCATCTAGATTCTTGACATAGCTATAGAATGATTTGTGGTTGTCCTTGGATTTAGTGGCAATTTTGTTTTCATAGCTAGCTTTGGATGATCTTATAAGGGATCTCATCTTCTTACTGAGGCTGACCAGGGAGGTCCTCCACTCATGGGATTTTACTCTCTTGTGCAACAGTTTCTTCCTTCTGTTACACAGTTTGTTTATGGCAGGGGATCACCAGATTGGCTTCCTTTTTTTGGAGGATATCATCTTGGTTCTGTTTGGGATAGCATGATCCATGCACTCATGTAAGTGCTTATAGAGTGCATTTGTGTAGGATTCAGCAGTTGTAACTTTATTGTCCATCTGCATGGGTGTCATGAAGTTCACCACTTCTGTCATAAGAAGCATGAAGTTTGCTTTGGAGAAATTTTTTACTGTGGGTTCCTTAATGGGGGGTGGGGGTGGGATGTGGATATCAAGGGTGATAGGCTTATGGTCGGATCGGACCAACTAGGAGTTGACTTCAGGTGTGGAACACCAGTCACTCATGTTGGTAATGACTAGGTCTAAGATATTGTTGCTCCTGGTGGGGGTGTGGATAAGTTGATCTAGGGCATTGGAGTTTATGAATTCCAGAAAGCATTGAGCTAAGGAGTTGGTACACGAGTAGTTTTCCCAGTTAATGGTGAGGTAGTTGAAGTCGCCCATTATTAGGGTGTTTGGTTGAACCCTAATATTTTCCAGTACATCAAGAAAAGAGGAGTGGGAATTCTGGGACATGGTGGGGGATCTGTAGCAAGCTACAATTTGGATTGCAGTTTTGCCCAGAGTTAGTTGCACTTGGATAACCTTGGATACATTATGCTGAGCAACTAGCCTGGAGGTGTGGACATCCTTAATGAATATGGACACACCTCTGCCTTTGGTGTTTCGGTCCAGGTTACATGGCCGAAAAGTGTGGTATGGGTTATACCCTGGTAGTGCGGGGTGCTCTCTGAAGCCTTGAACCAAGTCTCATTCACTGCACAGATATCAATGTTCTCCATTTTAAGGAGTGCCTTAACTAACTTATATATATTTCTTTACTCATAAATATATTTGTATTTGTACACAAAATTATGTTATCACATAAGCATTCCATATTTATATACAGATGAAGTTCTGTGTACAGATATGTTTTTGCTTTCATTTGCATTTTTATAGCATTATAGATAAGTATTTACAGTTGCACATATTTCTTCTACCAAATACTTTTATATTTGCTGTTATACATCATCTACCAAATGCTTTCAATTATCAAACTTCTTATACTTTCCCCCAGATTCAGCAAGCCCTGCACGGTGTGCAGGACAAGTGCAGGAGCTCCAGCAGGCAATATGTCTGTCGTGCGATACAGGAATAAGCTGTAGGGATGTGCACGAGCACTCCTGCACTAGTCCTGCACGGACTCAGCCCCTTTATGCAAATTACCCCATTTGCAGGAGAAATCCATGCAAATGAGATTAATTTGCGATCCAGGAAGCTGGAAGCTGGCCATGCAGGACTAGTGTAATCTGCAGAAATGTACTCCGTCAGTAACATAGTACATTTCTGCAAACTACAAAACGGAGGCATGACAGCTTCAAATAAAGGGTGGATATTATGTAGAAAGCATGCCAATCGCCAAATATAAGGCCATTAGCATGGAAAACAGTTGCAAAAAAAAAAAAAAAACAACTTTTATTTTTTTTAAAAGATCTCGGCTGTTTAAGCGTAGGGCAGTGGCGTGCAAATGGGATCGGGCGAAAAATAAGAAAATAAACCTAAAATAAGCATTCTAACCAAAATCACTATTTTGCCATTATACTCAGTGGCAGACAGAAGACAACATGGCCAGTGAATAGTGGTTGCTAAGGGTGGAGGCTCAGTGTGGCACCTATAACTATGCATCAGCAGGCAATCCTATGCAAATGAGGGGAATGATACTGAATCCCAGATTTCCCCTGCATGCTAGTCAGCACCCAACAGTGTAAGAGCAGGAATAGCTCATTGCAAGCCTAGGAGTTACCTGACATCATAGGGGGTGTGTCAGGCATACTGTAAGCGGATTGGAGTCCTGTGGCTCAGGTTTGCCCTTAGCTTAGCACAGCTAAGCAAGGGGGTGTGTCTGAGGCTGCCTAGAACTCTATATATTGCCTAAGTGGGTTAAACATAAAAAAAAAATGTAAACCAGGAAATAGCAGCTCTGTGCACATTTCAGAACTGTGTTTGTGCAGCGTGCCCCCGGGCTTAAACAGGAAGACAATGGGAAGGGAAAACTGCAGTAGGAAGGTAATCTAGGAGAACTGGCATAGCTGGCAGGTGAAATGTATCAGAATCAGCCAATTACACAGGCAGCAGACCAGCCCAGCCCAGAACACTACTGTAAACTATGCAAACACCTATCCCTCTGTTTTTTCCCACATACTCTACACCACCAGTGTAAACAAGCAGGGAACTTTTAACAAACAAAAACAACAATATGATAGGGGCTGCAATAGCTATCATGCAACATGTGGAAGAGGCTGAGGGTGGTGAGGATGTGAATGCTGTAGACCAACCCACAGTGAGGAGACGGAGAAGAGTGTACAGACACAGGGTAACCTACCAGGGGCTACATGAGCTGGAGAGAGTGGAGCACTATAGGGTGGACAGGGACCTCCTACAGCAAATTGTTGAGCTTTGCCAGCCATGTCTTACACACAGAAATAACAGAGGGGAACCCATCCCAGTAGTATGTGTAGGCCTAAGTGTACTAGCTACAGGTACCATCCAAAGGCCAACTGGGATATCATGAGGATCTCACAGGCATCAGCATCCAGGGTACTCCACCAGTTCCTGGATGCCATGTCAGCACATGCCGGTGAGCACGTATATTTCCCCAACACCCATGAGGCGTTGGCCAGCAATATGCATCTCTTCCACCAAATAGCAGAATACCCTGAGGTAGTGAGTGCTATAGACTGCATGCACATATGCATCAAAGCACCACCTGGTGAGCAGGGTAGGGTCTACATCAACCGCAAGGGCTTCCCCTCCATCAACTGCCAGGTCGTGTGCGATGCCCAAGCATAATAATGAATGTGTGTGCTGGCTGCCCTGGAAGCTATCACGATTCCAACATCTGGCATCTGATGCCACTGTACCAGAGATTTGCCAATGGGGACATCCCTTATGGTCACCTAGTGGGGGATGCTGGTTACACACTGGAGCGATAGCTGATGACACCCATCAGAAATGCACACACACATGAACAAGAACTCCATAATGAGGCACATGCACAGACCAGAATCATAATGGAGCATGTGTTTGGGATGCTCAAGTCATGGTTCCGGTGCCTGGACAAATCCGATGGAGCCTTGCAGTACTCACCAGCTACATGTGCTCAAATTGTCATCATATGTGCCATGCTATACAATATTATCCTGCAGAAACAGCTGCAGCAGGAACAGCACAGGACAGGGCCACATAGCCACACACAATTGCCAAGGCCTGCACAGGCACAGAGTGACTCGGAGGAGGAACAACCTGAGCCTGCCCGAGTAGGCAGAAGGAGGCATACCCAGTATGCCCTGACCTTGGTAAAGAGGAAATGCATAGCATATACACTGACACAGGAGGGACCCAGGGAATGACACCTCTCTCTGACTCGCACATACAGTAAAATGGATGCCAAACATGACACTACCTGTGCTCAGCCATGTGTAGGGAGTGTACTATGTGCATCCAACATAGGCAGCTCTCCAGCACCACCCTCAATACTGGCACACCCACAAGGTAAGTCACTCATCTTACCAACTGCCGAATGTAGTAGTATGTGTTACCTGCATCTATGGTATGGATGTGAGCATGCAAGGGAATTGGGTGGCTGAATCAGATGCCAGCAGATAGTAGACACCTACAGTGGCAGCATGAGATCTGTAACAAATACTGGTGTCACCATAGACGCCAGTGCTACACATGGTGACAAAACCCACTGCAGGAAATGTGCTGGGCCACATATGTGTCCATATGACTCACACACATGCCAGTCAGGGAGGTTCACATACCCAGCAACAATCACAAATAGCAGGACAGGTGTAGACAAACACAAACAAAGGCTGTGCTAAGGCCTCTGAATGATGCCAATGGGTAACCCCCCAGACCTACACAGACATACTACATCAGGTCAGGCAGTGGGATGTTAGTTCTGAAGGGTAGGAAGTGAGAAACTAATATGTAGGTCAATCAAATGTAAGACCTGTAGTACACTTAATAAACCAAAAAAGTGCGGCTTTCACTGATAACCAAGAAATCCAAACAAAAGAATGCCGTAGAACGGAATGCAGTACTTTTCTTTGAACAAACCACGAAAGTGACACCAACGAACTTCTTAATTTCCTCTCTCATTTTAAAATACTTCTCCCTCTCCTGTTTGATCTCAAAAATGAGGTCTTGCTTAATGTTGGTATCAAGTTCCTTAATTTCATGTTCAATAATAGTTAATTTACTTTCATTTTCTTCAATAATACACTGTACAACTTCTAATCCACATTTGTTGAAAACTTTTACTAAATTCACATGTAGTAAACTGATATGCCTCTAGTCAGCATCATAGGTTAGAAAATGAATGAAATGGAGTACCTGACATACCAGTACAGTCATAGCAAATGTGTACAAGTGTCAGGTGTGCCCCCCAAATCCTGTGTAGCAATGTAGAAACAGTCAGGTGTGCCCTCCACATCCTCTGTAGATATGTAGTAACAGTCAGATGTGCCTCCCCCAAATCCTATGTAGAAATGTAGTAACAGTCAGGTGTGCACCCCAATCCTGTGTAGCAATGTAGAAACAGTCAGGTGTGCCCCCCCATATCCTATGTAGAAATGTAGTAACATATATGTATAGGTATAATATCAGTGGCGCACAGATGCCCAGAGGTGGCCAAGGTAGCAGGATAGATTGTATTATTTGTGCAATATGCAGGTATGTGTGTGTTAGGTTGGTGTGTGTTTCATATTGTGTGACAGTGGTCAGTATGTATGCATGTTGAGGTATGACCTGGTGGCCATTGCCCACTACTGCTGATGCCAGGGCCAAGTCCTCACAACTGCAGTGTCAAAGACAATACCTACTAGTATAACGCATGCTAGTAGTAGGCCATTGTAAATGTATGGTGGTAATATGTGTCACCATCTGAAAGATTGACATGGCATGGCTGTTGTGCTAGATATACAGACAGTACACAGAGAAAGTACCCCAGACGTACAGTATATAATGTATAACTGTGAAATGGACACACCCTTGGAATTGTACATATAGGTATGCATCACATTATCTGGGCCTGTAGTAGGGAATACCGGTGTCATCTGCCTGAACACTTGCAGATCACAAAGGTGATAGGACTGATGTATTGGGAAACAGCTGATGTACCTGCACATGCCAGCATAACTGGAATGCCCCATGCATATCCATGCATCAGATGCAAGTAGTGTCCATAGCACACATGCACCCAGCTCACACAACAACAACCCACTGGTACCTCTTTGGTCGTATCCCTGCTGTTGGGAATGGGTACAATATGATCCCCACCTGTATATGGCAATAACAAAAGAATGCAGCAAGCAGTACAGGTGTCCCATGCAGGTGTGTCCCTAGCTGTAGGTATCACCCTGCCAGCATCCACACCACCTGATCAATACTGATAGAAAGTATTGGCATGAACACCTAGCACATCTACCCTGTCACCCCAGGGGAATATACTGTATGGCGGTCTGGGACTGTAGGATTGAGAGAATGCAACGGCCTGCCACAGCTGGCCCGCATCACCACCAAATGGCCTACAGGCCTCTGCCAAAGGCCTGTGTCTCACACGTGCTGCCAATGTATGTTATATCATGGACACCCAAATAACAACATAACACACTCCACATAAGCCATATGCAAGTCCATAGGAATAAACCACAGTAACATGTCCACCATGTCCCACTGAATGAACTGTGGACCAACACCAAAACACAGCTGTGATGAAGTGATAACCTTTGGGAAAGTATCAGAGAATGTATGCATAATGTATGGAAGAGGATAGAATAATAGAGGGGGGGGTGAGAGCATGGGAAGCATGGAATGTGCAAGGTCCAACACACAGCTGTGTGTACACACTATCCCTGGCTACAAACACATAAATGGGTGGCTACAAACCTGCCCATACACCACAATAGGGGTAATGTCCTGACTTATGACCCCTGCTGCTGGGTAACCACTGTGAATCTGTACAGCTGTGCGGTATTGCCACAGCAAGATAAGGCCATACTGTCATGTTGATGGATGTACAAGTATGGGATCTTCTGCCAGCACTGTACCAAGGTGCTGAACTGGATACACAGACCCAGCAGCAAGTGTCTGCAGCTCCCCCTCCAGAATGGCATACCTTTCCATGAATAAGTACGTGTTTGCCCACAATACCGGATGCAGCTGCATTCATCATTGTTCCCCAGGACATCACTGTGAGCAAGAATAAATAACCACAGAAGAAAAAACAAATCCAAAAAACGACTCAGCCAGTAAATCCAAAGATTTATTTTTCGTAGTAACAAACTTGACTTCTCTCTAGTGCCTCAGCCAATGCCTTTAACAGAGTATAACAATACCAATTCTTCACTTCATTTATATATTAAAACAACATTAATTAAGCAATTAAGAACAACCCATTACAAGAGTCATTTCCAATTAAGCTCTCTGTTTAACCCATTAGGATGCAGGGTGTCAAATTTTAAAATAAAAAGTGCTTCTTTCCATTGCAATTTACTTTTTAAACACACACCTCTTTCACAATGCACTTTTTCCAAAACAGTACCTTCTAATTTACTCCCATTACTATTATGGTACATTTTAAAATGTAGTCCCAATGGACTTTCCACCTTTTCATTTCTAATATTTCTTAAATGTTCTAAAAATCTGACATGGAAACTCCGTTTAGATTCCCCTATATAAAATAAATTACATTCACATTTAAGTACATATATAATTCCTTCTGTCACACAGCCATAACTGTCATTCAAATCAAACTTCTGTCCATTTATTTTATCAAAAGAACACACTGTATGACTACATATACTACAATGTCCACAAGCTCTAAAACCTAAATTTGATATATGTTTATTCAGCCTTATTGCAGAAAAATTAAACTGGGCATGCACCGACATATCTTTAATACTTTCCCCCCATTTATATGACACCATAGGTCTTTGAGGTAATAATTCTCCCAAAAAGGGATCCTGTATTAAATAATTCCAATGGGTCATAATTTATTTTAACCAACTTTTCCGTATAAACACCATAAGTGGTTACAAAAAATATTTTATCCACTGGTTTATTATTTTTATTCCTATCTAGTCTACTTTTATAATCCACCAGTTTTTTTATCTTTACTTCCTACCATGAGGCTCTTTTTAGCTTGCTCCACAAACACCGCTCTATAACCTCTCTTTATAAATTTATTGCAAATTTGTTCAATTTCTTTCTCTTTTTTTCTTTATATCACTAGTTAGTCTTGAAATTCGCAACACTTCATTCTAAGGAAGTGCAGATATTAAATGTGAAGGATGGCAACTATTTCCATATATAAAATTATTTACTCCCTCAAACTTATAATGAACAGAATTCATAACGTTATTTTGTTCTGTCTCTAAATTCACATCTAAGAATGTTACTCTTTCACCACATTGGGTACCATCAAAACTAATTCCAAAACTGTTATGATCTAACTCATGAATGAAATTATTTACACTAGACCTTCCACCTTCACATAGAAAAATTAAATCATCTATGTAATGGTAGTATTCTACCACATAATTTCTAAAAAAATTCATTCTATAAAGGAATTGTACTTCAAAATGTCCCATAAATAAATTTGCATACACTGGAGCAAAAACTGCTCCCATTGTTGTTCCCTGTATTTGTTGGTACAAAGTGCCATTAAATTCAAATAAATTATTTTTGAAACAGAACTGTACTAAATCCATTACATAGTAAGTTAGTGGAGTATCTCCCAAATGAAACCTAAGAGCCTCAATACCTAATTCATGTGAGATGTTAGTGTATACATTTTTGACATCTATCACTATCCAATATTTATTTTCATTCCATTTAATTTTTCTCACCTTTTCCAAAAAAACAAAAGTGTCTCTAATATAAGAAGACAACTTTGCAACTTTAGGCAACAATTGTACATGTAACAACCTTCCAATATTATGAAGGAAATAATTACATGCAGAAACTATTGGGCAACATGGTGGGGGGGGGGTTGCACTTATTTTTATGTAACTTGGGAAGACAATAAAATTTAGCCATTGAGCATTTATCTGTGGAAAATTTCTTCTCTATATCATCCTTAGTAAACTATCCCAACCTGTATCCCTTATATATTAATTCATTATAGACTGATTAAGCTCCTTCATATTCTTTCCATAATGCAACTCTATATATTTCATCATTATTTAGATTATCCATACACATTTTATAATACTGTTCAACAGTCATCACAACTAATTTATTACCTTTATCTGAAGGTTTAAAAATAATGTCATTTCCATTTCTCATAGATGTCAACGCCTCCCGTTTATTTTTTGTTAAATTATATGAAATAGCATTCTTTTGCTTAAAAATATTTTGTATAGAATAATTTACTATATTAGAAAAATATTTAACTGTTTCATTAATAAAAGGAGGGATATAGTTACTTCTACTACTAATTTTATCAGTCGGCAGTAGACAGTAAACATTCTCAGTCTCATAATTTTCAAAATAAGAATCACATGAAAAAAGTTCAATATATGCTGTTTCATTCAAAGAATTATTCATTTCAGAAGAATTCATTATTTCTGTACTATTATCATGCTTTGAAAAGAAACATAATAAATGTAACTTCCTCACTAATTTAAAGATATCTATTTTAAAAGAATACATTTTAGATATGACAGTTGGAACAAATTTAATACCACAGTTTAATACTGCTAATTCAATATCCGAAAAATGATAACCAGTTAAATTAAACACATAATGCTCATCAGAACTACTATTAATATTTACAGTCTTTAAAAAGTCAGTACCATCTTTTTCTTTTTCCTTGTTGGTTCTGTTGTTGTTGTCTCTCCCACGTCGTATCTGTTTGTCCCCTCATCCGACTTCTCCCACTTATATTGGGTCTATTGTGGAAATGTTCTTGCATATAATCACTCCTTTGGGCCGAGGGAAGTGAAGGAAAGTCTGCATTTTCGTCTGACCATTCCCCTGAAGCTTCAGTTGTCTCAGATGAAGCAAACGAGAACCATGTTTTTTTCTTTCTGCTTTCTTACCGAAGGACCCGCCTTCAACATTATGATGGTTCTTATTGGATGTGGGTTGAAACACCATCTCATTTGCATATTCTCAGAGGTCTTTTTGTAATTTACGGATTTTTCTGTCAATCAAAGTTTCCGTCTTAACCAGTACTTTCTCATTAATATCTTTTAACACAATCTCAAATCTTGGAACCATGAGTTGCAAAGGTATAAACACAACATGGAAATCTCATTCTTAATCTGTTTTTGTTTCAACAAATCTTTTTCCACTAAGATAGCCACCCATTCCATTGTGCAGCGATGTGCTGTCATAGGCCACCGTTTGGCAAACTTAATATCTTCCACATTTTTTTCATCAAAAGGTGTAGATGGATTTTTATATGCTCTTAGTCCCTTCGGAGTAATGTTTAACTCCAAATATCTTTGCAAACTGATAATATTATAATGCGTAGCATTTTCTTTAAATAATAAACTTTCAAGTCTATTAATTGTACCTTGCAACTCAGCTGACATAGTTATTGTGTATTTCTGTGCTACAGCAGAAAAGGGATTAAATGTCCGCTTTTGACATCCATCTAATAACACTTTGCCCCAAATTTTTTGCGACTCCCCAAACTGTGATGTAGATGCAGGATTTATTCCTTTATCAGGCAAACATTCTCCCACCTGCAAAATACTTTGTTCAAAAGTCTTTTGAGTATTTTCTCCCAGGTCATCTCGAAAAATCCTGGGAGTCTGGAAAGAAGGATCACTAGCCATAAAAAATGAAAATAAATAACCACAGAAGAAAAACCAAATTCATAAAACGACTCAGCCAGTAAATCCAAAGATTTATTTTTCATAGTAACAAACTTGACTTCTCTCTAGCGCCTCAGCCAATGCCTTTAACAGAGTATAACGATACCAATTCTTCACTTCATTTATATATTAAAACAACATTAATAAAGCAATTAAGAACAACCCATTACAAGAGTCATTTCCAATTAAGCTCTCTGTTGTTTAACCCATTGGGATGCAGGGTGTCAAATTTTAAAATAAAAAGTGCTTCTTTCCATTGCAATTTACTTTTTAAACACACACCTCTTTCACAATGCACTTTTTCCAAAACAGTACCTTCTAATTTACTCTCATTACTATTATGGTACATTTTAAAATGTAGTCCCAATGGACTTTCCACCTTTTCATTTCTAATATTTCTTAAATGTTCTAAAAATCTGACACGGAAACTCCATTTAGATTCCCCTATATAAAATAAATTACATTCACATTTAAGTACATATATAATTCCTTCATTCACACAGCCATAACTGTCATTCAAATCAAACTTCTGTCCATTTATTTTATCAAAAGAACACACTGTATGACTACATATACTACAATGTACACAAGCTCTGAAACCTAAATTTGATATAGCCTTATTGTAGGAAAATTAAACTGGGCATGCACCAACATATCTTTAATACTTTTCCCCCATTTATATGACACCATAGGTCTTTGAGGTAATAATTCCCCCAAAAAGGGATCCTGTATTAAATAATTCCAAATGGGGTCATAATTATTTTAACCAACTTTTCCGTACAAACACCATAAGTGGTTACAAAAAATATTTTATCTACTGGTTTATTATTTTTATTCCTATCTGGTCTACCTTTATAATCCACCAGTTTTTTATCTTTACTTCCTACCATGAGGCTCTTTTTAGCTTGCTCCACACACACCGCACTATACCCTCTCTTTATAAATTTATTGCAATTGTGTTCAATTTCTTTCTCTCTTTTCTTTATTTTACTAGTTAGTCTTTGAAATTCGTAACAATTCATTATAAGGAACTGCAGATATTAAATGTGAAGGATGGCAAATAGTTCCATATATAAAATTATTTACTCCCTCAAACTTATAATGAACAGAAGTCATAACTTTATTTCCTTCTGTCTCTAAATTCACATCTAAGAATGTAACTCTTTCACCACACTGGGCACTATCAAAATTAATTCCAAAATTGTTATGATCTAACTCATGAATGAAATTATTTACACTAGACCTTCCACCATCACATAGAAAAAATAACTGTGAGCAAGAATGTCCACCTGACAGTACTTGAGGACATAACATCACAGTGTATAACGGTACACATGTCAGAATATCTCTGCCAACACCAGTACCATGTAGCAGAAGCAGCACAGACATACCTACAGTACACACTATCCCTTGCACAGTTTGACCCCATATTGCCAAATGATCTATGGATACCCTGCAGAAACAGTTTGCTACCCGTAGGTGTACAACACAAAGGTCTGCACTGGAGTACAAACTACCTGGTATAGATCCGCACATTCAATACAGAAGGGCATACTGGGCATGCTCATACACTTAGAGAAATGAAGGCAATGTCAGACAACAACATACTGAAAGGTCATACTGGGCATGCTGACACATTTGTACAAATGAAGCTCATGTCTGCAAACAACAGTAGACCATACATATCTGACAGTTGCAGATGTTAGTACATACACTCCTCAGTATGCACCAGTCATGCATTGGACACACATTGGATAGGAATACAGACATATATCCAAGGACAACACACTATAATATGCCAAATGTTCACATACATAGATGTGTGGAAGAGAGTGACTGTGACAAAGAGCCATCCATCATGAGGCCTGTCCCACCCAGCACACAGCCAAATTGCTACAACCACATGATGTGTAAATATCACTCATTGTAGAAATTAGCCACTGGTATCCGTCAGCATTACAGACTATGTGGTGCAAGTGCTAGCTGTGCAACATGACTGTACAAGGCAGTAGTCATCTAGCAGCTCTATACATGTACCTGCAGTATATAACCCTGCGTGTGCCTGCATGTGGTGTGTCAACCTCTATATAAATGGGTTATGGCCCATGCACACACACTGCCCTCCCCATAGCCCTACTATGACAAGCCTGCTAATGTCATCCACTTTGAAATACAACTTTGGGAATGGAGTAGCCCAGTAATCTCTGTGGCATGTCTAAAAACTGCGTAATACTGTAGTGTGATAACCTGGCCAGGTAGGAGTTCTAATCCCAGACATGGCAACTGTGTGTGTGTGTGTGTGTGTGTGTGTGTGTGTGTGTGTGTGTGTGTGTGTGTGTCTGTGTAGAGAACAATGCTTTTTAGGCTAGTCACACTCACTACAATTCAAATGCCCTACTTTGACAAGGCTGCTGATGTCATTCACTGTGAAATACGCATTTGGGAAAAGTGTAGCCCAGTAATCTCCGTGGCATGTCTTATAACCGCATAATGCTGTAGTGTGCTAAACTAGTTAAATAGGAGTTATAATCCCAGACATGGCAACTGTGTATGCCTGTGTAGGGAGCAATGCTTTTTAGGCTAGTCGCACTCACTACAATTCAAATGCCCTACTTTACCAAGGCTGCTGATGCCATTCACTGTGAAATACACCTTTGGGAACGATGTAGCCCAGTAATCTCTGTTGCACGTCTTATAACTGCCTAATGCTATAGTGTAATAAACTAGTTAGGTAGGAGTTTTAATCTCAGACATGGCAAGTGTGTGTGTGTGTGTGTGTGTGTGTGTGTGTGTGTGTGTGTGTGTGTGTGTGTGTGTGTGTGTGTGTGTAGAGAGCAATGCTTTTTAGGCTAGTCACACACACTACAATTCAAGTGCCCTACTTTGACAAGGCTGCTGATGTCATTCACTGTGAAATACACCTTTGGGAACAGTGTAGCCCAGTAATCTCTGTGGTGCGTCCTGTAATAGTGTAATGCTGTAGTGTGATGTAGTACTTTGGTAGGGGTTCTATTCCCCATCATGGCAAGTGTGGATGTTTGTGCATGTGTTTCTTTATTTGTGTAGGGGAGCAATGCATTTTAGGCTAGCCATACTCACTACAGATCACATGCCCTACTTTGACAAGGCTGCTGATGTCATTCACTGTGAAATGCACCTTTGGAAAAGGTGTAGCCCAGTATTCTCCATGGCGCGTCTTATAACAGCGTAATGCTGTAGTATGATATTGTACTTTGGTAGGCATTCTATTCCCACACATGGCAAGTGCGAGTGTGTTTCTATGTCTGTGTTGCGAGCAATGTTTTTTAGGCTAGCCACACTCACTACGATTCAAATGCCCTACTTTGGCAAGCCTGCTGATATCATTCACTGTGAAATACACCTTTGGGGAAGAAATACTCCAGTAATCTCTGTGGTGCGTCCTATAACTGTGTAATGCTGTATTGTAATAAACTAGTTTGGTAGGGGTTCTAATCCCAGACATGGCAGATGTGTTTGTTATTTGTATCCTGTGTGGAGGTGGCTGTGAGTGTGTAACAACTGGACTCATTGTGGAGTGGGTTTTGCAAATTTCTTATATGGTGGCCCTATTATATGTCACAATGTCCACCTTACAAGGATAACAGATGTGAAATAGCCAAGAGGCTGGGGTGGCAATCCATACCCCTACATGTGACATCAAGGCCTGGCGAACAAAGTTAGCAACCCTTGTATTACACAGAGAACACTCTCAACCCATGTCTCATACACAAACACACTTGCCTAGGGAACAACTGCTATGTTCATAGTACCATGCATATTGCCCACAGATAGGAACCATGGTGTGATTGCAGTGGATGACAGAGGGTTTGACACCCTGTCCATCAGTAAAATATGCACATACATGCAGACAGTGTACCCTCACTATGCTCCCCACTGGACTTCTTCAACACCTGTGATGCCATCAAATGTGACCCACAAAGGACATACTATGCCTTGTACACATGCACTGTATGGACAGATGCCACTGACACCAGGGGATATCTGTATCATGCTATCAATGTAGGTGCAGGGTCAACCTGCTATCCATCACCTGTTCCCAGCACATGAGGCAAGGACAGACACAACTGATTATAACAATCTGTGTACACAACATGGGGCAGACATCCCAAGTACAGTTCCACATGTCACTGTACATGCATGTGGGATGTGTGCACATCCCAGACAGCATCCATGTCATGGACTAAAGAACACATACATGGCAAGCATTGAACAGCAGTGGCCACACACAATAGTTACCCCGGTGACTGGATGGTGAATACAATACCCCACCTGTGTGGGCCAATCCAGACACTACACACCTGAGCCACACTGCAGACCATTGTCATGTGGCCTGATACCAAGCTATACCCTTCACCTAGCCTTGTATAGCCTTCTGGCACAATCAACCACTATGCACCAATGAAGCAATTCATGCATGCATGTCAGCACTGGCACCCTGTGTCTGTGTGTGTGTAGTCTATGAAGTTTTTGACCACATTCACACTCACTACAACCCCCATTGGCATACTGAAGCATGCTGTCTGATGGCAGACACCTCCACATACCCTTTACCCATACAACCACCAGATAACTCCTGTGAAGCATGTGATACCTACACAGTACTGTATTGTGGCAAACTAAATAGTGAGGAAGTGTATTCCTGACCCTGCAAAGTATGTCAATCTGTGTGAGTCCCTGAGAGACTATGGCTGTGTTGACGCTGACACCTGTTCATGCGGACAGGCCCGTGCACTACACCTACCGTATCGCTACCATATCATTGTTGCAGATGTCGCTCACCATCACATATACGTTTGGAGAGCTCCTTGATGTGTCAGCTATGTGGTGCATCCAATAACTGCATAGACATGTGATAGCAATCCATAGTCAGTCAGGGGTTTGATACCCTGTACTGGTAGGTGTGTGACACAAACAATCTTAGGGTTTACTCTCCCACCCCATGCCTGAATTATCTTTGCCTCTGTCTGCCTCTCTCACTCCCTTTCTGGTGGATGTGGAGAACTACATCTGCTTTGCTTAGGCAGCAACATGTGCTTTGTAAGCAATGCTCATGATCAGCCTATGGCCTCTGCATGAATTTCAGACCTCCTGTAGCTGATTGCATGTGGAACAGCTGTGGTAACATTCCCATAGCTAGTTGCAAGGAAACACACTCCAATATCTAGGAACATAATGTTGGCATTGGGCCTTTTCAGTCACTGTGAGCAGGACCTAGATCTGGTGTTTGGCAAACAGCATCATAGATGGATTGGGGATTTACTTCTAACAACATACACTGTGGAAACAGGCCAACACACAGGAGGGGGGATGTGCCTGACATGACTACAGAATGTAAGTGTTGCTATTCTGCATTTGGAGTAATGTTGGTTTAACAGGGTGTGTGTGGACATGGCTGGTCTTCATGTTTTAATACCTGTCATGACAGTGCTATGTTTCTGAGGAAACCCCCAGCTGTAGGGTCATCTGCAGACTGGACAATGTGTGGTGTCTTTTTTTACCTGTGTTACTCACAGAGCACCTATCTGTGAACTGCAGACACATAGTGTGAGGATTGCAGTCAGTACATGGCGACAGCCATGAGAGTTACTGACTTCATATCCTTCATAGGACATATGTTACAACAAACCCTGTTACAACAGTACATGTTTGAGGTTATCACAGCAACATGTCAATGTTGGCCCTGTGTTTGTGTCTCCAGCCACAACTCTGTCAACCTTTGTACATATGTCATGCAGTAAGAGGTGCATATGTTCTGTACACCATAATTTATTGACATCATATCTGATAAGCCAATGAGATGCAGACTGCTATACATGTTATGTATAGTAGGGGTTATATTTGAAGACATAACCTGGGCATTCTGTGGTTGTGTGTACAGTGTTGATGTCTGTGTACTTATGGTGATTGTCGACAGTGTGTGTGTATTGTGAATATGTACCTTGGCCTGTGTACAGACTGAGGTAGATGTCATTGTTTTTGGTCTTGTTCTATATGATGTTACATGGTGCTCAACTGTATGTTACCCTATTGGCTTACATGTTTGTAGGGCCAAACACACACATGTCCCATACCACAGACAGGCATCGGACCACACTGTGTAGTGGCCCAGTATATGTAGGGTTAATGTGTGAGTGGCACATATGAGAATGATGTTAATCAGATAGTCCATATACTGTAATATTACACTAGCTTACCAAATGTGGCTGTGTTTACATTGGTTGCAGTTATGCACTTTCACACAGGTGTCTGTTACTCTGTGCAGTGACATGCCTGTAGAGCCTGCTATATATGCAGTACATGTGTATTCCCTCTTAAGAAATGTAGGCCAGTATTGTGGCAGTCTACCTGTAGCCTGCACAGAGCTTTGTTACATGCCTAGCAGCTTAGTGTACTTACCCAGTATGATGTTATGTCCAGATAGTTGCCAGATGTACTGCTGCCAGGCCACCATAACAGTCATGTATGTCAGACAAAGCAGTGGGATGCTGTACAGATGTATGTCACTAACTAGTGGGTAGAATGTGGCCATGGCACCTCTGTACCAGTGGTTATTATGTGTCAGGACAGACAGGGGTGTGTGAATGCATAACCTATGGGGGCAAATGTATACTGGTATTTACATGATACACCCATCTACATAGCTCTTAACATCCACATTGTCAGGCTTGGTCCACATGTCTGGCACTAAGGGGTTCTGTGTATACCTCTGGACTGACCAGAGTGTGTCAGGTTGTCCACATTTATTGGCCATATATCTGCTGTAGTCTACATGATCCTTACTGTGCTAGCAGTGGTACTGTACTATGATGTCCTTAGGATGTCTGTCAGTAGCCAATGGCACACATGTTAAAAGCAGATGTGGCCACTCACACACAACATGTCTGTGAAGACAACCCCTATGACAGTAGCAATAGTCTACATATATACCTGCAATACATACCTGCCATCCCTTTGCACTAAGAGGTTGGGACTATTGAGGCTGAGGTAGGGCTCCACTCCATGTTCAGGACATATGGTGAACATATATGCATATATAATTATCCATATATCTATATAGATATATACACATATACATATCGACGACATACATAGCTGGATATGTATATGTACATATCTATACATATAAACAGATATGTATATATATATATATATATATATATATATATATATATATATATATATATATATATATATACACACACACACAGCAATATATGTCTACCCATATACAGATAGAGATACATATGCATATATACTTATGGATATCTACATATATATTGACAGTAATAGGTATAGCAGAATAGATATGTATGCACATATAGTTATAGATATCTACATATATATCTACATAAATAGGCATATCTGTACACATAGGATGTGCATATGTATATAACTATATATACATATATCTATCTATATATATTATTTTATTTATTATTTATTATCAGTTTGATTACCGGGGAAGTCCACTGGGCCAAGAAGTGCCCATTTTCAGTGGAGGCCCGGGGAGAAAAGCTCCATAAACAATTTAATACATATAGGATACAAAATGTAGGATAAAGGTTGCAAAGTGAAATACCATACAATGCAGGTTTGCAAAATATAAATAAAGGTTACAATGTGAAAATACAAGAGTTGGATTCAAACATTTGAGACATAGTATACATTATGAGATGGTTTAACAACTTGACTGCAGAGGGGTTTTTTTTTTTTTTTTGAAACAATCTTTACATGTTAGGAGTCAGTTAAATCTGCTGGTTCTATATCTTTTGATAAAATAGAAAATAAAGAGAGTGTAGTGGAGAGGGGGTAGAGGGGAGCTTAGTGGGGAGTCCCTAGGATTTATGTGGGGTGAAAGCAGGAGCATTTCCATTTAGAAGATAGGTGAAGAAAAAGTTGGCTCTTGAAGGATTCGATGTTGGGCATAGTCCTGAGGGAAGGAGGCAGAGAGTTCCATTTTCTACCTAGAGAAAAGGATAGTAAAAGCTGGCCAGCGGGTCGCTTGGGTTTGGGAATGGAGATTAGGTTTTGGTGCTCAGATCTCAGTGACCTGTTAGGGATGTATGGAGGAAGGCTGTCCTTTAATGCTGGGCATTTGTCTGGGGAGAAAATTAGTTTGTGAGCGGTGATTAGTTGAAGATAGTCTAGGTGGTTAGGGAGTTCTAACCAGTTCAGAGAGTGTAGGCTGAGGCAGTGGTGAGTTGACGTTTTGGATTTAGTTGCAAATTTAGAGATCTTATTATAGCAAGCTTCGAGCTTAGATGTGTAGGTGGCTGATAAATTGGTTAGTAGAGGGGCTCCATATAGAAGGGAAGGGAGCAGGTAGGTGATTGCCAAGGTATTTGTAGTGGGGTTGGAAAGGAAATGATTGTTCCTATATAGCATATCTAGCTTTTGGTGGGTTTTCTTTATGTTTTGTTGAATGTGGGGATCAAATTTGAGGTATTCATCTATGGTAATGCCAAGGAGTTTTGCAGAGGGAACCACTTCAATGGCAGAGTTAGTTTGGCTTAGGACATTAAAATTATTTTTGTCCAAAGAGGAAGTCTTGGAAGGGAGAAAAAATAGTATTTTTGGATTTATTGGAGTTGAGAGAAAGGTGATTTTGGTGCATCAGGTTCTCTGTGGTGGTGAAGGCTAATTGGGTTTTGGTCAGTAGTTCAGGAAAGTTTGGGGCAGAACAGATCAAGGTAGAGTCATCAGCATATTGGATGACTGTGGTGTCAGGGACGAAGGTGTGAAGGTTATTTATAAAGATGTTGAAAAGCATGGGTCCAAGGATAGATCCCTGAGGAACGCCAGTAGGTGTAGGCAGGAAGGAAGAGAAAGAGTTCTTCCATTTGACTGCTTGAGATCTATCAGAAAGATAACTGGAGAACCAGGATAGAGTATTTGGTGAGAGATTGAGATTAGCCAGATGGTGAAGAAGGTGTGTGTGAGAGATGGTGTCAAAGGCTTTTGAAAGATCTAGCAGGACTGCGGATACAATGAGTCCAGAGTCTCGTGCTTGATTGACAGTTTCAAGGAAGGAAAGTAGGGCAGTTATGGTACTGTGGCCAGGATGGAAGCTGTGCTGGGTGGGTGTTAGGAGGTGATTCTGAATTAGGTAAGGTAAAAGTTGGTGGTGGACACATTTTTCTAGAATTTTAGATATTGGGGAGAGTAGGGTGATAGGGTGGAAGTTAGAAATAGTAGTGTTTTTGCCTCCTTTGTGAAGAGGAAGTATGTAGGCTGAACGCCAGAGTTTTGGAACATATGACTCATTTATGGATCTATTAATCAGAATACTAATTGGGAGAGCGATTCCTTCAGCTGAATGTTTGAGGAAGCAAGAGGGAATGTTGTCAGGGGCAGTGGCGCATGGCTTTAGCTTGGATAGAAGCTTTTTTATGGTAGTTGTGGAAACAGGTTTGAGATGGAAATTGATGGGATTGTTGTTTGGGTTGCAGGGTGATGTAGAGAGGAAGTTAGATGGGTTATTATTAGGGAAAGTTTTGGTTAGTTTAGCTATGGATTCTGTAAAGAATGTGTTGAACTGGGAGCTCAGTTCACTGTCAGTTAGATTAGGGTCAGGGCAAGGGTTGTTTTGAGATCCTGGATGAAGTAGGGAGCTTACTGATTTCCAGAACTGTTTTGAGTTTTTATTGTTATTGGACTGCAGTTTATTGTAGTAGATTTTTTTGTCCTTGGTAATAAGTTTTTTTACTTGATTGTGGAGTTGGGTATAAAGGAATAAGGTAGAAGGCAGTTTATTTTTTTGATAGAGCTTCCAGGATTTGTCTCTGTGATGCATAATTTGTTTAGTTTCTTTGGTCAGCCATGGGGCAGAATTAGTTTTGATTTGTTTATTTCTTAGTGGGGCTAGTGAGTTAAGAGTACCTAGGAAGATAGAGTTGAAGTGCTCAACAGCATTGTTGAGTGAGAGGGTATTTAGAGGTTGCCAGTTAATTTGTTTAAAGATGTTAGAAAAAGTTGAGGGGTTGAAGTTGCTGAGGTTACGAGTTTGAATGTAGAGATGCTGGTGTTGGATGGAGCTGCTTGATCGATGGATGAAGGCAGGGAGATGGTCGCTGAAGGTGTCAGGGATAGTGCCACTGAAAGTGATTTTGTTTGTATAGGAGACTAGAATCCAATCTAAGATGGACCCTGGGGGGTGATTTTTGTTAGGGCGAGGTATTGAAGAGATTACTTGGGTGAAGTTGAGAAGGTTAATGGAAAGAGAGGGGGATGGCATGTTTATTTTATTCCAGTCGATATTGACATCGCCTAAAATATAGGTTTCATATTTTATTTTAGTTGAGGCCCAGAATAGAATGCCTTCAACTATGGATATATTGTTGCCAGGGGAGATGTATAAGGAAATGAAGCAGATATTTTTATGTTTATTTAATTGGAGGAGGCTTGCTGTGATTTCGGAATTTTTGAATTGGGGGGTAGGAATTTGAAGTGGAATTATAGAGAGAAGATTAGAGTAAATTAGAGCAGAGCCTCCACCTTTTTTATTTAAGTGGTCACTTCTGAGGATGTTGTAACCAGGAGGCAGGAGTCTGAAATATGGGGTTTTAGCCAAGTTTCAGAGATGGCTAGGATGTCGGGTTGATTGTGATTAATCCAGGCTTGTACATGGTGACCTTTATTGTTTAGGCTCTGGGCATTAATAGTGAAGATCTTCAGAGTGCTAAGAGGAGACGTGGGAGGTGAATAGAAAGGATGGGGAGTGTTATTTGTTGTAGGTGAGGAAGAGGGTGGAGGGATGGAATGGTTTGTGCTGAGGCAAGGGCCAGGGTTAGGATGAATGTCTCCAGATAAGGCTAGGACATTGTAGGTGGCAAGCTTTGGTCTGTAAGGTTTATACAGTGGGTATTTGTTAGGATTTAGCAGAATTTTCAGAGAGAGGGTTTTAGTTGAGGCAGGGAATAGTTTTGGATGAAAAAGATGCAATAGGTTGGGTGGAATAAGGGAGGAGGATACTGAGTGAACGTGAGGGTGTTGGAGAGGTTGTAGCTGGGGGTTAGGGATAGTTTAGTAGGAGGGAGGAATGGAGGGGCTTTATGGGAGTAAGATGTAGCAAGATACAAAGGTATTAGTAAGATGAGAATGGAGCTGTGGAGTTGGAAAGTTAAGTGGAGTTGATAGGGCATGTTAGGATAGGTGGGGTAGTGTACAGTAAGAAGAAGAGTAATGTGGTGTGCTAGTTCAGGAAGGAAGGTCTAGAGAGAGTTGGGGATTGTAGGCAAGGACAATGGAGGACTGAATGTATGAGGGTGTGGGAAATGGAAGTGGGAGGAGAAATGTAGAGAGGGAAGATAGAGTGGAGTACACTCTGATGGGTGAATAAGGGGGAGGGGTAGTAGTGGGAGGGTTGGGAATGGGCAGAGGAATTGAAAAAAGAATGAGGGGGAGGGGTAATTAGATGAGGACTGTGATTGGATAGTAGGTTTGATAGGAGGTGTTTGTTAGGTATAAAAGTAGATGTGCTGGGGGCGGGTGGGAATTGGGGGCAGGGTAGTGGAGTGAGTGAGCCAAGAGGGCGAACGGAGCGGGAACAGACAGGTAAGTGAGCAGTCAGCCAAAAACTATCAGTAAGCAGTTGGTATCTGAGTTCCTAAGTTGGGACAGTTTAGTTCAAGGGGGATAGATAATATTGGTCGTGAAGGAAGTGGTAGCAGGGTAGAGTGAACAGTAAGTAGCAGGTAGGCATAGGGCAGAAAGACAGTTCACAAGCCTAGGAAAGAAACGTAATAAAAAGATAACTTTGGAGATTAGGGGAAAGAGGAAGAGATACGTACTGTCCTAGTTTAGAATGCCATCTAGTGGTCAGTTAGAGTATAACAACAGAGGCAAGAGCAGAGAGGTATATCGGGGTAGGGTAAGGCTCTCAAGGGTAGTTTCAGGAGATAGCACAGAAGTGATAAGGATCTAAATGCTAGGGAATAGAGAGGAGAGAGAGTGGCTGCTGGGTATCCTGGCTAGGGTAGCATAAAGTATGCACACTAGATATTAGGCAAGTATTTGAATATTACCACATTTAACACGTACTTTCTTGCCTCCTAGTGAACAGGATTCATAAGTTGTACAGCAAGTCTTTATGCTATGGTAGTCTTGAATGGATCTGGTCTGCAGGGAGTCCTTTCACAGGTAGGTATATTCAAGGTTTAGTGTAGAATAAAAGGTTCAAACCTAAGAACAGAGGGGACAAGGGGGGGGAATAGTTAAGGGGTAAGAAAAGATGTTCGTAATAGGGTAGTGCAGACAAGCATGCAGATCAAACAAGCTAACAGGTAGTAAATACAGCAGTGGTAGTATTCAGTAGATTTGAGTTCATACAAACAGTTGAAAAAATATTCAAGGCAACATGTGTAGATACAAAGCAAAACAAACCGATATCTTTCCAAGTAGACATTAGAAAAACATTCACTGTAAGATTAGCAGATGGAATGCAAAGCAACCCAACATATATTTAAGCTAGCAGAAGGTACACAGTAATCATACAATGTAGAGAAAGGTCTTCAGCAGTATGCAGTAGTTAAACTAGATAATATTAAAAAGAATACAACCAAATGGAGCTAGGTTCTAAGAGGTGGGAGCAGTAAGCTAAGGTGGTTAATTATAAGAGAAGTTAATGGGAATGATATATGAACAATCTCTGCTTGAGCAACTTGCCAAGCCAGCATTTGGGCAGGACAGTTTTAAGCCAAATGCTCAAGAGAGTGAAAGACTAGCTTATATGAGGTTAGGAGGGGAGGCTGTGTTCTTTTGGTGATATTACCTTGCTGCATTACAGTTCAGCAGGTACTACTAGGCTTTTGAGCAAACACTCAGTTCATAATACTGGCCTAAGTACTGATGCAAGCAGACTTGGAAACTGGGACCGGATAAGCCCTGCAGCCAAAGAAAATGTAAGCCTTAACGCTTAGCCAAGGGGCTGAAGCGTTAGTTCTATCGCCACAAACAGAGACAACTCTGCTGCATTCCTGCACTTGTGCTCAAAAAAAGAAGAAAACACTATTGTTCAGCGTTCTCTATATGGATAAGAGCTATAGGACTGTTTACCTTGAGGGGAGAACAACAGATAAACCTGCTTACAGACTAGACACCTTAGGGTAAGCACGCTGATTGTCTAGCGTTCATTGGATAGAGCAATACAGCTTTCCTTGTTGGAAGGCAAGGAGTAGTAAGAGGGTAAAACCGCGAGCACAACGCACATAACCTGTTAAGGTTGATACAACAATACTACGCGGTTGACACAGGAGCCTTGTGAGCAGGCTTGTTTGGTTGCAGGGGCATGCAGCACTGTTAAATACAAGAACCAAGGAGATTCTAACCTACTAAGAGGCCATATTATACATCTAATGGACCCGAGCTAGTACTCACAGGTGCGAGGTAGACTACTATGACGCCACGTGGTACACCCAGTAGTTAGTGCAGATATCCCTTCTAAAGACATGCAATAGATTGCAATATGGTTGTTACACTGTAAGCTGCATATCATTTAAGTTCTAATTTCCAAAGCAGGCAAAGACCATACAGATTATACAGTTATATCACAAGGAAGAAGAAAAAAAAATACAGATTATATAGTTATTTCTCACAGCAACTTACAGTGTTGGAGACGCTGGGGGCGGATACACACAGCAGCCAGGGATAGGATCCTAATAGTAAAGATGGTGGCCCGCCAGATTGGCGGGATTTATAGGAGTAGAGAGGAAGTGAGCTGAGAGAAGTGCAATAAGATCAGGAGGGGCTATTAAATTACACCAGTCACAGACAACAAGCGATATTATAATGGGGGAGGGGAGAGGGAACCAAGATGGTGCAGACAGGGTCATATATATATATATATATATATATATGTATATATATATATATATATATATATATATATATATATATATATATATATATATATATATATATATATATATATATATATATATATATATATATATATATATATATATATATATATATATATATATATATATATATATATATATATATATATATATATATATATATATATATATATATATATATATATATATATATATATATATATATATATATATATATATATATATATATATATATATATATATATATATATATATATATATATATATATATATATATATATATATATATATATATATATATATATATATATATATATATATATATATATATATATATATATATATATATACATATATATATATATATATATATATATATATATATATATATATATATATATATATATATATATATATATATATATATATATATATATATATATATATATATATATATATATATATATATATATATATATATATATATATATATATATATATATATATATATATATATATATATATATATATATATATATATATATATATAGAGAGAGAGAGAGAGAGAGATATGTGTGTGTGTATATATATATATATATATATATATATATATATATATATATATATATATATATATATATATCTATACACATATACATATATTGAGAGTGGGATGTTGGGGTGGGATAGTAGGTATATTTGGGGAGGTAGGTTGGGTAGGTTAAGAGACAAGACAAACAAGACGCATACAGAGGTGGTATATGACACATGTGAGAGTAAACACCTTGATGGGGAAGGATGTTGGGAAATTGGAAGCCCATTAGCCCCCTAGTGAAAACGGTGGGTTTGAGGTACCCATCCATGGGCAGTCACCACTGCACCTTCACAGCCCCAAAGGTGGCTGTGCTAGGGGCTGAGTCAGAGAGCCAGACTAACCCTCTAGTCATGACACATGGCCCTTGAGCTGGCATTGTAGATCTCTGACCTCCCTGCACAGCTCGCTATGCACCATGACCCGGACCTGGCGACGGGTGACAGGTTCCTGTTCGAGCCTGTTCCCGGGGGAAGTCGAGCCCCATCCCCTGAGGTGGTTCCACCCACAGGTGCTGCAGGACCAATGGATGAGGAGATCCTGGGTTGGGCCCCAGACGTCCTGGTGCATGGTGCCATGGCCAGCTGAGGTGGGACAGGTGGGTCTGCTGGGACCTGCCTTCCCAAACGTGGTATGGTGTTTATGATTTATCAACATATGTGGGTTGGTAACTGTCAACACATTCCAAGATTAGGTATAACAGCATGCATAGATATTCCCATTAACCCAGACACCAGATATGAAACAGTTGCACAGGAAATGGAACACGTGCATATATGGGACCACAGTGGTAATAACAACAGCATGCAGGTACATTGATGGCACCATGCCACCAATGTTGGAGTATTTCAACATAGCCCATGCATAGAAACAGATTTAAGTAATTATCAAACAATAGGACATATGTCACAACATTACAGTGGCGTCATCACGTACCAGTTCAGGTGGGTATTTAGTGTATTGTTGGAGATATGGTGGGGGAGAGAGAAAGATGTCAATTAACAACTAGTATATTCCTGTAGTTCGCATTACTTTCCTAGTCAGTGCTGTTATCTGTACCTTACAAGTATTACTACACTACCCTATTGCCTTAGTTTGGAGAGTGATATGGCTGTCAACAACTATATACATGGACTGGATTTACCTGCAGTATAAACCTCTTACCTGGTATACCTGTGGAGGAATTGTTTGTTAACACTAACTGTTTCTACACATACTCCGAGATTCCAGGTTGATGTTATGCACATACCTGTCCATCTCTTTTTGCACAGACTCTGGCCAAGACTTGACCACATGCAGGTGAACCAGGACATATGTAGACTATTGCTCTCTTCAGCCTTTAGTGACTTACAACACTCTTATTCAGGATTTCCTAGACAGTTATATTATGTAGCACAGTGTGGGTGACTGTGATCAGTGATACCTTATTATTCAGAGCAACTGCAACACTCACAATGTCATACAATACCAAAGTAAACAGTACTCGTACAGGGTATCATTCTTTTATTTCTGGCAAAGTGTTCGCATCTGATGGACCTGTTGGAGCAATGTTTGTTAGCACTACCTAAATGTTGCCACACAAAGTACCAGATTCCACATTACTGTTATGCACATACATCTCACTCTGTTACTGTACACACTCCGGTCACAGTTTGGCAACATGGGGGTGTAGATGGGACATACTTGGCTTATTACTCTCATAACAGTTTGGGGAGTTGCTAGAGTGACAGGTTTGTTCTTATAGATGTGTGGCAATCAGTTGTATTTCTTGTTTGCTGCCTATATGTCTGGGATCATCCCACTGATTTCCCAGGGGTCAGAGTGTCAGGCAGCAGATATGGGCCAATTTACTGGACATATCTGTACAGTTGTGGAGTATGATTATGTATGCAGACTACTACCACTCCTAGGATTGGAACCATGGCTCTGTGTGCTAAAAATACAACAGTTCATGTCTCAGTTGCATATGCTATTCAGATTTTGTTGTCTGTCTTTTCACTGTTTTCTGTCTATGTCTCTCTCAGTTGTACTATATGACCTCTCGGGATTACACCAGTCATATACAGACATTCCTACACATTTTATGTTGCACAGTGTGGGTAATAGTGCTTAATACAGCAGTACTATGAAGTGATTGCAAATCTACATTACCATATGATACCAGAGTCAACACATGCAGCCAAGCAGTTAGACCTTTATTGTCAGGCTATTTTGCTTTTATTTACATACAAACTATATGAGACTCTTCCTGCCATATTCTCTGGTGTATACAGTACTTGCCTTAAACAATACAGGTTTTATACTGGCAATTAACTTACTAATAATTTTAAATTAATTTCCTATGACAGTACATGCAAGAGTATTACTAACCTGCCTCCCGTCACAACCTCTTCAAGCGACATCCATGGGCCTCCTGGTTCACGGCCTGCTCACTTGCCACTATGAAGGACATAAGAAGAATATTTAGCCATACCTATCAATAATATACATGAGCTGGCAATTATTAAACAGGTAGTGGAGTGATACTTACACACAGCTGGGACCTCCCCTACTGTCCTAGCCTCTTGGATACACTGATTCAGGAGATCCCCCTTCCACTGCTTCAGGTCGGCATAGTGATGCCTGACCTATTCACTAGTTCGGGGTATGCCAGTGGCACTGGTGAGGTCATGGGCGAGACGGTCCCAGGCTTCGGCTTTATATTGGGAACCCTGGTACTGGCCCTGCAGCAGTCTCTGCTCATGGTCTTTCACAAGGAGTCCTGCCATGACTCTGGACTCCTGGATGCCCCAGCGCTGCACCCAAAAGCACACTCCTTCTCCCAGTCCTGACATTGTGCCTGCAAGGGGAAGCTACAACCAGTTATGAGATGTTATCCCACCTGTTTGGTATAAGTAGCTCTGATTTACCACACTTTGCCATGATTGGATGATTTTGAAAAGGATAAATTATGAGCAAACCTGCTTACCTAAGGATGGCATTGTTTAAAGGGGTATACATTGGGCAAATTGAGATTGCTGGCCTACACATTGCTTACACCTACTAAGCTGGCCTGTGCAATGCTTAGCATTGCTTAATATTTACTTTGCATTATATTTGCTTTTTGTCATTGATTTATTATTCATTACATGTTTTTTTATATATATATATATATATATATATATATATATATATATATATATATATATATATATATATATATATATATATATATATGTATATATATATATATATATATATATATATATGTGTGTGTATATATATATATATATATATATATATATATATATATATATATATATGTGTATATATATATATATATATATATATATATATATATATATATATATATATATATATATATATATATGTCTGGTATCCATGATTCATGTGTACGTACACTGTATGGGGTCCTTGTGTTTAATAAGGGATTTCAACACTCTATTACAATTACACCTCACATCTGGGCAATAAGTAAATCCAGGGTACCAATAGACCAGAAGCCAGCCAGAAGCTTTTTAAAACCAATTTAATGTGTGCACAAAACAGAGTAAACACATAAACGTAGACAATTAAAATACAGCCTTTTCATTTCAAATACTTCATCAGAACTCACAGCTGGGCTTATTTCAGTACTCCAGTTCACATATTTTTGTTATGTAGTAGGTTATAGAACATATGAATGTATACTGATTTCTTTCAAATGTTCAGATTGACTTTACTATACTGACAGTTTGTTTGGTGATACCTCAGTCTTATGTCTTGCTATGATGGCTTGGTGGTTAATGACTGTGATTATAGTGTGTAGGTTCCTGGGTTCAAGACCTGCAGAGCTGTTCATTTTGTTGCTGGGCAGGACAGCGGCTGTTGGATACAGAGTTATTAAGGCACTTTTAAGCACTTGTAAGCGGGTTTACACGGATTTGTGTGAGGGTAAGCACTGCCAACCTTCAGTTAAATATGCTTACAGAGAGTTAGCTTCCATATTGCTTAAACTGTGTGCGCATTGCTTACCCCCATGCAAACGGGCTTAAACCCACTTACTGGTGTTTACATATGCTTTCTCCTGTTTACTACTGCTTACACTTGCTTACTAGTGCTTAATCCCACTTACCACTGCAGTCATTTAGACAGTAATGTCTAATGGTTCTTTGGAAGAAGGGGGATTTGGAAGCTGTATGGCGTTTCATTCATTACACATTTTATCTTCCATTTGTATCCCTGATTCCTGTGTACATATACTGTATGGGGCACATGTCATTATCTTTGGACTTTGCAACATTATGACACTGACACCTCACATCTGCATTTAATGCAGTACTTCAGTTCACAAATATATGTTATTTAGTAGGTTATGCAACTAAAAATATTGGTCATAATGTGATTTGACATGGAAAATGTAATGTGCTGCAGTGGAAATTGAACAGGGAATGACTGCTCATAAGGTGAATGCTCTGACCATTACACTATTGTTATACTGCTTCATTTGTATATATCTTGCTTTTTATCCTCTTCTGCCATTTAAGCTATATTAACCATAGCTAAGAGATGGGCAAACCCGTGCACCTATGGTTAAATTTAATCTCTGTTTCATAAATAAAAAGTATCTTTATATTTTTTGTGTTAACTATTGGTCTTGTACATGTGGGGGGATGTTGCTGGGGGTATGCACGGTCTCGCTCATTCTTTTAGGGCTTTCTGCTGTTCTTCATTGCAGGGGCATGTATATTCTGAGAGCTCTGCACTCAGATATGCTCCTTGTACTCTTACACACTCCATGTAAGATTAGGAGCTCAGGCAGCATGCCTTCATTAATATGCACGGTGCGCTGCCGTCCTGCTCCTAAATGGCCACTTTCATGCAGGACTAAGCTAGCCCTGCACAGAAGAATACTAAATCCAGGGGGTGATTTTTTTAAACATGTGTTTTATATGATAAAAGGAATAAATAAATAAATAAAAATAGTACTATACAATTTTGTCCTGCTCACCATCACCTGATCTACTGACTTAGTTGTCTGGCTGGGAGTATACTTCTGTAGGTCATTGTACTGGAGTCTGTACTGGGGGCCAGAGTGGGTGATCCCTGTCAGGAAAGACAGATGCTTACCCAATTCCTGTCAGATGTCAATCTTTTTCCAGTCAAACCTGTGAATGCATGCCTGGATCTTATCCAGGTATGACTCACTCAGTAGGTATCTTCTCTTTATCAGACCAGCTTGGACCTCAACCTCATGCCTTCACTGTTGCTGCCAGTATTAGAAGTGCCATTACCAGAATGAAGAAAGTATGAGTAGGGCTGCAGTTCAGAGGTTTAGAACCACTATGTCTAGGGTGTGACATCATCATAACCAAAACCAGTTAACCAGCAGAGGCATTAGACCTGGTACATGCATTATTAGTAAGTTTGGTTTAAGCAAAAATGTTTTGCCACCTACATTTTTTTGAACAAATGCATTCACATTTCATTGATATGGTGGATAAAGGTCATTAATAAAATCATCAGTTTTTATGTTACTTACAACTGATACTGCTGCTGTGCATTGCTTTTGCTACATTTTTTAGTATTATACCTGAATGTCAGGGAGGAATAATTTCTTTATCAATTCATGCTGTTTAGCATCAGAATTTATGTATTTTCAGGGAGGGGGAGGCTTTTTGCAGCAATAAATATTCCTGTGTGTGTCAGAACAAGCTTTTAGTAATTGTTGAGTGCTTTGAGATGGCAGGGTTATTAGATGATGTTAGATGGGTAGAGATTATGCTCCATGATTTTGCAAAATCACATGCATATAACTCCATTTAGCTTTTTTTTTTTTTAGATTGTCAAGTTACATGATAACTGAGGCTATCTGCACATTCCTAAGTCCTTGTGGGGACTAACAGGTACTGCTGTGGACTCCATTACTATTTCCAGTGCATTCAAGTGAACTCAAGGCCATGTTCAAGAGTACCCAAGGCCTGGTTGCACACATCTTCATACCAGCACTTTGGACATATGGTGAACACCTTTTTGGTAAAAGGGCCAAAACAAGCTTAGAGGGCAAGGAGGGCAAAGGCCAGAAATCACGCTATTATGGATATTAGCCCTGTCAGAAGAAGGAATCACACATGAATACAGTGCAAGAAGAGTGTTAATGATATGGCAGGATGTGCTAGAGCCAAGGTGAGGCAGAATGCATTTGCTTGTATTAGTACTGGGGAGGGTCATTTAACACTTATCCCTTTAAGACCAAATGAGGAATACCTCCTCTCCATTTGTGGGGATGACTGTGACACAAAAGATGATGAGATATTATGGATATTAGCCTGTCAGAAGAAGGAATCACACATGAATAAAGTGCAACAAGAATGTTAATGATATGGCAGGATGTGCTAGAACCAAGGTGAGGCAGAATACATTTGCTTGTATTAGTACTGGGGAGGGTCCTTTAACACTTATCCCTTTAAGACCAAATGAGGAATACCTCCTCTCCATTTGTGGGGATGACTGTGACACAAAAGATGATGAGACTGGAATGATCATATGAGGTCTGAATGATGGCTGTTACCAACATCTGCTGCAGCAACACACACACACACACACACACACACACACACACACACACACACACACACACACACACACACACACACATCTGCCCAGTATGGTTGGTTTAAAAAGCATTATAATATATACTTATAAAGAGAATTGAATGCTCACATGGAATGATTACATTAAACACATGACAATTACTATTAACAGTTGAACCTCCACTTCTGCACAGAATGACAATGAAGGCAGTGTGCATGGTAAGTGTCCTCCAAACCTCCTTACTCAGCATACTGCAGTGCATGCTACTTCTTTACTAGTAATCATATTGAATCAAGCACATGCTGACTTTGCACTCACACTTATATGGAAAGAAAATCCAGGCACCTCTATCCCAGCATTTCCAAACCCAGATGAGCACTCTCAGCATGATGGCAGAAAATCAGAGGTAACAGTGTCCATAGTGACACCTTTACAAATGGGTGCTAGGTGCAGGACGTTGTCACAGCTACCCTAGGAAATATGTAAAGCACTGGCTTCCCAACAACAAATGTGCCTTGACATTGTTATAGTCCAGAACACTGCCACAGAGAGTCAGCAAGATACAGTCAGAGTCCTCCAAGGTATACACAAAGATTTGCAACACTACATGTAAATGGCAGAGCACATGGATAATATCACTATCATATTGTAGTATGATGTCACACCAAGCATCCATGGCCACCTCCATTGGTACACTCATTAGGACTTGCCAGACTCAAGTAGGAGTCAGGGTACTGACAAGAGGATGGTGTACTGTCTGGATACATGATTGCAGGTCACATTGACTACAAGTACTTATCGAGAAGGTACTCTAATTAGTATGGGGAGGACAAGCACAACGGACTTCATGCAGGCTACATCAGCATGCATCTACACCTAACAGAACGGCTCATTTGAAATCCCAGTCATGGTCCTGTGGCAATGTAGGTCATGACATCAGACCTACACACCATCCAGCTCTCACAGCAGCCCCTCTTTAAGTCACTTGGACCATCCCTTAGTCTATCCTTAGGAGATGTGTCTGACACATTTGATCTATAGTGATTCTTCACATGTGACATTTCTGTTACTTACAATTTATTTGATATTCACACATGTCAATGTTTTACTTAAAGAGGAATAAGTTATTATTAAGAAGTAAAGCAAAGGGGGAGACTTAGGTCACTTTTCAAACATATGCTTTTTATTCATGTAATGGTACTTCTTAAAACCTCATGGAACTGTGGAAAGAAATCTGTATGATATAGCATAAGATTGCAGCGATTAACACCATTAGTGTTCTCTGCATTATCATTGTTAAAGCTGGCAATTGCCTACAACTTAAAAGCAGTAATACATAAATACAAAGGGAAACACTAATAAGAAAATTAAGAAAATGAGTGTTCTGCCATGTAAACAAACACTGTTGCAACTTCACCTTCACCTCTGCACAAATGATGACTTATTGTCTGATGCAACAAATTAGTGTGTATGACGAAATGAAATAATCTAATGTGCAGTACATTAACAGACAACATAGTTCAAACTGAGGAACCACTGCATAATATAAAAAACAATATGATGCATTTTCATTTAATTATAAGGTATGAACTCATGTTAAACAGAGAAATAACACTTTTTAATGTTCCACATCAGGACAGTCAGTACATGCATGCTTATTCATGCCCCCTGACTAGAATACATTTTGCAAAACGGTTAAAAATGTGATTATTCCTTATAGGATGCCTTACAACATTACTAAACAGGAGTCAGTGACCACTCATGCATGACTTTTACAAACAATAATATGAATACCTGTTCTGAAATAAAAATAAAATAATTATTTAGAGATGAAAAGGAATGTCTGTTGAACAGTGACAGTAGATCATGCACCACACAGGATAGCCCATAGATAATACTTTATACATCAATTATACTTTGTGTTTTTTTACAAGAAAGGAAACATTTATTTGAAAGTTATCAGTCATACCTCTGGGCTAGACACTGCCTCTTTACCTGTGCATCCATATGGCATTAACAAGCCTGTCACATGGGGACTGTACTACTGCTGTGGGCTGTCACCAAAATTCATAATAGGAGTGGAACTGAGAGTTGCAGTGAAAGCATTGGTCATGTGAGCACCACACTAGTGCATGATCATGTTGCACAGAATGCAACATGCAGTAAATATACTGCATGCAGTGACTGGGTCATACTGAAGGGCACCCCTAGACTCATCCTAAAATGACTCTTCAAGAAGCAGAATGCCCTCTGAATGACAATCCGGGTGTGGGACAAGGCTGTGTTGTAGTTCTCTTCAGCAGCTTTGCTTCTATTTCTTACTGGTATCTTGAGCCATGGCTTGAGGGATATCCAACATCACCTAAAATAAAAAAAAACAAATAAATAAATAAAAAATATAGAAGATAAGGGAGGGGACAAAACAAATAAAAAGTGGTTTTGTATTCAGTAATACATTTTACTATGAATAACTACTTAACTAAAAACTAAAAACTAAAAAATATTTTTCAGCTTGCCAACAAGATGACCACTGGGCACCCTACGATACAGGAAGAGGAAGTAAAGTGAGCTAGTATGCCAGATATGGGAATTTTGTGCTTTGCCATAATGCTGGACAGAGACATTGGTGATGCACCCCGATACATCATATGCTACCTGTCAATTGATGGAATGGAAACCCTTCCTGTTGTGGTACCATGTCCTTATGGTCCAGATAGGGCTCTAATTGCAATATGGATGCAATCTATCATACTGAGTAACTCAAGAAAATGTGCCACCCCCATAAAATGCACACATAATTCTAGTTCCATCCTGAGGTGACAATGGGAAATAGATGTATTAATCCACAGGTGCCAAGAGTACATTCAGGAACTGCTGAAGTATCCTTGAGACAGAAGCCTGTAAGATAGAGAGTGTGTCACTCGTCTGTCTCTGGAATGTCCCCATGGTAACTATAGTGAGGGCTACATATACCTTTGCATCCACAATAATAGAAAGGACACACATCCCCCCACTGTCTCTGTGGGGGCCATACATACTCACTAAGACCCATACAATATCCCTGTCAAGTCTGAAGTTATCAAGCATCATCTGATTATAATAACTAATGCTCTACTGATATATCTGCCTTCTTGACTGTTGAGTGCAGCTGAGCACACACGGTGTTGGCTCAGCCAAAACAAGCAGTACACAAAAGGAAATAGCTAGGATAACAGATAATCGCAGCATCACTGTAGATTGCAAAGCAAAGAAAATAGGCATACATTTGCCTTTTACAGCATATCTGCTGAGAGTGTGAAAAGGCAAGAAACTTGGACTATAAATCGAAAGTATCCAGGAAAAGGCCTCATTACTATGTGTCAATTTACATTATTTCTCATTTACATGTTGAAGCTTATTCATGGCCATCACACATTAGCATAAGTGATCTCTATCAATCGAGGCTTTGCTGTGGAAATGAGTAGACAGCAAGGGCAGTCTTTATGCATTATTTTAATGAGTATGAATACCACCACCCATGTAATTAATACAGAGTCCGTAATATTTTATTTGTGTCAATGGAGTGTTTGGGATGGTTAAGGCAGATATTTCAGTTTTAGGGACAACTTAATGTTCCAGAATAAGTCAGACAAAAATGACACAACATAAGTGGAGTTATGCACTACACTTTTCGGGTTTGGATTTTAACTTGGCACAAATCACGCTGGAAATAATCTGAAATGGAAGACAATGACAGGAGACAAAGCAAGATGAATTCCATATTCTAGCCAGAGATGTCAAGCAGTCTATCCTGGTACTGTGAGCATACTACAAGGAGAATTATGTCAACTTCAGCCCATTTTCCCATTTTCATTTCTGCTTTGCTAGAAGAAAACATACTTAAGCAGCAAGCCATAAAATGAAGAATAGATGATTATATTAAACTAACATGACAAGCTGTTTGACCTCAAAGACTATCTACCAAGGTGCTGGCAAAATTATATTAAATAACTGAAGAAGGCCAGGGTTTTCAGTTTAAAACTAGAAGGTAGATGTGAGCAGGCACAAAAAATGAACCACTTCTACTCAGGGGTTAGACTTTTACTAAAAAAATAGGGCAGATCATGCTCACACTGATAACAGATTTTAAGGAATTACACTGTTTCTTGCCATGCTGTTTAGTTTGTGAGAAATGTTATTTTATTATACCAGTTTTATTGCTCTGTTTTATAAAAAGAATCCCGAGACACTCCACTGCATTCTACAGTGGTAACTGTGTGTGTGTGGGGGGACACTAATTCATATAGTATGTCACGTCTAGCTGATTCTGTAGAACAGGGCCCTGGCAGTTCTACTTCTGCAGAGTGTAATGAGGACTACAGGACTTTCATGCCCTTTTCCAAAATAGGAATCGGGCTCACAACTCTGCAACACTTAGGAGTATTACATTGTACAAACCCCATGAAACTGAATAGCTGGTTGAAGTCAATGGCCAACCCTGACATTAAGATAGCTCCACTTGCAAGAGGTAAGTGATATTGCAAGCAGTATATAGTGATAAGTCCATCTCTCAGTAGTATCAAGTCTGAAATGCAGTTGGAGATATACTGCAAGATAAGGGAAACCATAGAGAAAGGCTGAGACCTGCTCACATTCACAGCAAATATCACAGGAGATGTCCTTGTATTATAGTGGGTATGACCCCAGTCACAGACGAACATACCACATTCACTGCCCTTAGCTAGAGCAGCCAGAATGCATGCATACAGTACAGACTTGTCATGTGCTCCTCATGCTTTCTTACATCTGACATGCATATGACATTATCACAAGGGACAAGACCCAGGTGTAATTGGCAGTTCTGCATTGGGATTGGCAGTGTTAGGCTTAAAGAAGGAATAAGTAAAGCATTTCATTAACATGAAAGTGTTAGAGAGTCAGATTATCTGCTCTTCAAATAGCAGGGATGGGGCAAATTTGTGGCATCGTCATTGCATCAGGTACTGTAAGGAGAAATTCACCTCTGGTATGATGTCATACCAGGGACAGAGCTGAGATACAGTACTGCAGTAGCATAGCAAGATGGCAGAAACCCTCCTTTAGGCTATCCAGTACATTTTTGAATCCAATGCATTATTTATCTACTGCTTGTCCTCTTCTATAGTCATTTAGTTAAGACTTTGAATACTGATATAAGGGGATGTGAATATACTTTGTTACTAATAGCTCCTGCTTATTGTCTATTGTCTTACCTGATGAATGGTTAATGTTTCCTTCCACATTATGGAGAAAATTCCTGAAATATTCCAGAATATGCCAAATATGTGTTGGAGATTTTGAGAGAAACACAAGGCACATGGCTCTTATTTTCTCTTATTATACTGACTTAGACTTCTTCTGTGGTAATTGTGATTAGTACAGTGCTTTCTACATAGTGTAACTAGATAGTTAGGTGGTTCGATGGACAATGAGGGAAACGTGTATATTATACTTGTTGCTATATTCCTTTATCCACTTCCTGTGAGGAGAATATATTTCACTCTGTACACAGCTCTCTTATTCCACATTTTATGTTAGGGGTTGGTATAATGGTTAAGGTGTTGACCTCACATTCATAAGAAACAGGGTTTAATTCTCACCTTTGAAAGGAAAATTGGAAAGGCTTAAAACGGCCTACAAGGGCAGCTACCCTTGTACTTACCTTTGATGACTGGTCTTATTTTAATTAATCACTATCTAGCTCAGTTGGGAGTGTTAGACTGAAGACAATTTTAGGGGGAGGTTGAGGGTTGGTATAATGGTTAAGGTGTTTACCTCATATTCAAAAATGACAGGGTTTAATTCTCACCAAGGAAAACTGGCTAGGCTTAAAATGGTTCACAAGAACAACTAGACTAGTGCTTACCTATGATCCTATGAATTATCCATGTTTGGGTCCCTTCTGTACAAAAATAGAGTGCATTTCACTGCCTCCACAGTAACAACTTTCAGGTAACGTTGTTTATAAAATTATTAGACATTCCCAAACCAGATACCAAATGATACTCATAGTGCTCTGTCTCCCATGGGAATCAAAAATATTGGAAGAAAGCAGCTCAACCTCCCTAAAGCTTTACTATACCTGAAATGTCTGAGTTAATATTGCTATATTGGGTGTGCCAAATCATAACGTGAGGTAAAAATTTCAGAAATGCTTTCTTTTGGATGAAGGTAGGATATTATGTATGTAACTAACCATGCAAATTAAAATGAATGCTATTAAATAGTCCTTCTGCATCTGTGCGTAATTGACATTTTGCCATTTGATTTTCTTGATCTCACAATAGAATTACTACAATGACTAAACATTATTTTGTATTTATCCTTCTATTTCATTGTGGTCTTAGCACAGGGTACACATGACAGTAGCTTTCCTATCCACATTCTTAGTTTCTTTCTCTCTCTGTTCTGCCTTTATAGAATTTTAATAAATAAATATTAAGATTACTACCTTAGAATGCTGATAAAAGTAAGAGTGCTTTACCTGAAGAGCAAGTAATATTGCAACTGTATAGTACAGCATTTGGAGTCTATAATCCTGTGTTCTTTATCAGAAAATCGGTATTACATTGTTGAGGAAAAAAAAGAAAATTTGTATTACGAGGGTTATAGCAAGATAATATATAACAAAATCAGGGAGGGTAGATATTTATGCTTCAGAAATTATTTTAGTTTGCAAAAGATCAGGCTAATCCTATTTCTGTTGTGGTGTTCTCCTCAGTTTTAATGCAAACTTTGTCTATGAAAGAATATAGATATGAGTAATTTAGATGTCTTTACCTAGCTCACATGTTACATAGGTCTCCCAGGTAAGTACTAGGCAATCAGTCTACAGACCATTACAAGCCTAACCAATAACCTCTACACAAAAATTCCCTCCAGCCTCAAGGAGGCTAACACAACCTAGACTAGAGGAGAATTTAGGCCTACCCGTCTAATTACCTAAGTTTACCTTGAAGCTGGAAATAGTGCTAGGTGACATGTAGCAGAGGTTTGTTCAAGGGGTGGAGGATACAGTAAGATATGAAGGGCATTGTGCATACCAGTCCTTTAACGTGGCAGTTGAGGAACTATTTCCTTTGCAAAAGAATAGGATGTCAAAGAGGACTGGTCGATTCATGTAAAATGCAATACTATAGGGGGGCCTCACTTATAAAGAATTATACATTCTGGAAGTGACAGAGCAAAAGTAAATGGGTTCCATGTACACATCATGATGCAGGAGATAGTAAATGAAAAGAAATGAAAATGTTTACTCCAGAAGAAAGAAATATGAGCAGTAGTAATATAAAACCCTCTGATCACTTTACAAAGATAAATATGAACAATTATTCAATATGACACAAAAGAATCAACTTTATATCTTAAGGTTACTATTACACATTAATGTTTAATCAGCTTATATGGCATAGTGGTATGTTGTTCTGACTGTAACGCACAGGGTCCAGGGCCCAAGACTTGCAAGTGAAATGTATGGAGGTAACATAACATTTAACCCTCTTGTGGCAACAGCTGTAAGTGTAGGGCTACCAAACCAAAGAAAGTGTAGACCACTATTCCAGGTACCCTGATAAAGCAATTAAGGTTAATGATTTGAATTTCCTACTTTTGACATCCATTTCTTTCATTTGTTTTATGGTTTGTCACTTAATTCATATGTACGGTCATAGGGGAGCAGGAGTTTGATAGTGACTCCTAGTTAGCAAAGATTTAAGGCATTCTAATGAGTTAACGTATCCATAACTAATGAGTACACTGGAAGGGCAGAATTACGTTTATTTGCTGCAATTTACTTTGTGCCTTCATGACAAGTTTGATTATTGATAGTGATTTACGAAAGAAACATATCAGATGTGTTATTAATTGCAGTGTAAAAAGTGTACCTTATCACTGATCACTTAGTAAATCACAACAGAAACAAATACAATATATTGGTCAGTTAACCCTTTAACTGCATCTTCGCTTGCTGCAGTGTTGTTTCTCCTAACTAGTGTGGTTCCCATGCTTCACAATTTATTACTTCTGCACATCTAATTTAATTAATTCTAGCATTATCAGATGATTAAAACTCTCTTGCAACACTTTCAACACTACTTATCTACATAATGTTTGGAAATGTTATAATCGAATGAAACAGGAAGGATTCAGGTGTTACTTTATAAGAGTCTTAACTCGTGGCTAAAATTCCAAACCTGGCTCACCATCCAGAATATATTTTATACTAGTTTACATTATTGTACTGCTGTCTGCTGCAAAATATACTGATATGTGGCAATCTGTGAGACAGTGCAGTTCTGCATAATATCAAGCACATCGATTGGAGTATGATGTTCAGGAAAACGTTGCAGTTTTTATGGTCAATGTATTTTAACATGATAAAATCTGGATGTTCCTATAACTATGAACCTGAATAGTTGCTATAGGTACAAAGTAAAATCACATTTAGCTTGGTCACTTTCTTCTTTGTACACTTTTTTGAACTGGGATGGTTTTCAAAAGCATTACATCACTCTCCACTTAAGTTATTCAATGCAGTAAGTCTTAACATGTTTTGTACTTGTAGTAAAGAAAATGTTGTTAATCCAATGAATTAGGGAAAGAGGGCATGAACCACTTAATACAAAAGGTCAAAAATTATTTCCCTCTTCATTTACAGTTGTATTACATTAAGAGGCTCTATGGTCAAACCCTTCTCTTTAGTACAATGACCAGGAAGTTCTCAAGTCACAGGCTAATAATTTAGAGGCAAGATGGCTATTCCCTCATCTCATTACAGCAATGCATAATGATGTATTGTGTTATGGTTTGAAATCTAATTACTGTCTCAGCTATTACCTACACACATTAATCAAAAGTCTGTAAATAAGTGAATTTGACTTAATAACTGAGTTTCTGTAATGATGTCTGAAGTTGTCTTAGTTCTAATGAGCACCATTATCCTTTATGATGGCATAATGAAGGGGTAATTAGCTTGTATACAGCAAAAGTTTTCCATAAACATTCTCTTCCCTTTACTTAACTGTCCATTTTATTGAGCAGTTTGCCTCTTTTGTGCATAATTCATACTTCTGGCAGCAAAATTCAATGTCATTAGTGGAGCTGACAATATCCAGAGTGTTTTTCTAACTCTGAACTATAATAATTCAAACATGTCAGCTTAGCTTCAACCAGAAGGGTACTTTATAGTGCAGTGCAATATAATGGCCTTAAAATGTTTTGCTTCCAGATCCAAGAATGCAAAATGTAATGGATTACTTTGTTTGTTCTGGAGTAGTAAGACAAATGGACTTAGCTCAAAAAATGATATGCTAAATCGTTTCATGTCATGAAGTACATTATCTGCATTTCATATCATGTAATATATTCAGTTGTTAAACACACACATACACAGACACATACAAGCACAAGGCTGCACACACACATACACACACACACACACATACACACACACACACACACACACACACACACACACGCACGCACGCACACACACACACACACACACACACACACACACACACACACACACACACACACACACACACACACTCATCAGAATCCATCCCCAAAGTTCACAGTATCTTAATGCAAAAAATTGGACTCGCTGATAAAACTGACACCTACAAATCCACAAACTGTGCAAAATGTGTTCATTTAGCCAAGCTGTTTTACTTTGCCAAAGGATATAGAACAATTTTTGAAAATGTAAAGTACAACCTAAGGAGATATTTCTTTATGTCACTTTCCTGTGCACATATTGTATTGCATAACACATATGTTAGTATTAGTAAAACATCTTGGCTGTATGGTTGGGCAAAGGCTATAGAAACTAGTAGAAATCTTATATATTTATACATGAATTAATACAGCAGTCTGATGTGTGCTTCTAGATTTTGCATACTAGGCAATGCATAGATGTGAGCAAGGGTTAAGTCATGTTGCACTTTTTTATTTGGCATAATTACAGTGTATAAAGTTAGTCCTTTTTATTTTTCACAAGATAAAGTGCATAATAAGTACATAGAATGTCATAAATGTTCTCCGCTGGTCACTTTATTTGGTATAACTTCACAATGCTTATCAAATTACAAAAGACAGTGTGAGAGGTGGGAACTTCAGAAACAACCTTGCAAGATTAAATATATATCTTGAGTAGCGATGATATCGGTAAAGACAACAATAAAATGTGATCCTTCACTGAAATAATTCTAACAACACTGTAGCCATATGTATTCCTTAAAGAAAAAGACTTTTGCGTGGATTATACAAGGGTGTCACTACAGACTGCACATCCAAGGAAAGAAATGAATATGAAGAGAAATGAAATGCCAAAATATGAAATCATCATGGTAACACGGGAAACCTTGAACTATGCTTAATAAATACTTATGAGAGTATTTTTATGTTTAATTAAACAATTGATATACAAACAATGTTACATCACAAATAACTACTTTTTTGAGGCAATTACATAGAAATGTAAATTGTAGCTTTGAAAGGGGAAAGACTATAATAAAAAGGCAGCACGGTATAATAAACCATTTATAACTAAAAACTATTCTCTGATGACATAAAGGTAATTTCCCCATGGGGTAACTATGCCCACTGTAAACATGTCTGTAAGATCAAATATTATACTTCCACTGACGCATCAAGGACTTGTAGGTAAATACTAGGCTAGCTGCCCTTGTAGACTATTTTAAACCTAGCCAATTTCCCTTCAAAGGTGAGAATCAAACTTTGTACTGTCTGTCTGTGAGGTAGATGCCTTAAGTGTTATGCCAGCCCCCAGTCTTAATCATTGCAATAACTCTCATAGGTTGACAGGTAAATGCTAGGTTATTAGTCTGCAGACTATTACAATCCTAGACAACAACCAAGAGTTAAAAAAAAAACTGTACCTTGTATCTGTGAAATAAAGGCTTTAACCATTATGTCAACCCTAGTTAGAATATATGAAGCATGTAACCCTGAATAGATAATATACATGGTTGTATGTAAATGCTTTTTATAATATTGAGCAAAGATCCGGAACATTTGAAAAAAATATTTTTGTTGTATTTAAATTATGCTAAGCTTAAAAGAAAACATTATACAGACATAAGCTGGTGCTTCCCATTTTGTTTTTTCCTCTTTTTTACTTTTTATAGGCATACAGAAGTTAATCATGGATGGCTTACATAAACATACAATTCATTGCTATTTAGATAAGAAAGAAAACTTGTGAGTTTTGGCAGCTGGTGCTCTTTACAACCAGGATTGAATGAACTCTT